>NC_084832.1:3975757-4277216 GCF_033115175.1 Lepus europaeus | reverse complement strand
GAGAGATCATATGGTATTTGTCTTTTTGTGACTGGCTTATTTCACTAAGTATGATGTTTTCCAGTTACATCCATTTTGTTGCAAATGACAGGATTTAATTTTTTACCACTGTGTAGTATTCCATGGTGTATATATACAATAATTTCTTTATGCAGTCTTCAGCTGATAGACATTTAGGTTGATTCCATATCTTAGCTATTGCAAATTGAGCTGAAATGAACAAGGGGGGGTACAGATCACCCTTTCATATGCTGGTTTATTTTCCTTTGGATAAATTCCCAGGAGTGGGATGGCTGGGTAATATGCTGGGTCTATATTCAGCTTTCTGAGGTATCTCCATTCTGTCTTCCACAGTGGCTGTACCAGTTAACATCCCCACCTATGGTGGATGAGGGTACTTTTTCCCCATATCATCACCAGAATTTGTTGTTTGTTGATTTGACTTTTCAAAGATACACACGATGTTCTCTCTTTCTTGGCTTGCTTCTTAGCCATTGTCTATAGGTAAAGTAGATGGATTTAATGTGGAATATATTAGTTATATTATCAAAGCTTTTCTAGATGTCAAGGTTTTTTTTGAAAGAGTTTTGAGTCTATCTCTTTGTCTCCATGTGTTAAGCAGCATTTTAATCTGGAGCTTATACCTCTGGCTTATACCTTTTAGAGGTTAAAATGTGTCCTTCAAAAAGATATGTTCAAGTGCTAATCCTTAGAGTCTGCAGAGGTGAGCCTATTTGGGAACAGGATCTTTGCAGCTCTGATCAAGTTAGATGAGGTCATGGTAGATTAGCATGGGTAGGGATACAGAGACAGAGATGCATACGGGGAGAATCCCATGCGCCAATAGGTGGATTGGAGCGATGTACCTGGAGGCCCAGGAAGGCCAAGCGTTGTCACTAACCCACAGCAGCCAGGAAGAGGCAAGCAAGGGTCTTCTCCCAGAGCCATCAGAGGGAGCACGAACCTGCAATCACCTGGATTTCAGACTTCAGACCTCAGGAACTGGAAGAGAATAAAGTGTTAGACCACCCAGTTTGTGGCACGTTGCTATGGAAGCCCTAAAAAAATACAGCAGCCAGGGAATGGAGATGCTAAGCATGGGAGCCCAGTGCTTTTTGACCTCATTCCTATGATGGTCCACAGAGAATGTCCATTATTTCTGCGGCACTTTGGGGAAAGTGGAAATATTTGCAAAGGTGATCTTATGGGGTGTTGTGAAAAAAATCACTGTATTTTCTTTATACTACATAGCTGTTGAGAGACAGTTACCCATGGGTCTCCCCCAGTTTCAGACACCTTACATGTACAGTCACTGATTATTGTGGGAGAGACATGTTGTCATCCTCCGAGCAAGGTGGCGGGTACGCTTAGTCTCCCTTTTAACGATTCTGACTTTCCTAACATTAGAGTTCCTCTTCCGTAATGTAGCCCAGTGCATATGAAGCTGTTACCTGGCCCTGTCCATGCCATCCTGTGGGGCTTGGGCACTGATGCAAAAGTGCAGCTACTCAGGAGACTGCTACTGCTGCGAGTAGTATCTGCTTTCTGTCATCCAAAAAACTTTATCAGGCTAACTTGTCTATTTGCAAAGACCAATTCTTAGAGCCTTTGCAAGTCTCAGCAATACTTATGCCAAGCATGAAGATAAAAATATTAGATGCAATATTCATTGCATTTGGATTCACAATTCAAATCACTTTTCAAATATTTTAATGAGGAATATAGTTCTGCGCACTTACCTTTTGTATCAAGTTTTTTCCTTGCAATACTCACATCTCAGCTTCTGATCAAGGCTGTTCAATTTTGATCTTAAATTCTTGTCACTTGGGGATGGCTTTGTGATGTAGTGGGTTAAGCCTCTGCCAGCAATGCTAACATCCCATATCAGTGCTGGTCCCTTTCCAGGCTGCTCCACTTCTGATCCACTCCCTGCTAATGGCCTGGGAAAGTGGTGGAAAATGGCCCAAGTGTTTGGACTCCTGCCAGCCATGTGGGAGACCCAGAAGAAGCTCCTGGCTTAGGCCTGGTCCAGCCCTGGCCATTGTGAACCAGACAATGGAAGATCTGTCTGTCCATCTTTCTCTGTAACTGTGACTTTCAAATAAATAACTAATAAAAATCTTTCTTTCTTAAATTTTTGTGTTTCCCTGAAAAAACCCTTTATTTAAGGAATGCAAACTTCATGCATTTCTTAAGTACAACTAGTGATTCTTCCCACCGTCCCGCCCTCCCACTCCCACTCCCACCCCTCCCCCTCCTCCCTCTCCTATTCCTAGTCTCATTCTCCACCAAGATCCATCTTCAATTAACTTTATACACAGAAGACCAACTCTATACTAAGTAAAGCGTTCAACAATTTGCACAAAAAAATAAAAAATGTTCCTCAACAGTTGAGACAGGGGCTGTTCAAAGTCATTGCATCTCAAAGTTAATTTCACTTTAAAAAAAAAAAACTTAATTAACTTTAAAGAAGCAGCCAAGAATGATACATCTTTTGTGAGCACTCTGACATAATTATAACGTATGGGACATAAGAATATCCTCCACTTAATTCATTAAAAGAGAGTAAGTCCTTGAGAATGAGTTTTATCATTAACTAAGGAAGCACCTAAGAAAACAAGCCATGGAGTTGGACACTCAGGCATAACTAAAACTTATGCAGCATAAGAATATTCTCCATTTAATACACTAAAATGAAAAAAATCTTTGAGAACAAGTTTTACTATTAAGTGGCATCATACAATGCTTTGAGTACAGAAATCCTACAAGGGAAGTTAGTGTATAGTGACTCCGGTTGTTGATTGTACAATTAACACTGTTATGTATGATGACAGTGACCACCCAAGGCCCCCACATGAGCTGTCTAGACTATGGAAGCCTTCCAAATCCATGAATTTCATCAGTATTTAGACAAGGCCATAAGCAAAGTGGAAGTCTCTCCTCCCTTCAGAGAAAGGCACCTCCTTTCTTTCCACTGGGGTCTCACCCACTGAGGTCCTTCATGTAGGACACTGTTTGCCTCCGTGTCTTGGCTTTCCATGCTGGAAATGCTCTCGTGGGCTTGTGCATTGAGCTGCACTAAACATGGGGTGCAGATAACTTTCATATGCTGATTTATTTTCCCTTGGGTAAATTCCCAGCAGTGGGATGGCTGGGTCATATGGTAGCTCTATATTCAGATTTCTGAGGTGTCTCCATACTGTCTTCCACAGTGGCTTTACCAGTTTGCATTCCCACCAACAGTGGATTAGGCTACCTTTTCCCCACATCCTCGCCAGCATTTGTTGTTTGTTGATTTCTGTATGAAAGCCATTCTAACTGGGATGAGGTGAAACCTCATTGTGGTTTTGATTTGCATTTCCCTGATGGCTAGGGATCCTGAGCATTTTTTCACATGTCTGTTGGCCATTTGGATCTTGTCTTTTGAAAAATGTCTGTTTAAGTCCTTTGCCCATTTTTTAACTGGGTTGTTTTTTGTTGTTGAGTTTCTTGATCTGTTTATATATTCTTGTTATTAATCCTTTAGCTGTTGTATAGTTTGCAAATAATTTCTCCCATTCTGTCAGTTGTCTCTAAAAAATTTCTTCTCATGTTCCACAAGGAACTATTTTGATTCAACTAAATGGTGAAATTTTCTAAACCATGTTTTTCAATCATTTGAAAAAATTATAGTATAAAATGCAAACATGAATATACTTCAGAAAGTTCAGAGAAAACTAGAATTAAAAAAGAACTTTATTTTGGGCTCCTTAGTATGTGCGTGAAAAGTGTGCATTATGAAAATGTTGTGCTTAGATTCCAAAAATTTTTTTTGCTTCCCATAAATGTATCCTTTAATTCCACAAACCTTTTTAAAAATATTTATTTGTTTATTCATTTGAAAGACAAAGTTACAGGGGGTGGGGGAGAGACAGAGAGAAAGTGAGATCTTCCATCTGCTGGTTCACTCCCCAAATGGCTGTAACGGACAGGGTGAGCCAGGCAGAAGTCAGGAGCATGGAAATCCAACCAGGTCTCTCACATGGGTGCAGTGGCCCAAGCACTTGGGCCATGCTCCATTGCTTTCCCAGGTGCATTAGCAGGGAGCTGGAACAGAAGTAGAGCGACTGAGACTCAAACCAACACCCATAAGGGATGCCAGAGTTGCAAGTGATGGCTTAACCCCCTGCACCACCACGCCAGCCTCTCTACAAATTTTTTGAAGTCCCCCTGTAAACTTAAAATGTGGGAAAACTTTCAAATATAGTACTTTGAAATAATGGTCAAGAATTCATCAACAGAGAACACAAACTAGCTTGAGCCCTGCAGGCAACATCATCTGCTTAAAGGCTCAGAACCCCTCTGACTCCCTCTCTCCCTCCTGTGGGAGTGTAGCCCCCAGTGCTCACCTGTGAAGGGCAGCAGAGCCTTCTGGAGCCCACTGCTGCAGTAGACGGGTCGCACTGGGTAACAGCACTCTAGGCTGCACTGTGTTCCTGGGTTTTTGTCTGGACCCCGTGCCAAGTCTTCCCACTCCACTGGCCAAGGCTGGCCTCCTCCTTCAGGCCACCCAGAGGCCTAAAGCTGTCACAATTTCAGCGCACATCTGTCACCCATTTACACAATGCTCCCTTCAAGTGGCTCACTAGCTGCTTGAATAAAAATTGAGCTGGGAAGGCTCAACCCAAACATTTGGAATCTCAGCTGCCATCTCTTTGTCAAAGCAAACATTACATGTTGTCAACAGAGCATTGTACACCCTCTGCCCCCTGCCCATCCTCAAATAACCTGTGCGAGCTGCCAGGTGCATCCATTCTCTCTTCCTCCACTCGGTGCATCCGAATCCCTTCAGGGTTGAGCGCCAGGATCCTCCCACGGGCATATCCTGGCCTGTGGCTGATACCTTGCACCGTAGCCTGTCAACCTGGTCCCTCTCCTGTCCCAGCCATCCTCCTGCTCTTGGAAGCGATGCTGAGCAAGCTCTTCCTTCCTCAGCCACCCTGGATATATTTTTATTTTTGCTGCCTACTCCCTTTCCTACAGCCCCTGTGATATTAGCCTTTTTGATACTAATACTGATTGGAGTGCTTCTCATATTAATGCCAGGACCAGTAAAATCAGGGTAAGAAGAAAGCAGAATTGAGGTCAGTCAGGAAGGATGTCCGAATACATTTGTCAAAATAAAAAGGTAGATATGGAAGAAAACCTGTATGCAAATACAGAGAAACCAAATCCAACACAGAGTCGCAGCAGAGCGCCAAGGGTAAGGGGGTCAGGGCCTTACTGGACAGAGGAGGGTAGTCTGGGCCTCTGCTGTGTGATGGCCACTGGCACTTTCCTTCAAGTCACTCTGCGAGGCGCACAGAGAAGGGCCCCTCCCCCACTCTCTGCAGCAGGTTGAAGAGCGGCAGGTATCCTCTTTCTACTTGACCTAGGACGTAAGGAGGTGTCTTTGTGGTCTCCCAGTTGCGAGCAGATGTTTCTTTTGCTATTCCGAGCTCAGAAAGGACACCCTTTCACTTACTGATGAATTCACTTATTTAACAAAAATACATTAAATTGAGAATGTGCGCCAGGTACTGAGGCTATAAGGATAAACTGAGTAAACTGTCTTTGAGGAGCTCCCCAGCTAGTGAGAGGCACATAGAAATGTGTGATTTCTTTGCACAACAATTTTTAAGAAATTACTCTATGTTGATCCTAAGATAATTGATAAAAGGAAATCTTTGCACAAAGGCATTCCCAGTTAGATCAGTTATCTATGCCATTATAGTGCTGAATACTAAGGGAAACTGAAATGCAATGACTAAAATAATTAGCATGCATTTGGCCCAGGACCCTGTAGGTTGGTGCTTTGGGCAGGGCTCAGCTGCCGCTTCTGGTCTCAGCATGTCTTGCTGAAGTGTGTGGCTGATGCAGGACAGCCTTAGCTGGGGAGACTCCTTCTGCTCCTGGATCTCTTAATCCCCAGTATCCCAGCCTAGGCACATAGGCATGGTGACGGCAGAAGCAGTGAGCAAAACCCAACAGCAAACCTAAGCTAGCTTCACTTTGTTAAATAGCATCAGCCAAACCAAGCCAACGGACAATGAGAGAGAGAGAGAGAGAGAGAGAAAGGGATAGGGAGGGGGGGAGAGAGGAGGGAGAGGGAGAGAGAGACAGGGAGAGAGAGGGAGGGAGAGGGAGAGAGAAAGAGGGAGAGAGAGAGAGGGGGAGGGAGAAGGAGGGAGAGGGAGAGAAAGGAGAGAAAGAGGGAGAGGGAGAGGGAGGGAGGGGGAGGGAGAGGGAGAGAGAGGGAGGGGGAGGTAGGGAGAGGGAGGGAGAGGGAGAGAAAGAGGGAGAGAGAGGGAGGGAAAGGGAGGGAGAGGAAGAGGGAGGGAGGGAGAGGGAGAGGGAGGGAGGGGGAGAGAAAGAGGGAGACAGAGGGAGGGAAAGGGAGGGAGAGGGAGGGAGAGGAAGAGGGAGGGAGGGGGAGGGAGGGAGAGGGAGGGAGAACAGAGAAGGCACAGGCAGAGGGCTGAAATCCCATGGAGGTCTTGAGTCTGCTGCATGGCCCTGGGAGGCAGCCAACTGGTCACCCTCTTGCTTCTCTCAACAGCTTCCAGAAAGGAGGAGGGTTTTTCATTCAGGACACCAATGAGTAGGGCGGGCGTTTAAGCATATCTGAATGAGGCAGATGCAGGCCTAGGAACCTGGAGAGCTCATCTTCTAGCTGCGGCATCTCCCTGGGAGGTCCTGATGATCTGCTGTGCTCTTGGCCACACAGCCCTCCCCCAGGGTTGAATTCAACCGCAAATGGGAGCAGGAGGAGCCAGGAGTACCCTGCTGGGCGGGCAGGGTACTGCAGCTGGCAGAGAGGCCCTAGGGTCCCAATGTGACTCTCAACACAGCACCTGCAGATTGTGCGGACCGTGGGGAGACAGGTCCTCACCAGCCGTGGAGAGGAGGCAGTCAGCTTTGTGCAACCAGGAAGGGAGAACTGCTGTGAGCCGCACTCAAGGGGAGAGACTTTTGGTTGGTCCGCAGATGCCATAGTGAGCTCAGATGAGTTGGGAAGAGGCAGGGCTGGACCAAGACCTTGTCAGAATAGCTGGTGGGTCTTTCCTCACTTAGGGAGAGGCTAAGCTGCCTGCTTATCTACAGAGAGAGAACAAAGATACCTGCTTGTTTCCTCCCAAGCCTCCCCTGAAAGGAAGTAGGTTTTTCAAACAGTTTCAGCAGCTCAGCAGCACCGGCCATCTTCATCCCGAAATGGACTTAATTTGTTGCAGAGTTAGCAACCGTTACTGAACACACAAATCCATTACAGATCACTTAGATATCTGAAGGCATGAACATCTGATAAAATCGGCCGTGACTTAAAATATCTTTTAACAGATGAGTAAATAGACTGAATCGAATTACCTAAAGGAAAGCATAGGGTGTTTTTTTCTATTATTATTTTGTTGATATTTTTTACATTTGAAGATGTTTTGATTTCTGCATTTGAAACACAAGATCCTTATATCATGCGTTCTTTTCTTACGCTTTGTTGTATTTGGCGCACTTTTATTAAATCTCTGGGAAATGCCTTAGCTTGGCTAATTTTTATTTAATGATGTACATGTTTAGTTGGGTGAATACCCTTACCCCCTTTTAAATTTCTGTTTACATGACTGTACATAGCTTTCTCCGCTTCTGCAGGTACTGCTTGTCCTTCTGCAAATCTCAGCAAAGTAGAACCCGTCCCTGCACAAGAGATGATGCTAAATGTCTTCATTGCCTATGAGAAAGAGTCAGGATGACCTTTAAAAACACTTTGGTTTTCTACGAATATAGATGCAGCCCATTTTAAAATGTTGTGTCTTTCAGCTCAATAATCCCGCCTGCTTCATCCCCAGACGCTCGTTAGACGAGCCCTCTTCCCAGGATGTCAGTCTTGCTGCCATTTGCAAAATTTGGAAACTGCAAAACACGACAAAATCAAACACTAGACAAATACAAGCGAGATATTCCACAGTCATATTCTTCACTCAAGATGTTTGTTAAACCACTGAAAGCCATTTTCCTGGAAATAGTTAAAGACACAGTCAGGTTCTTATGTTTTAAAACAGGATAATTATAACTACGAGGAGCAGCATGTCTCCAACTTATAATGAAATCATTTGCAAAATATGTTTCAAAATGTTTGCACTGGGTAGAGGAGATATAGGTAATTTATATTTTTATTCTTTTCTAAGTCTCCACATTATATATGCATGGCTTTCAGGGTCACACAGGAGAGGGCAGACATTTTTGTACAGTGTGGGCATACATAGGCCCAGTTTAGGAAGCCAGCTGGGCACACAGCTCACCACATAACAATGCCTGTGGAAAAGCCTCCAGCTACGTTTTGATCCAGGCATCGAATCTTTCAATCTTCTGAGTCTGGCAGCGATCAAATGTTGAGCTTCCAAAATTATTCACACCACATGCATGGAAATGAAGTGTACCAAATAAATAGAAAATTTCTGGATTTATATTTTTAAAGAAAAGATTTATTTATTTGAAAGAGTTACGCAAAGAGAGAGGGAGAAACAGAGCAGGCAGGGGAATCTTTCCATACACTGGTCCTGTCCCCAGATGGCCGCAATGGCCAGGGCTGGGCCAGGCTAAAGCCAGGAACCTAGAACTTCATCCAGGTCTCCCATGTGTGTGCAGGGGCCCAAACACGTGGGCCAACTTCCCCTGCTTTTTCCCAGGCTATTAGCAAGGAGCTGGATTGGATGTAGAGCAGCCAGGACACGAACTGGCACCATCTGGGGTGCCCACGATGCACAACACAGGCACCAGTTTCAATGTGGCTTCTTAATTTTGAAACTCAACCTTAAAATATGTTACGGTCTTTTGTGAAAGGCAAGACACACACTTACGGTTGAGCTGAAGCTGCTCTCACGAGGAGCTGACAGCACGGCACCACAGGGTGGGTAAACAGCTCCTGCAGCATCAGGGGGTGGACAGGGTCTTTTTAGTGAACAATTCTGAGCAGAAAAGGAACAATGGGCCTATTTTAAAGTGCATTTTCAGAAGACTACCCGGAAATTTATTTTTGGAAATTAAAGCTAGAGCATACCAGTGAACTTTGTCATTACCATGGAGAAATATAAAATGTGTTTCATCATAAAACTCACGAATAGAGGTGACCAGCCCTGACCAACCTACGCCAGTAGGCTGTGCCGCTAATCCCTTCGTATCATTCTTCCCTTCCCAGTGGGCGATAACCACAATACAATGTTACATACACAACTTGTGCCAGTGCACGCTTTGAGGACTTTGCTTGTATTAATCACAGGACTGGGCCTGGTGCTGTGGCTCAGCGGGTTAAAGCCGTGGCCTGAAGCACAGGTATCCCATATGGGCATTGGTTCTAGTCCAAGCTGCTCTACTTCCGATCCAGCTCTCTGCTATGGCCTGGGAAAGCAGTGGAGGATGGCCCAAGTGCTTGGGCCCCTGCACCCACGTGGGAGATCCAGAAGAAGCTCCTGGCTCCTGGCTTCAGATCGACACAGCTCCGGCCATTGCCGCCATCTGGGGAGTGAACCAGCAGACGGAAGGCCTCTGTCTGTATCTCTCTCTGTAACTCTCTCTTTCAAATAAATAAAATAAATATTTAAAAAATCACAGGCCTGCTGAGAAACTGACATGGCAGCTGCTCTTCCGCCCATTTTGCAGATCAGCAAGGGTACATTGTCCTTGCGTAGCAACACCATGGAGCCACACCCAGTTCTCTGTGCCCCCAGGCATGCACAGAGCAACACTTTTCAAAAAGATTTATTATTTCAAAAGCAGAAGGTTGCAGAGCGAGAGCGAGAGCGAGAGAGAGAGAGAGAGAGAGAGTTGTGGGGAGGGCGATGGGGGGAGAGAAAGAGATCTTCCATCTGCTGGTTCACTCCCCAAATGCCTGCAACAGTTGGAGCTGGGTCAGGCTGGAGCCAGGAGCCAGGAGCTCCATCTGTATCTCCTACATGGGTGGCAGGGGCCCAGGCACATGGGCCATCCTCTGCTGCCTTCCCATGTGTGTTAGCAGGGAGCTGGATTGGGGTTTGAATCCGTACTCCAAAATGGGATGCTGGTGTCACAAGTACTGCCCAGCCTGCCGCCCAACAACACCAGCTTCAGCGATACTTTTTAAAATACATGTTAACCCATGGCTGGCGCCGCGGCTCACTAGGCTAATACTCCGGCTGCGGCACCGGCACCCCAGGTTCTAGTCCCGGTTGGGACGCCAGGTTCTGTCCCGGTTGCTCTTCTTCCAGTCCAGCTCTCTGCTGTGGCCCGGGAGTGCAGTGGAGGATGGCCCAAGTGCTTGGGCCCTGCACCCGATGGGAGACCAGGAGGAAGCACCTGGCTTCTGGCTTCGGATAGGCACAGCGCGCAGGCCGTAGTGGCCATTTGGGGGGTGAACCAAAGGATGGAAGACCTTTCTCTCTGTCTCTCTCACTGTTTAACTCTGCCTGTCAAAAAAAAAACATGTTAACCCAGCCTGCTGATCTGTTTAGACAATCTCGGTGGCATTGTGATATTTACTGAACTCTTCTTTCTTACCAAGAAAGTTGGAACTTGTGGCTATCACTGTGGTGTAGTGAGTAAAGCCACTGCCTGCAGTGCCGGCATCCCATATGGGCACCAGTGTGAGTCCTGGCTGTTCCACTTCCAATACAGTTCCCTGGTCATGTGCCTGGGAAAGCAGTAGAAGATGGCTCAAGTCCTTGGGCCCCTACACCCAAGTTGGAGATCCAGAGGAGGTTTGTAGCTCCTGGCTTCGAATCGGCCAGCTCCTGCCATTGTGGCCATTTAGGGAGTGAGCCACCAGATGGAGGACCTCTCTCTCTCCCTCTGCCTTTCAAATAAATAAATAAATCTTTTAAAAATAGAAAAAAAGAATGTTGGGAATCTCCTGCAGTGCCTTTTCTACCCCACGGTTTATTCTGCACTGTGTCTCCCTCTGATCGATCCCGACAGCTACATGACTAACAGTTTAACTTCTCAGTGTTTGAACTACTCGTGATTCCAGGTTCTTCTGAGTTTCATGCCTACTGTAAGCCATGGCAAGACCCTATTCTATGACCAGGAAAACCAGACTGAAGCCACCGAAGAAGTGAAATGCGGCGGGAACCACAGTCTAACACCTGCTGCACTGCTTTCAGCTAAAACTACGGAAAAAGCAGCAACACCTGCAACTTCTTCTTTTATTTTTTTTTAAGATTTATTTTAGGCCGGCGCCGCGGCTCACCAGGCTAATCCTCTGCCTGCGGCGCCGGCACCTGGGTTCTAGTCCCAGTTGCGGCACTGGTTCTGTCCCTGTTGCCCCTCTTCCAGGCCAGCTCTCTGCTGTGGCCCGGGAAGGCAGTGGCGGATGGCCCAAGTGCTTGGGCCCTGCACCCGCATGGGAGACCAGGAGAAGCACCTGGCTCCTGGCTTCGGATCGGCACAGGGCGCCAGCCGTAGCGGTCATTTGGAGGGTGAACCAACGGAAGGAAGACCTTTCTCTCTCTCTCTCTCTCTCTCTCTCTCTCACTGTCTAACTCTGCCTGTCAAAAAAAAAAAGATTTATTTTATTTATTTGAAAGGCAGAGTTACACAGAGATAGTGGGGAAGAGAGGGAGGGAAAGAGAGAGAGAGAGGTCTTGCATCTGCTGGTTCACTCCACAGATGGCCACACGAGCTGGGGTTGGGCCAGGCCAAACCAGAAGCCAGGAGCTTCTTCCAGGTTTCCCACGGGGTGCAGGGGCCCAAGGACTTGGGCCATCCTCTGCTGCTTTCCCAGGTGCGTTAACAGAGAGCTGGATGGGAAGTGGAGCAGCCGGGACTCCAATCGGTACCCAGGCAGGATGCCAGCTCTGCAGGCCGAGGCTTAACCTACACCACAGTGCAGACCCCAACAGCAACCTCAGAACTGCTCAGAAGTGTGCATGTGTGGCTCCCTGGATCCAGTTCCTTCTCTGACCAGTTGGCTGGATTGCAAGAGAAACAGGGAGGCTGCTTTCCCCTGTCTGAGTCGTCTCCAAGCCTGACGCTATCAGACAGAATAGACAGAAAGACCTCTGCTTGGGTCAGGGCCTACCAGCCCCTACCCCAGCAGCTCCAGCTTGGCTTCCGCAGGTGTGTTTGTCCGACACTGTCTGTGAGGTGCTCCCTTGGCTTGCTGTGAGTGTGGTTGGCACTATTCACATCTGGCCCCCAAGTGTAGACCCAGGGTAGGCCCTGGACTCTCAAAATTGGCTTCACCTTGCTGCAGACACCACAAACCAGAATTCCCTGTCCAAACTAAGATTTGGGATGTTGACTCCTTTAAACTGTGTTAGAAATTGTTAAATGTCTTGCTAAAATCAAGATACATGCTCTAATTTTGGTTGGCGCTATCAGTATAACATTACCAAGAAAGGAACCCATGCGAGTTTTGTCTACCTTGGTTTTTAAGGAACCTATTTTTTTTTTAAAGATTTTATTTATGTATTTTAGAGGTGGAGTTACAGACAGAGAGAGGGAGAGACAGAGAGAAAGGTCTCCATCCGCTGGTTCACTCCCCAGATGGCTGCAGCAGCTGAGGCTGGGCCAGGCCAAAGATAGGAGCCAGGAGCTACTTCCAAGTCTCCCATGCGGGTGCAGGGTCCCAAACACTTGGGCCGCCTTCTACTGCCTTCCCAGGCCACAGCAGAGAGCTGGGTGGGAAGAGGAGCATCCAGGACCAGAACTGGTGCCTTTTGGGACGCCAGTGCTGCAGGCAGACGCTTCACCTACTGTGCCACAGCACCAGCCCCGAGAACCTGTTTTGGTTGCAGTTCTAATGATTACCTCCCTTTTCAAGTAGTCTGCTCTGGGAAGACGCCGTTCCTCTTCTACATATTGAACCACGTCTCTTCATTTGAAACTAATTTGGTCATATTTGTAATTATCTTTAAGGACAATTAAGGGGAATTTAAAAGCAATTAATAGGAACCAAGCGATTTTAATCGTATTTAAAATCTTAAGGAAATGCGAATAGGTAATGGCTATGGAATCAAGCCCTGTGCTAGAAAAAGCCAAACGCAATTAAGAACCACGAAAAAGTAATTCATAAACGACTGGGAGTGTTCTGAATTTTCAGTGTGATGCAGAGTTAAGCCCCAGCAGAGAACGCTCATTTCTGTGTTTGAGTTAGAAATTCTGTGAACTTGTTGGAAATATGGGTTCCAAGAAATAAAGAATGAAAAAAAAAAAAAAAAAAAAAAGCCCAGGCTGTGAACATGAGTGCTAGCAGTTTTGTAAATCTGCCAAGATTCTCAATACGACTGCCACAGTTTGGATGTTCAGAGGAGCACAGTGGAACTGCTGACATGCGCCGTATAAACGACCATTCACGGAATGAATGCTGCAGCTATATGTGACCGCTTTCCCTGGCTGACTAATATATCAAGCGTGCTACTTGTTTTGTGCTCTGAAAAACTTTCTCCATTTCCATAGCAACCACTTACATGTTGGCGGAAGCTGATGTCATTCAAGGTATTATTCGTTCTTAGTGAATTGATACTCAGAATGCTAGTAACTCCCAGGGGGATAGAAAGAGCCGAGGACACACACCGGTTACACATGGCTTAACCCCTTCTCTGCAAAGTGTCCTCAGACGCCCACGGAGAGCATTACCCAGGGGTGTTGAGGACGCGTCTGCACTGGTGCTGACTAGGGTTCTTTGCCCGTGAGGTTACTAGCATTGCATTCGTCTGCTAGGGCTGCCATAAGAGATGTTACAGACTACAGGACTCAAAAAGCAAATATTTATTTCATCACAGTTTTGGAGCATGGACATCTAAGTTCAAGGTACCGGAAAACTTGGCTCCTAATGAGGACTCTCTTTCTGGCTTGCAAACAGCTGTCTTCTCACTTGCCTGGAAACCAGGCAAAGGAGTTCTTACCAAGATCCCGGGAGAGGATTTTCAAAGGGGAGGAAGGGCTGGCTGGCCCCAGGGCAAGGGAGAGTCAGTGAACAGAAAAGCAGCCCCTGGGCTTGACAACGCGGAGAACCGCGCTTCACTGGCTGCAGATGTGAACAGAAAGTGAGGAAGGAGGTAACTTCACTTTACCAGAGGTAAGACTTTAAAAAGAATGAAAATGGCAGAGTGATCGCACAGTGATTGCCAAGATTGGAAGACAATTGTGCGCAACATATCGGCACGTGCTATATGCGTACAGAAAATAGGTAGAGCGAGATACTTAGAACACACAAGAGCCAGAGACCTTCGTGAAGCAGCGTCACGTGGCAGGCAGGAGGGAGGCATTGTCCAGTGGAGGAGGAGGTTGCTGTCATGCAGGGTGCAGGGTGGGAAGACAGGTGCGTTCTCAGAGCATCCACAACCCCTCCCAGCCTAGAGCTGCACAAGAGCGCTTAGCGCCTGGGGCAGTCGGGGAGTGGGGGATGAGCTCTGTCTGCCACACGTTGTACCTTGGGCACATTGAAGGAGGGCTCAGTAACTGGAGTGAACTGTTAGGATTTTTAGAGTGCTTTTATAAAACTCTATAAGGAAAATATAAGTAGCCCTATACCCATGAATATTTTACTTTTTCTCAAATAACTCCAGTGTGCTTTATTTCTTTTGATCGTCCTCCTTTTCTCTGTCTTCTGGCTGTGCTGCTATCATGGAGCGAATTCAAACTCCCAGGCAGAAGTGCAGTGACTTGATCGAGGGGACACAGTTATAGAGTGAAAACATCCTAGTGAAGTTCCTCACCTTCCAGGAAATCTCCTTCAAGTGACAGTCTGCTGGATTGTATGCAAATACTGCCTAAAAGCCAATGAAGAGTTCCAGATCTCTGTGATGTCTTTGTGTTCCATTTCCTTTCTTATTGGAAGGAGAAAGGAATGCCAGGTGTGAGCAAATGGGAATTTTGGACTTGAAGCTGGGCTAATCAAAACTTTCAAGTACCCTGGGAGAAATGAGGTGAGAGTATTATTTAGGTTACAAACTCTTGGCAAAACACAGTTACACTAATATAGGAGCTAACGGAGCTTTAAAAAAATACTTCGAGAGTCCACTAAAGCTGAAAATCATTCAATGTCAATTATGGGTACGTGGGGGTCCAATTCTTCTCACACTTTTGAGCCTTTTTTCCCCCAGTCTTTCTGCGAGAATTGATTTGGTAAACAGAATAGGTTTTTCAGTATTCCTCTGGGGCGTTGAGACAGCGGTCGCATCACAGTGAGCGCTTCTGAAACCTTAGGTGAACTGGAGACCTGGAGACCGGCCCTTCATTTTCAGGGAGAGAAGCTGTTCCAGGATGTTGGAGAGAATGGGAGGGAAAGCCCAGGGGTGAATGGCGCATTCACTCATTGGGAGACTCAGGGAGCCACCGCTGTGAGCACTGGTCAGAGGGGATGCAGGTGGGAGCAGAGACCACGCCCCTGCTTTGAAGGAGGTCACTTGCTCTCTGGGGCAGACGTAAATCTGACGAGTTAACACGCGACGTATGGCTGAGGCTCTCATTTTGCCAGAATACAGCAGGGAAGAAGGATGGGAAGAAAGGCTCTCTGGGAAAGTGGCCCTTGGACAAGGGCATAAAGTAAGTGAGGAGGTGACCTTGTGCCCCGGAGCAGGACAGAGACCAGAAAACAAGGGGCCACAGGCAGCCAGAAGGGAACAGGAGGAGAGGTAGGGGATGAAGACCAGGAGATGAGGCAGTGCCCACTCAGGGGCCTCTAGGGGATGAACAAAGAGAAACACGGCTGCACTCGGATTT
The DNA here is from genome assembly GCF_033115175.1 of Lepus europaeus. Lineage (NCBI taxonomy): Eukaryota > Metazoa > Chordata > Mammalia > Lagomorpha > Leporidae > Lepus > Lepus europaeus. The sequence continues at coordinate 4,261,508 of NC_084832.1, read as the reverse complement.
CAGAAGTATTGTCCTTGCTACTGTATGAAAAACGCACACAATCAGAGTTTATTGTGTTGGCTCAAGTCACAGATAGGTGTGGATCGGGCCAGGATGCTAGAACTGACAGTGATGGGAGGTGATTGGCTTCAGCCTGTAGTTGGAAAAAGGTAGATGCAAGAGCATTTGCTCAGAGATCAGTGTGCAAAGCAACGAGAGACCCAGGTTGACTCTAGGGCTTTAGGGCCAAGCAAGTGGTAAAAATCGAGTGGCCCCGTACTTTGATGGGCGAGAGTAGAGGATGATAGAAAACAGCCTTGGAAAACGGGTGACGAAGCAGATGGAAACAGACACTCATCAACAAGCAGCAGTCGATGTGGAATGTGGTGTTTAAATGCTTATGGGGCATAGAAAATTAATCAATTCTTAAAAAAAATATCATGTATGATCTCTGTCCTTAATGTGCTGTACATTGTGATTTAATGCTATAACTAGTACTCCAACAGTATTTTTTCACTTTGTGTTTCTGTGTGGGTGCAAACTGTTGAAATCTTTACTTAATATATACTAAACTGTTCTTCTGTATATAAAGAGAATTGAAAATGAATCTTGATGTGAATGGAAGGGGAGAGGGAGCTGGAAAGGGGAGGGTTGTGGGTGGGAGGGAAGTTTGTGGGGGGGAGAAGTCATTGTAATCCATAAGCTGTACTTTGGAAATTTATATTCATTAAATAAAAGTTTAAAATAAAATAAAATGTAAAAAAAAAATGCTTAGGGGAAAGTATGTCTGCCTCACGAGATGTCCTGTCGGCTTAGCAGGATACTGCCCTCACCGTGTAGGGAAACAGACACCGAGGAACGCGCTTGGGTCTTGAATTCCCATCCCGCACATTACCCAAGATGTGCTTACCACTTACTGCAAAAGGTGTCCACACGGGTTTGCAGCAGACACAAGCTTAGATTCAGTTCCTAAGAGAAATCTGACTTCGGGTCTTCACAGCCACCGGAGACGTAGTTTCAAAGGGAAGGTGAGGGTGTTTTCACAGACGCCCTGGCTCAGATTTGACCCTGCTCTGCACTTCTTCCCTCCCTCCCGGCATCCCCGATTCGGGTCACCTTCCTGAGAGGCAGAGACAGGATACAAAATCACTAACGACCCTACTTAGGGCTGCACATCTGATTGCCTTAGAAAGAAAGCGTTGCATCATCATAGAGATGATCTTGGATTGAGTTCAGGGTTCCTGGCTTCAGCCTGACCCAACCTTTGGCTGTTGTAGGCATTTGGGGAGTGAACCAGTGGATGAAAGATCTCTCATTGTCTGTCTCTCTTTCTGCCTTTCAAATAGAAATGAAAATAGAGATGAACAAAGAGGATCAACATCATTGATAACCCCATTGCCCACAGATAGGCAGTATTAACATTGTTTACTATTCTCGATGTCTTCTATGTATGTCAGGTTCACTAAATACCCATCCTAGTTCTCTAACTCTGCACTTGCTTATTCACTGAGTAACAGGCGCTTGTTGGCCTTCTCGGCTGTTAGATGTTCTTCTACAACGTCATTTGTAGGGGTGGCATGGAAGTCTACAATTTGGATAATCAAAATAGCAACTCTGGTCATCTGACTTCCTACATCATAGGTGACAGTGGCTCAAAATGCCTGCATAATAGACTGGAGAAAGTCCAATGCCCTCAGCAGAATTTCCAGAAATTGCTGGAGGTGTTATTTTTTTCTCTGTCATCCCAGCTCCCATGAAGTCAGTTTTCCCTTAGAATCTTCTCCCTGCTGCACTGTGACTTCGCACGCTAGGCCACACTGACCCAGACACAAAGTGCAATTATTTCCCTTAATAAAACAAATCACGAAGACGTGCGTGTGGCTGACTGCAGACTGGGGACGACGTGGGAGACATTTACTTTGCTAACGATCTAGGAACTGGCTGGACACCACTGGATACATTTCTTGGTTATGAACTTCATGTTCCTGTCGAAGTCCTTCTTCTATGCATGTTCACCAACCTTTCTGCCCTTTTCCTCCTTAGAGAAAAAAGCCAAATCATTTGCTTTCATGTTTGGAAAATAACTCAGCTCTAAGCAGTGTGACCATGAGTGGAGTTCTGGCTGCTCGTTTGAGAACTCTCAGACTTGGAGGGGAAGTCGTCAGTCCCGCCTCTTACTCTGTGCCTGGGGTCATTTGTCCAGTCAGAGAGGGTGCACCAAAATTCCTCCAATATGTCTCCTCTAAGTGGCCCACTGTGTTTTGCAGCAGGAATAATCCTGTGATAAATATCTTGGTGACCAAACTGCATTTTACATTCTCTGTCTTCTTAAGTACATTCCTGCTGTGAGAATTTGTATACAACGTATACAACATTTTTTAAAGCTTGCCATAGGATTGGTAACGGGTTTCTAGAAGAGCCGTTCCCATTTGTACTCCTCCGAGCAGAGTGTGTGAAGACATTTGTGTTCTCTGGATGCTTTCATTCCTTCCTGATTTTCACCTATCTGATATTTGAATATCCATTTTGCTTTTCAATGAGCATCCCCATAACTATTAATAAGGGTAAATATTTTTCATGTATTTAGTGGAAATATAATTTTTTTTCCTGAATTGTTTGTTGGCCTGCTGGAAGTTCTTTTAAATGATTTTCATACTGATTTTAAGAGCGTTTGCAGTTTAGACTGTCAACTTTTCTGGTTGTTCAGGTTTTGATGCACCCTAGAATTTTTATTTATTTATTTTATTTATTTGACAGGTAGAGTTATAGACAAAGAGAGAGAAAGAGAGAGAGAGAGAGAAAGGTCTTCCTTCCGTGGGCTCACTCCCCAAATGGCCGCTACAGCTGGCACTGCACCAATCCGAAGCCAGGAGCCATGCAGGTGCAGGGACCCAAGCACTTGGGCCATCCCCCACTGCCTTCCTGGGCCACAGCAGAGAGCTGAACTGGAAGAGGAGCAACCGGGACTAGAACCCGGCGCCCATATGGGATGCCGATGCCGCAGGTGGAGGATTAACCAAGTGAGCTACTGTTGATGGCCCGGCGACCTACAGTTTTAAACAAACACCAGTCAAGCTGTTGTGAGCCAGAGTTAGAGAGGACCTCTGCTCCTTTATGCTTTCTGCCTGGAGGTGTGGTGGGCGACCTCCAGTTATCCTCAGGACCACCAAGGAACTGAGATAACACTAGCTGATGCTGCAAAGTTTTGGGGGCAATTTGTTACACAACAATAGCAAACAAAAGCAACAGCTCTCTAAGTCTTTCAATCCTGTGTCATATAAAACATCTTACACGTGGTGGTTCAACTCACAGTTTTCTGGCTTTGTGGTGGTGCAGAAGCTGCAGGGTTTCAGTAGAGAACATCCTATGAATTTTGAATCAGAATCTTTTCCTGGGCTTGGAATGCGCAGTGTGATCTTCTTGGGGTGCTGAGTGGTAGCGGGAGTGCAGCACAGAGCCGGCCCCTCCATAGCCAAGGAGCTCACCCACACTCCACAGCGTGTGTGGTGCTCAGCACAGATGTTCCTGGGTGAGGACGCTTCGGTGCGTTTTGACCCAACATCTTCTGCCTAAGTACTTTAACTGATCACATAGTGTTATCGGCCAAGTCTCTTTGTTTTCTAGATTTTGGTTCTTTGACATCTTGGAGAGGTTGACATGATGTATATATATGTACACGTATATGTATATATTTATACATGTATGAAATATGCAAAATGGCACCTAATTTCTTTTTTTTATAAAATAATTCCTTGATTTATTTCAATCTTCTTTTTTTTCTCCATAGGATTTTTTTTTAATTTTGTTTTTTTTAAACTTTTATTTTTAGTAAATATAAATTTCCAAAGTACAGCTTATGGATTACAATGGCTTTTTCCCCCCCATAACTTCCCTCCCACTTGCACCCCTCCCAACTCCCGCTCCCTCTCCCATTCCATTCACATCAAGATTCATTTTCAATTATCTTTATATACAGAAGATCAATTTAGTATATATTAAGTAAGATTTTGTCAGTTTGCACCCACACAGAACATAAAGTGTAAAATACTGTTTCAGTACTAGTTATAGCACTAATTCACATTGAACAACACATTAAGGTCATAAGTACACAGTGACTCCTATTGTTGACTTAACAATTTGACACTCTTGTTTATGGCATCAGTAATCACCCTAGGCTCTAGTCATGAGTTGCCAAGGCTATGGAAGCCTTTTGAGTTCGCTGACTTTGATCTTATTCAGACAAGGTCACAGTCAAAGTGGAAGTTCTCTCCTCCCTTCAGAGACAGGTACCTCCTTCTTTGATGGCCCCGTTCTTTCCACTGGGATCTCACTCGCAGAGATCTTTCATTTAGGTCTTCTTCTTTTTTTTTTTTTTTCCCAGAGTGTCTTGGCTTTCCATGCCTAAAATATTCTCATGGGCTCTTCAGCCAGATCCGAATGCCTTAAGGGCTGATTCTGAGGCCAGAGTGCTGTTTAGGACATCTGCTATTCTATGGGTCTGCTGTGTATCCCCTTCCCATGTTGGATCGTTCTTTCTTTTTTATTCTATCAGTTAGTATTAGCAGACAATAGTCTTGTTTATGTGATCCTTTTGACTCTTAGACCTATCAGTGTGATCAATTGTGAACTGAAGATAATCACTTGGACTAGTGAGATGGCATTGGTATATGCCCCCTTGATGGGATTGAATTGGAATCCCCTGGCATGTTTCTAACTCCACCATTTGGGGCAAGTCCGATTGAGCATGTCCCCAATTGTACATCTCCTCCCTCTCTTATTCCCACTCTTACATTTAACAGGGATCACTTTTTAGTTAAATTTAAACACCTAAGAATAATTGTGTGTTAATTACAGAGTTCAATCAATAGTATTAAGTAGAACAAAAAAAATACTACAAGGGATAAAGTATTAAGTTGTACATCAACAGTCAGGACAACAATTATTTGGGGTATGGAATTGTGACATTCTGTCCTATATCTTCAGTGCCTGGGATGCACACGATGAGCAAATAGCTGGGGAAAGCAGTGTGCAGTACACAGCAGGAAGCCTCCCACATCTTTGGGAGTGACAGTCCTTGTTTGTGAACTGTTTCTTTACCTACACCACGCGTGAACGTCATGAGGCCCTCGCCAATGCACAGAGTGGGTGAGAGGTAGGAAGAGCCTCATGGCTAAGGGTGCGAACACCACCTTGCTGCCCCAATATCCTTGTGGCTTCTCTCGTTGAGATGTACAGTGTTTCTTCCACCAGCACAAAATGCTACGTTTGCCGTCATTCCCATCATTCAACACTGATAGGCACTCAGTGTGAGGGCGGTGCCATGAGGAGAGCGCTTCGCTGACCAGTCAATCAACCAAATATAATGCATTTGAGGCAGGCAATTTTCTAAGAAAATGACATAGGTGGTAAAACTTAAAGTAGGAGATTAAAGAGCAAATACATTTTAAACACCCTGACATATTGCATTTTTCTCACAAGGAAGAAAAGCCCTTAAGAATGTGCATATTTTTGACTGCTTTGCCAACCATACCGGAAGTTCTCCCCTTACCTGCTTTGATAGTCGGGGAAGGGAGAGCTAAGGAAAGACTGCGACTGTCATGAGACGGCAGCGAGGGACGGCAGGAAGCTGAAGGAAGCCTAGAAGAGCCACAGGAGAGGGGAAGGCCTGCGGTGGGTTCCGGGCAGCTGTGGGCCCGGAGTGTGAAGTGGGTTCAGAACCAAGAATCAGGACTGACCCTGCACAACCCCAACCCACCCCCAGAGTCCTCAGTCAGGCTGGATCCTGCACAGTTTTAGGCCACTCCTGGGCCTTGGGTGTGGGAGGCAGCGTCCAGCCAGCGGCACTGACAGGGGCTTGCTTTGTAAGGGATGAGCTGGGACTTGGTCTCGGGGGCGCAGATTCCTCTGTGCACTCCCAGCTCACGACTGCGCCACTTGGCAGCTCCTGAATTTGCCGCTGCCCAGTGCCCTGGTACAAGAGTGTGAGACAGGGGCCGGCACCATGGTGTAATAGGTTAAGCATCCGCCTGCGGTGCTAGAATCTCATGTGGGCACTGGTTCGAGTCCCCACTGTTCCACTTCCAATCCAACTCCCTGCTCTGGCCTGGGAAAGTGGTGGAAGATGGACTAAGTCCTTGGACCGCTGCACCAGCATGGGAGACCTGGATGAAGCCCCTGGCTCCTGGCTTGGGATTGGCCTAGCTCTGGCCATTGTGGCCATCTGGGGAGTGAATCAGCACATGGAAGACCTCTCTGCCTCTCCCTCTCTCTGTAACTCTGCCTCTCAAATAAGTAAATAAAATCTTTTAAAAAAAGGGTGCGAGACAAGGACAAGGTGCCCTGTGCTTTCTCCAAGGCAGTGGTGAGATGGTGCAAAGAGATAGTTTTACTGGTAAAAGAAGAACAATAATGGCAATTCCTAGCCAACACATGAAGCAAGGTTGTGAACTTCTCATAGGAGATACTCAAACGAAAATCTACAAATGGAAACACACCACATAAACCCATCATTAGGGTGTGCTAGAGACAGTCAAGCCCGCCCCACACTGCTGACTCAGAATCGGTGTTGGACGTCTCCTGAGGATCCTGTCACTCAGTGCCAGACACTGAGTCTGCTCTTCATATGGAGGAGAATTTCTTGGGTAAAGTTTACAGGCTAAAGGAATTCTGCCTAAGGCATCAAGCCACACTTGTCTCTGGACAAAATTAGGGGGAAAAAAATTCAATATAAGCTAAAAATATGCATGAGATGTTCAGAATAGATGTTTGACTCGTCTCAAATTCAGGAGCGCCCAATACAAAGATTATACAGTTTGGAATAATTGTTCCTGAACTCGAGCTCTAAATATTTCCCTTACCTATCAGGCAAATGGCACCAGAGCTGCTCTAAATTCAGGAACCAGAGACATTAAACAGGAGTAATGACATCATCACGTCTCAAGAATGCCAAGATTAAAAGAGCTATTTTATACCCACACAATTCTTAAGCTATACGGTAACATGTGCATGTTGTTATTTTTGCTGCTTTTTCCATTTTTTTTTTGTGGCAACAACACTTAACAGTCACTTTTTTTGTGTTTTTCAAGAAAGCAGTCGATGTATCATCATCAGCAACTATTCGCCATGCTCTTCAACACATCTCCTGAATATACTCCTCTATCTAACTGTAATTTTACATGCACCCAGCTGCTCCACTTCCAATTCAGCTCTCTGCTATGAGCTGGGAAAGCAATAGAAGATGGCCCAAGTCCTTGGGCCCCTGCACTAGTGTGAGAGACCTGGAGGAAGCTCCTGGCTCCTGGCTCCTGGCTCCTGGCTTCAGATTGGTGCAGCTCCAGCCGTTGCAGCTAGTTGGGGAGTAAACCAGCAGATGGAAGGCCTCTCTCTCTCTCTCTCTCTTTTTCTCTCTGCCTCTCCTTCTCTCTGTGTGTATAACTATGACTTTCAAATAAATAAATAAGTCTTTAAAAATTTTTTAGATTACACATATGGGTAAGATCATTGAGTATCATACTTGCTAGAATTAGTTACCGCTCTTCTTAATGTTTTTACGTGTGTGTCCAAATAAAACACCCCAAGGAAGTCATTTTTCTGAGGCCAAAATAACAAGAAAAGCAAGCATACAGAGCGCACTTACCTTGTGAGAAATACAAATACTGAGAAAGACCGTGTTTGTGCTAACTTTTACTGTGCAGAATTTCTGAAACCGTGGTCCACATCTCGTTTACCCTCACTGCTGTTAATCAGTTGCTTATTTTAGATGCCATTTTGTAAGACTACAAGATACACTGATGTATTTCAATTAATTCTCTCATTAAAAAGATTTTGTTTATTTGAGAGGCAGAGTTACAGAGAGAGAAAGAGAGAAAGAGAGAGAGAGAGAGAGAGAGAGAGAGATGTCTTCCCTCTGCTGGTTCATTCCCCAGATGGCTGTAACAGCCAGAGCTGTGCCCATCCAAAGCCAGGAGCCAGGAGCTTCTTCCAGGTCTCCCATGTGGGTGCAGGGGCCCAAGCACTTGCGCCATCTTCTACAAGCAGAGAGCTGGATTGGAAGAGGAGCAGCTGGGACAGGAACTGGCGCAGGTACGGGATGCCAGCACCACAGGTGGAGGCTTAGCCTACTACGCTACAGCACCGGCCCCAGTTCTCTCATTTTAATAGGCTGCCTCCATTTGGCTTTTGCCTTTGTTTTAAGCAAGCTTATTTCCTGCTGCTTTATGTCTTTTCCTTGTAAGCTGTCTTATGTCTTTAGAAAGAGGACATGTGAAAATAGAGTCTGCGTAATACTGTTCATAAACAAATACCATTGAAATAAGTATGTGTGTAAATGTACCTTAGATACAGTTCAAATGCATTTTATGATGGAACCAAATCACGAGAGTATTGAGTTCTGTAATCATCTGTCACAATTGTGCTTGCTGTTGTTAGAAAGACAAGCTGTTGCTTCAGATTCAAATTCAAGTTTTCAAAAAAAATGTACTTATCATTTCAAAGGCAGAGAGACAAAGAGATGTCCCTTCTGCTGGGTCACTCCCCACGGGCCTGTAACAGCCAGAGCCATGTGGCTAGTAGAAACCCAACCGCTTGAAGCAGTGCCTGTCACCTCCAGGACGCACACGAAGAGCAATCCAGGCAGGAACGGAGCCGGGACTCAGACCCAGGCACTTTGACACGGGATTAAGATTTACTTATTTGTTTGAGAGTCAGGATTAGAGACAGAAGGAGAGACACAGAGAGAGAGGGGTGCAGGCCTCTTAGACCAAGTGCCTGCCCCTAGAATTCAAGTTTGGAACATTGTATCTTCAGACACCAGTGATATTTTGCTTTTATTCTTTCTTTAAGATTTATTTATTTATTTTAAATGTGGAGTTACAGAGAGGCAGAGGCAGAGAGAGAAAGAGAGGTCGTCCATCTGCTGGTTCACTCCCCAGATGGCCACACAACAACCCAAGCTGGGCCTATCTGAAGCCAGGAGCCAGGAGCTTCTTCCAAGTCTCCCACACGGGTACGGGGCCTCAAGGACTTGGGCCATCCTCCACTGCTTTCCCAGACCACAGAAGAGAGCTGGATCAGAAGTGGAGCAGCCGGGACTTGAACTGGCACCCATATGGGATGCCAGCACTGCAGGCAGTGGCTTTACCCGCTATGCCACAGCGCCAGCCCTGCTTTTATCCTTAGCAGTTTATTCTCTGTGTTAATGCAGGGAAAATAATAAACCACATGAAATCTAATAGCAAAAATGAACCATGATTTATTTGAAATGATGACTCATTTCTGTTGGCAAGTGTATTATGGTGCAGAAGAACTGTCTAAAATGCCCAGAGGTGATGGTGTTTAGGGAATTGATTAGAAACCCAACAAGAAGACTGGGGGCAGAGACTTCAACACGGGAACAAATGGTGTTGCATTTAAGATTTAAGCTCGGTGAGAGGAGACCTGGCCTCGTGGGGAATGTAGCTGGGGCATAGCCATCCTCAGCCAGATGTTCTCCAAGCCTCAGGGGGCTGTAAAAGATGTCCATGAAGAGTCTCGCTGCCCTGTTCTGTAATGCAATCACCAAAGCTGGCATTGGCAACACCACAGCTTTGTTGGAATTCTTTCCTCCTGAACGTCTCCTCGGGGTTCTCCCATAACTGTCAAACGAGGAAGTGGAAAAGCACGGTTTTGCCATTGGCACTGAGGAGGAATGCTTGTGTGGTCAAAGCGCCACCTCTGTTGTTTTCATTTTTAAATATTTTCATTTTATTTTTCTATAGACAGAATCTGTTGTAAGAAATTTCACATAATAAGGAAATAGGGAAGTAGGTTTTTTTTTTTTTTTTTTAATGGGAGGGGGTGATATTCTTTCCTGACACAGTATCATATGTGTAAAGTCCTGGCTCATTTGTTCTCATGACTCCATACAAGATGGACTTCCGGAAAGGACCCGCGCGCCCACTCCCCTGAGCTCCGGAGCCCGTTCTCGGTGTTGCTGCTCCTCCACCCGGCGCCTGTGCTGGCTGCAGAGCTGGGGTCCGGCCACTTCCCAGCGTGCTGCTCCCGCTCCTCAGCATCAGCGTTTCCAGGCTCCCTGACAGGAGTGCAGAGACCGGTCACGGTGGCTGCAGGGCCTGACCCTTCCGTGGTGGGGGACCTGGAAGCAGCTGCAAAGGCTCTTACAGATCGACTTCTGTGATCGTCGAGAAGCTAAGAGCATCACAGAGGAAGGTTATGGGCAGGAGAATCCAAGACTTGAAATACATATCTAACATTTGTCTTTTAAGATCTGCAAGAGACCATTCTAAACAAAAAATAGTAACTATTATAAGTAATATATGCTACCCATTTAGCAGAGAAAAACTAAAACATTGGCTGCTAGAAAATAATGTTAGTTTGAATTTCTTGTCTAATTAGTATACATAATAAATGTGCAAACCACGAAATAGATCAGAATGTGTTCGCTGTGATGATAAAGTCCAGCACACGCAGCAGTCCTCGAGAACACTTGGAGCTGCAGTAAAGACAGGTGCTCCTCTCCCCGTACCCGTAGCAATATTCAGACGACACCGGGGAGAAGCGGAGGAGGGCCACACTGCTTCATGCATCTGGACGAGACACCAGCAAGCCAAGAGCTATGGCAGAGCATCAGCAATGCGCAGTGACAGCTCAGCCGACCAAAGAGAGCTGGGGGCAGAATCGGTTTCAACAATGACGGCAGTGATCTAGGGAAGGAGTTTTACTACAAATGATTTGGAGCTCAGAGGCGGAGGATTGGGAAGCAAATTTCATTTTAGGTTGGGGCACAAGAAGTCTACTCCTGGGAGAAGACCAGGGTCACTGAGGGAGGCCAAGCTCCACGCAGCCCTGAAACCTTGATGGGACAAAGCCTGGGGCATTAAGACCCAGGAGAATGGGTAGTAGGACAAAGCCAGGTCCTGGTGTTGCTTTGTGAGATTAAGCCTGGCTTTGGGGCTCCCATAATAAGATGCCACTGGCGTGTCCTGGGTGTGCAAACTTGATACTCACACCCCACAAGCAACCTGGCATTGGCCTGGTGCAGGGGAAAGTTGCGTAGGCTTGGCCCTGTGACGGTGCTGAAGCGGCTCTCGTGTCAGTTCACTCCTGGTTGTACAGCACTGCTAACTCACATCCACCTCCAGCAACAGAACCGGCAGGTGCACCTTGCCACTGCCTTTATCTCAGGGGTCTTCAGGGCCACTGATCATCACCCAGTACTGACCACCTGGAATCAGCGAGGGCCCAGCAACAATAGGCGATTATACATTGAAACTAAAACATACTTAGAGAAAAAGAAAAGCAATTCTCTAAAAAGCAAGGAAAATAATTACAAAAAAAGATTTATTATTGTATTTTTAAGTCAGAGTTACAGAGAGAGGCAGGCAGAGAGAGGGAGAGAGAGATCTTCCATCCATTAGCTCATTCTCAAACAGTGGCAATGGCTAGAGTTGCAGCAGGCAGAAGCCAGGAGCCAGGAGCGTCATCCAGGTCTCCCACGTGTGTGGCAGGGCTCAGTGGGCTAGGACGTCTCCTGCTTTTCCAGGCACATTAGCAGGGAGCTGGATCCAAAGTGGAGCACCCAGGTCTCAAACTGGCTGTCTGATGGATGCTAGAGTCACAGGCAGAGGTTAACTGACTGTGCCACAGTGTAGGCTGGAGAAAAAACGTAACTCCAAATGTTTCCAGTTCATTCTTGTGTTTATCAAATTGTGAACATGAACAAGTCATACATTTATGAACATATTTCGCAGCACAGGTGAGGGCCCAGTAACTACCACCTAATGTCTAAAGTTGTCTGCTTCACATCTCACTTGGTGCTAAGTTCAGAAAATGCAAATAACATCAGTGTATCCATGGTAACTAATGCCTGTTAACAGGTAGGTTAAAAACACAGATAACTTAAAATCAGAGTGAAATTGAAATGTAAAAGCTGTGTTCCTGGCTATAGAATATGTAAAGTAGTACCCAGCGTTTTTTGGAGAAACTAAATTCTGACAATTTAGAGGACAAAGGCATCGCTACAGCGTATGTGGGTCAGACACCTGAGGAGTCAGAGAATCTGAAAGGTCTTTATTTCTCACTCATGGATGTCAATACTCTCATTTTCTGAAGTGACTTATAAGACTAACAATTTTCTGTAAAGGTAGAGACTTATCTACTGTTAAGAAACAGTATTGATTTAGAGAAGAATTTGACCTAAAATTTGTGATACCCCTCAACTGATTATGTTTATAAGCTGATTGCTGAAAAATCTTACAGCTTGCTATGGCTATTTTGCTGTAAGTTGTACTTGAGATAAGATTCATTCAATGCTATCTATCTATCTATATGCACACACATACATGTATGCAAATGTCTGCTCACTTTGCATTGTAAAATTTTATATTCAAATAGATTTCCCTTATTTTCTCAAATGTCTTTGAAACAACTACAGACAGTGAATTTTTGAGAAAATTCTTGCAGGTGTTTAAGTGATCGCCTTAAAGAACTCATAACAGAGATTTCCATCTCCATTAGAGGAGACACCTCTCCAGGCTGTGAATGTATTTATGAATATTTTGTATTCTAGGGAAAGCTTCAAGATGGAAGTTGCGCATGTAAATTACAAGTAATCTGTTGGTTGTAGGAAAAAAGGAAAATCCCAGCCCATATCTTCCCACTTACCATCTTGGCAGTAGGTTGTATAAATGTTCTTTAAAAGATGATAAGAGCCACTTGTTTTGTGGCATGGAAAATAAGGTGAATATTGAAATAGTCATATTCCTATATATTCAAATGATTTCTATGAGTTAGAACCACAGAATACTTCAGGAGTTGTGGATTGTAATGGTCTGGTATATCAGGGATTTTGCCTTTGCTGGAGCCCTGGGGCCATCATCTATTGCAAGGAATATTGTAGAAGTCTGGACATGTTTGTAGTTGATGAAACATGGTGATGGCCTGGATCACCTATGACAATTTAACAATAAAACTATCTCAACATCAAAACTAGAAATTGGGGAACAGTGCCGCTTCCTTGAAGTTTTTACACGGCCTTGGCAGGGGAAAGAAGACGGGCCTTCCTGGTGATGGGCCACCTGCAGTGGAAAATGTGGAGACCTGGCCTGGGGCTGTGATAGCAGTGCAGCAGTCCACTCTCTTACCAGGCTCTGGGTATGGTAGGATGGGCCATTCCAGTATCAGTCTCGGGACGATAACAAGGAAAGCAACTACAAAAATATCCATACTGAGAATAAGCTCTGACCATCTTCTGCGGCAACTGGCACTGGTACTCAGCTGTATTTTTTTGAGAGTGGAAGTGGAAGTGAAAAAGCATTGAGTAGTTGAGGTTCAGCAAAGATTGTTGCTGTCTGATACTGAAAAACCACTACTAGCACTACAAGTTCAACCGATGACAGCTGCAACAACTCGTCTGGTCAGGTGGAATGGGGTGTCTACAGCAGAGGAGCCTGACTGTGCTGTGCCAAGTCCCATCATTCGTGCCAGGTGGGGAAGGATCCAGGAAAGGTAGAAATAACGTTGTTTCCAACAGCGTTGGAATTTCTCTGTGTACACAAGTGCTACAATGTCCTGACACAGCGATGGTGAAAAACCAGTGGTATCACTTGGAAGGGATTGTCAATGGCAACCAATCCGATCTGCAAGCATGGACAGGTGCTAATGCCAGTGCACGCTGAGTCTGGCAGCTGAGGCTTCCAAACCTATTGTCATGAGATGGGTAAGCTCAGAAAATCAAAGCCCTCCCTCTTCAGGAAGTGTCGATGAACTGAGTAGCCAGCTGGGTGTAAGGGATTTCTACATCCAGCAATTTTCAGGCACACAATCCATTGTAACCCAGTGATAGTGACTCCGAGGAGTAGCTATTGTGCACTATTCTTTCTCCTATAGTATATGCTGTCAACATCTTAGGAACTCTGTGTTCAGGTACTTCCTTTAACCTTTTTCACATGAACAGTGGTTTCTAACAACTGTCCTTTACTGTATAAAAATGTGTCATAGTCATTTTATTGGTCACCTGCTTTGGTTCCCTCTAAATTATTTACTTACAGCTAGCTCAAAACTTTAGAATGCTTCTAAAAGAAACTGCTTGAGAAATTCACTTTGCGTTCTTACAATTTCCTGAGTATCATGAAAAAAATACAAAATGAGTAATGGATTTTGTTGATTTTTAATCAGGCCATTATATTTGAATATATTTTGTCTAATTTGTTTAACTCAGATGGCCCTTGGTTTCTTCATTTATAAAATAATTTACTTGGCCGGTGCCGCGGCTCAATAGGCAAATCCTCCTACCTGCGGCGCCAGCACACCGGGTTCTAGTCCCGGTCGGGGCGCCAGATTCTGTCCTGGTTGCTCCTCTTCCAGTCCAGCTCTCTGCTGTGGCCTGGGAGTGCAGTGGAGGATGGCCCAAGTGCTTGGACCCTGCACCCCATGGGAGACCAGGAGAAGCACCTGGCTCCTGGCTTCGGATCAGCGCAGTGCGCCAGCCGCAGCGGCCATTGTGGGGTGAACCAATGGAAAAGGAAGACCTTTCTCTGTGTCTCTCTCACTGTCCACTCTGCCTATCAAAAAAATAAATAAATAAATAAATAAATAAATAAAAATAAAATAATTTACTTAAGGGGCTGATGCCGTGGCTCACTAGGCTAATCCTCTGCCTGTGGCGTTGGCATCCCATATGGGCGCCGGTTCTAGTCCTGGCTGCTCCTCTTCCATTCCAGCTCTCTGCTGTGGCAGGGGAGGCAATGGAGGATGGCCCAAGTGCTTGGGCCCTGCACCTGCATGGGAGACCAGGAGGAAGCACCACCTGTAGCGGCCATTTGGGGAGTGAACCAACAGAAGGAAGACTTTTCTCTGTTTCTCTCTCTCTCACTGTCTAACTCTATCTGTCAAATAAATAAATAAATAAAAAGAAATAAAATATAATAATTTACTTAAGATTGCTTTCAGAATTATAATCCCGTGTTTTCACAAGATATGAAAACTTTCTTGAGATGTGAAGTTGAAAGCTTCATAATTTACAATTCAAATTAAAGTATATGCTTTCCTATTGCACACGAAAACCATTTGAAGAGAACATAAATTTTGAAATAGTGTTTTGAATCCTTTTTGTAAATACTATAAGTGGTTTGTGTTAACAGTATCCACCTTGCAATGTTATAAGCTTTTTGCCTCCTGGAATCGAAACTTTGTGCAACTTTCTCAGGCTCCAGGGCAACCTTGCAGTTACAGAGGGGAGTCAGAGCCCTGTGCTTTCAGATGTTTCGGGAATGTGTCAGTCCCACTGGCTCTTCAGGCCCGGAGCAGATGGGTGGAATGGAACTATAATTGCAGACTAGTTTGAACTGAAGCCGCAGTGGTTTCGGGACACAGGTGTGTGTTTTTATAACACGTACCCTTATGCTGATTTAGCTAGACTGGGCAGCCAGGCCCCCACACTTGTGTACAAAAGCCTGATAAGAGTGGATTTGCTGGCGCAGATTCGATATGCATGCATGTTGCAGTTGCTCACTTAAGCACATGGGAGAGTTAACACAAAGGCTTTGTGAAGAAATAGGATTCTCTCACAACAGTATGCATAAACAATGTCTCATTATGTCTTTGCAAGAAAGCACGCAACCTGGCTGGTGCGTAATGAGTGTTTTCTGAACCCTAACGTTCACAAAAATGCACTACTGCAGTTTGGGTAGAAAACCTCCTTGTGGGTGCACGAGTCCTGAGTTTTGAGCGTGCACTTCACAAAGGCCCTGAGGAGGAGCATCCGGGTCCGTTGCCCAACACCTCCTTGGTGAGAGCTGTGCTCTGGTTTGCTGCCTCCCATGCCTTGCAGCTGGATCATACCTGCTTTCATGACTTGTCAAATTTGAAGGTTCTTCATCAGCGTGTTTCCGGCCATGTATAGGCACACTTAATCAAATGTTTCTGATACAGGCTAAACAAATACTTAACCACATTTAAAATAACAGGCAATTTTTCACATATTAAATTACACATGATAAGTTTATACACATCTAGGTAAAAACATGAATGAAAGGTTATACTAAGTGTGTTTCAAGAAAACATTTTAGAGGCCAGCACTGTGGTGCAGTGGGTCATGTTTGTCATGCTAGCATTCTAGATGAGCTCTGGTTCGAGTCCAAGCCACTTCACTTCCAATCTCGCTTCCTGCTAATGTGCCTGGGAAAGCAGCGGAAGGTGGCCTGAGTACTGGGCCCCCTGCACCCACGTGGGAGAACCAGATGGAGCTCCAGGCTCCTGGATTCCACCTGGCCCAGTGCTGCCTGTTGTAGCCATTTTGTGTGTATGTGTGTATGTGTGTGTGTGTGTGGGGGGGGGTTGTGAACCAGCAGCTGGAAGATCTCTCTCCCTCTCTCTCTCTCATTCTGTAACTTTGACTTTCAAGTACAAATTTTTAAAGCCTATTTTATTTTAAAATATTTATTTATTTATTTGAAAGGCAGAGTGGGAGCGAGAGAAAGAGGGGGAAAAGGAGAGTGAGAGATAGAGGGAGAGGGAGGGGGTGGGAGAGGGAGGGGGAAGGAGAGGGGGTAGGGGAGTCTTCCACCCAAGGGTTGACACCCCAAATGACTGCAATGGCCGAGGCTGGTCTGGGCCTAAGCCAGGATCCCAGATCTTCATCCATCAGCTGGAACTTGAACCCAGGCTCAGATATGGGATGCTGATGTTGCAGGCGGCAGCCTAACTCTCTGCACCACATTGCTATCCCTAAGAAAACATATTCTAATGCACAGTTTTCTTCATCAGAGAATCGATTCTGTGCCTTATCCTGGGCACCCATGAGCAATTGCTTCTGGAAGCATTTTTCTTAGTGAGACGATACTACTGTAAGTAAAGCATAGAATGTTTGTTCGCATGCACTATTCACATCTATTCAATATTTTCAAGTGTTTGTTTTGCATAGCTCTAATGCCTGTGCGGTTGAAGAGAGGGAGGTGGACACTGTGGTTCCACAAAGGACGTTGCTGTTCCAACTACAGCAGACTTACTAAACTAGATTAATGTTTCCACCTCAAGAACTGGCCAGTGCCTGCTATTATTCTCTGCCATTTGTGCATTAATCACCACCCACACTCATCTCTTGTATAAGAGACTAGTGACTTAAAGATATCACGGAGACATCTCTGTGACTTTGACATTATTAGATAAATGGTTTGGCATAAATAAGTAGAGCAGATCAGTGGGCCTCTTGATGATTTGCATATTTTTCTAATAAAGATCCCTGGTGTAACAATGGGGCATATTATACAGATGGAACTTTTCATAAGAGGATTTACAGTGAGCTAAATTACTTTCTTTATACTTCCTAATTGGATGAGCAAATCAGATGGAGCAAGTTTTGAGGCCCTGCCCACGTCCTACGCCCTCTGACTTTGCTCCCGCATGTAGCATACGTAAAGGCAAAGCGTGTTGTTATTATATTCTTATATCTAATGTATAACATGCTAAATGTGAGTGTTTCACAATTCCCAGTTCAAAGCAGCCATTGCAGGAAAGGACAAAAATAGGAAGAGCTAATTATATGCTTTTTACAAGAAACACTTTAAAGACCTCGATTACTTGCAAGTAAGAGTGTGGGGTAGGAATCTCGTGCCGCTACGTCCTGAGAGTCTGTGTCCACCTTTCTCTCCTGCTAACACCCTAATCCGCGGGGGAATGGTATCTGGAGATGGGTCTTTTGGAGCCAAGGTGAAGGAAAGCCCTTAGGATGGCAGTAACCTGTGACCAGGAAGTAGAAAGTCTGCCCATCCCTGCCTCTGAGGTTACAGTGAAACAAACGATTGTGTCTGCAAACCAGGGTGCACGACCTCACCAGCTGGCAGGTGCACCTGCGTCTTGGTTTTGGACCTTTCAGCTTTTAGCCTGCACAAAGTAAGTGCCTGCTGTTTAAGGCATCCGTGTATGGTATTGTACAATAGCAGCCTGAGCTGACTCGGACAATGCTCACACAGATCTAAAGAAAGCCAGTGTGAGGAGGAAGTAGGCTCCATATAAAATAATACTGTTACAGGAAAAGTGGGTCATTTCACAATGAGGAATGGGTCAGTTCTACAGGTGATAATATACATTTTTAAATGTTTATGCTCTGGAAATAGAAATTCTAAATAAAAAAGTAATTAACATGTTCAGAAGCCCTACTTCAGATCAGTAGACTGTGACTGGGCATGACGTCATAGACCATATTCTGGGTTGTAGAGTAAGATTCAATAAACTTGAGATGACGTTGCACTCAAAATACACTTACTGATTACACTGGAATTAAATTTAATATCAAGGACACAAAAATATTTCATAAGTCTACAAACATTTGGAAATCATATAGTGTGCATCTAAATATTTCATAAACCAAAAGGGAAATTATAAAGCCTTTTTGAACTAATGAAAGTGTAAAGATGTGCCAAAATGTTGAAGGGTGCAGCTAATTCAGTACTTAGTAGAAATTTTATAGTACTCATTACATAGGTATATAATGAAGAAGGGAAGTTTTGAGTTACTTGTCTAATTTATACTGTACAGTTTAGGTAAATAAGAAGAATTAAACCCAAATGAAGCTGACAAAATTATATTTGCAAATACATTTGAATAACAGAAAATAGAAGGCTAGAAAAATCAGTAGGGCTAAAAGGTAGATCTTTAAGAAGAGCAATGAAATTGATGAAGCTCTACTCAAAATAATCAGCAGGAATAAAAAGATGTAAGTTATCACTATTGGGAATAAGAAAGGAAACCTTATCCTCTATTCTAAATATATTAAAAAATAATAATGGCTACTGTGAACAGTTTTGTGCCAATAAATTTCAAAGCTTATACAAAATGGATAAATTCCTTAAAAGGCACAAACTACCAAAACTCTCTTAAAAGAAATGGATAATATCATTAGCCCTGTTAACTATTGAAGTAATTTAACTCCTAGCAGAAATATTGTCTCAAAGATGCCTTCATTGGTTAATTCTATCAATTTAGGTCATTCAATTGTGTGTAGGTTATTCCAGGAACATGTGGAGGATAAAATAGTTCCAATTTAGTGTTTGAGAACAAACAAAAACTGGAAAACAAAAGACAAAGTAAGACAAAAGACAAAGACCATAAAAGAAAACCAGACCCATGCCCTCAGGAACACGGCTTCAATAGTTCCTGACCAAACTTAAGCAAAGAACATTCAACAGTGGACTTGAGGGCAAATACAGCTTGTCCAGATGTGGCTTAATCCCAGAATCAAAGCTCGGATTCAATTTTGAAAATCAAACACTGTAAGTCACTATATTTAAAAAAAAAATTAAAAAGACTTTAATAGAGACAATAAACAGCCATCTTACAAAGTCCAATATCTGTTTCTCACAAAAACCAGCAAACTAGGACCAGAGGGAAGCATCCCCCCTCACAAAGGGCAGCACAGGAAGCCCACAGTTATCACCATAACTAGTAATGAAAGACTAAATGCCTGTCCTTAAGAACCGAGAGCAAGGCAGGGGTGGGGCAGCCATAATGTATTTAATATCATCCTGAGAGTTCTAATAACATACACTAGGACTGCAAAGGAAGAAGTGAGCCCATCTGTATGTGTGGAGAGAATGATTGTATGTGTAAGAAACCAAATAGAATCTACCAACAAAAAGCTATTATAATCAGTAGGGACATTTAGTGAGGGTACAGGATGTGGACATTTGGGAATGAAATTCAAAAACGGAAAGCACTTAAAGGATCTTTGAATCCATGAAATACTTGGAAGCAAGCATCACAAAACCTACATAAGAAATGTGCACTAAAAGTATTAAAATGTTGTTGAGAGAAAGTAAAGAAAACATAAACAAATTGAGATTTATATAAATGGAGAGGTTTAGACTGGGATTGTGAAAATGTCATTTATCTAAAATAAATTGACTAGCCAATTTTCCAATTTAAATGACAAAGTAATTATAGAAAAGAAAAGTTATTATTGAAGGCTTATGTCACCTGATTTGAAACTTATTCTAAGGTTTAATAGTTTAAAATAGTATCTTAAAAGAGTAACTTTCTGCAGATTAATGGAACAGAATAAAGTCCAGAAACAGAGCCACACATCTATAAGGTTAATTGATGTTTTTAAAGGTGCAAATAAATTAAGGGTAGAAAAGATAGCCTCTACAAGAAATGGAAGAAGGTCAACTGGATAGCCATGTTTCAAGAAGGAACGTTGATGTCTACCTTGTGACACTTACAGAAAGTAACTCTAAACAAATCGTGGTGGAAATGTGAAATCTAAAACTTACAAAATATCAACACAGATGTCCATCAACTGAAGACTGAATAAAGAAATTATGGTATATATTTGCTATGGAATACTACACAGTGGTAAAAAATGAAATCCTATCATTTACAACAAAATGGATGTAACTGGAAATCATTATTTAGTGAAATAAGCTAGTCCCAAAAAGACAAATCCCATGTTTCCCCTGGTTTGTGGTAACTAATAGAGTATCTAAGAGGTATCCTACAGGAGTGAAATTGACACTTCGAGATCTGATCATTTTTAATAGCCCTCTCTCGACTGTTGAGGAATGGTGTGTTTTTCTTCATACTATCTGTTGAACTCTTTACTTAGGGTTAATCTTATGAGTATAAAGTTAACTGAAAATAGACCTGCTTAAAAATTAAGAGTGGGAATGGGAGAGGGAGGAAGAAGAAGGGTTGGGGGCATTGGCAGGAAGGAGAGTGGGAACTATCGCTATATTCCTGAATCTGTATATACGAGATACATGAAATTTGTCTACCTTAAATAATTTTTTTTAAAAAAAGGAAGAATAAGTAGCATAAAAAACAAAAAAAAATCTATAGGAAAACATGAGAAAATCTTAAATCTTGAATTGTGTAGAAAAAATGATAAATAGAATTTCATCCAAATTAAGAATTTCTATTCTTTTAAATCCACTGTTAATGACAAGATAATGACACATTGGGAGACAATATCTACTCAGTACCTTGCTGGTAAAGAACCTGTATTTAGATATGAAAGGAAGTCTCTGAACTCAGTAAATCAAACTCCCCAAAGCACAGAGTGCAAAAGGCTGGACTGAAGCCTGGTAAAAGAAAACATGTGGCCGGCGCCGTGGCTCACAAGGCTAATCCTCCGCTTTGTGGCGCCAGTACACCGGGTTCTAGTCCCGGTCGGGGCACCGATCCTGTCCCGGTTGCCCCTCTTCCGGGCCAGCTCTCTGCTGTGGCCAGGGAGTGCAGTGGAGGATGGCCCAAGTGCTTGGGCCCTGCACCCCATGGGAGACCAGGAGAAGCACCTGGCTCCTGGCTTCAGATCAGCGCGGTGCGCCGGCCGCGGTGGCCATTGGAGGGTGAACCAATGGCAAAAGGAAGACCTTTCTCTTTGTCTCTCTCTCACTGTCCACTCTGCCTGTCCAAAAAAAAAAAAAAAAAGAGAAAAGAAAAGAAAACATGTGGGTGACAGCTGAGTGTCCGAAAATATGGTCATTGAGGTGGTGCTGTGGCCCAGCGGGTTAACGCCCTGGCCTGAAACGCCGGCATCCCATATGGGCACTGGTTCAAGGCCCGGCTGCTCCACTTCCGATCCAACTTTCTGCTGTGACCTGGGAAAGCAGTAGAGGATGGCTGAAGTTCTTGGGCCCCTGCACCTGTGTGGGGGACCCAGAGGAAGCTCCTGGTTCCTGGCTTTGGATGGGCCCAGCTCTGGCCATAGAGGCCATTTGGGGAGTGAACCAGTGGATGGAAGACTTCTCTCTCTTTCTCTCTGCCTCTTTTTAAATTTGCCTTTCGAACAAATAAATCAATCTTAAAAAAATAACATGAATTTTCAGAGCAGTGTCTTATTTATTTATTTATTTTTTTCGATTTTTTTTTAAATTTATTTTTTTTATTTTATTTATTTATTTATTTTTTTACTTTTTTGACAGGCAGAGTGGACAGTAGAGAGAGACAGAGAGAAAGGTCTTCCTTTTTGCCGTTGGTTCACCCTCCAATGGCCGCCACGGTAGACACGCTGCGGCCGGCGCACCGCGCTGTTCTGATGGCAGGAGCCAGGTACTTCTCCTGGTCTCCCATGGGGTGCAGGACCCAAGGACTTGGGCCATCCTCCACTGCACTCCCTGGCCACAGCAGAGAGCTGGCCTGGAAGAGGGGCAACCGGGACAGGATCGGTGCCCCGACCGGGACTAGAACCCAGTGTGCCGGCGCCGCAAGGCGGAGGATTAGCCTAGTGAGCCGCGGCGCCGGCCAGAGCAGTGTCTTTATTTATAATAGCCACGAATCAACAGCTCCAATGTGACTCAATCAGTAAATGAATAAACCTATTTTAAGCTGTCACATAATGACCTGTAGTAGCCAGTCCACAACTCATATACCATTAACTTCCCATTTTATAGGATATATGTGAAATTATTTCGATATTTGTAAGAGAAAAATGCATATAAATGATAGGAAAGGCACTCTGAACAGAGAAATCATTAATGTGGAAAAAAAAAAAAAAAGGCCTGCTCTTGACTGTAGTCAATTACCAGGGTTTTCAGCTATAAAAATGGCAGAGCAAATAAAACTGGATCAATGGGGCAGCTTTGGTGCAGCCGTTAAGATGCT
Source organism: Lepus europaeus (assembly GCF_033115175.1). Taxonomy (NCBI): domain Eukaryota; kingdom Metazoa; phylum Chordata; class Mammalia; order Lagomorpha; family Leporidae; genus Lepus; species Lepus europaeus. The sequence goes on along the minus strand of NC_084832.1, from coordinate 4,238,936 downwards.
AACAGGCACCTGTGTCTCATGTCTGAGTGCCTGGGTTCGAGTCTTGGTTCCACTTCCAACTCCAGCTTCCTACTAATGTATATCCTGAGAGGCAGAGTGAGGGACAAGTGCTTGGGTGAAAGCCACCCACATGGGAGGTTTAGTCGGAGTTCCTGGCTCCTGGCATATGCTTGTCCCAGCTCAGACTGTTGGGAGCATTGGGGGAGTGAATCAGGGAAGGTAAGATCTCTCTCTCTTTCTCTCTCTCTCTTGCTTTTCAAATAATTCAATGAAAAATTTTTGATAGACAATGACATCTAAAGGAAGAGATATTCTAGACATTTTATAATTTTAGATAATTTTCTGGAAAAAAAATTTCATTCAATGTCAAATCCTAATATTTAGCATTTGAAAAAAAAACAACTTTCATATGTAGTTTCATTAATAGCTGAAATAATGTACTAAAATGCCAATGTATTTATTCTGTTTAATTCAACCAATAGTTATTTAGCCTTGATTGAAATTCTTCTTTGATCATTGTTGTACGAAGAGGTGTAAAGCCTAGGCCATGTCTTTAAAGAACTTAGAATGCAATTTGAGAAACTAGACCTTGGTAGACATCAAGAAGCAGAACTTGCATCTGGGAACTGATTAAAAGGTATGTTTTCCAATAACACATGTGAAAGTCTCCATTTTCTGGCGCACATCAATACTTTAAGGATAAATGACCTTAAACTAGTGTTATTTTATTGGAAATGAATATCTTTGTTTCCCAGATAACTATTGAGAATTAACAAATTTCTTCGTTCACATTTCTGAATTTCTAGTTTATTTTGGAACGGTATATGTAGACATGCCACTATGTAATAAATGTGATAAAATACCAAGCCAGGGTGAGCAGTTAGCCTGGCCATCAACACACCTGGGAGTGCCTGGCTTCAGTTTCCAGCTCTGGCTCCTGACTCCAGCATCCTGCTAACAAAGACTCTGGGAAGGAGTGGCGATGGCTCAAGTAATTGGGCTCCGACCACCCATATGCGGGAAACCCGGATTGTGTCCCGGCTTCCAGCTGCAGCCCAGCCCAGCCTCAGTCACTGAGGGCATTTGGGGGAGTGAACCAGCAGATGGGAGCGTGTGCTCGCTCTCTCTGCCTAGCGAATACATGAATATATAGATTTTTAAAATGGCAGGAATGCACGCACTTTCCCGTAAGATGCTACTAGGAATTTATGTCCTGAAAAGTGACAACAGCTTTACTTCAGAGGTAATTGTGGCTGCCATTGAAGTTAATCCTCTTACTGCCGTGGACCTCCCAGGGTTGCCCAGGCTGAGCCGACAGTGCACACTTCTGTGCCAGCAGCAGAATCACTATTTCGGAATTGCATGTCTCCATGTAAACAGTGATCATCAATGGAAAGCCGCGTTTACATCTCACTTTAGAGAGAAAAATGACCACGGGGAACCAAATCAATATTGACATTCTTAATAATACATTGCCCGTATGCTTAGATAGCAGAACCGTTTTTGAAAACCTTATCTAAATCAGTTGTGTGTCCAAGGCTCCTGTGATTACTACATGAGGCAGAGTAGGAGGGGCACAGATAGAATACAAACACGATGTGTATTTAGGACTGGTGTTTTTTCTTCATGTGTTTTTCTCCTATAACTTAAAGCTGCTGATACAGAAACTTAGATGTACGATAACTACAAACATATATCAAATAGAGAACACGCACTCGGGAAGGGTTAGTTCTTAGGAACACGAGGCATGAACCCTAATGTGGAATCACGGTAGCATTTTATCAGCACGCTTTGCTTCCTGTCTGCCATGCTCATTCCCAGCGTGAACGTTTGCTGAGCTAAATTTGTGCAAGTTTCTCTCCTACAGTGATCTTACAATATCAAGAGAAACGGGGTAATTTTAAATATCGTGCAGCATGATACACACGTAGAAACAAGTACTGTTCCTCTCCCTATACTTCTGCTTCTCTGATGCTAACTGCATAGAAGGCAGGAAAGCCATGAGGTGCTGAAATGGCTATGTTTCTCCTAATTCACAGCCATTCTTGCCAACCTGCATTGTTCTTGGCACTACTGTTATGAGCCATTCAATAATTGTGTATGCTGCTTTTAAAGAACCAACTCTGAGTTGAGTCTCTAGTCTTGTCCCTTTATATATATATATGTGTGTGTGTGTGTGTGTGTGTATATATATATATATATATATATATATATATATATATATGGAAAGCATTTCATACATTCTCATAGTAATTGTAAGGTAGATTAGTTTAATTGAGCCTATCTTAAAATTCACAGGATATATTTTAAACCAGTCAAAAGACAAAATACAAATGTCAATTAAACAACATAATTTCTGAAATCATTCTATAGTCCATTCTTGAAAATGCAGTGTTGCATTATCACCTACGAATGATCTTTGTATTCCATGCAGAGACAACTAACTACCCATTCTCTACTTTTCCTGTAGGCGTGTCCCAATGATCTATCCAGATATTCCCAGTCTTCACCGTGATTAGTATGGTCATACACGCATGTGTACAGGACAGTTGTGTGTATACAAGAATCCTATGTGTGGCTATTTGTATATAATCACACGCATTCACCGGTCACATTAAGATGGCACGTAGCTCTCAGGCCAAGGGGTGAACCGTGTCCACGCAGCCAACGCAGAGCGAGACAGCGGGGGACGTTCTACTTCGTCCTGGCAGGGGCACCCCAGTTCCTCCAGGGCTGTGAGAGGGAGCAGCCCCCAGGGAAGGGCTTGCCCCGCAGAAGGTCCCCTTGGCCCAGACTGAAGTTCCTAACTGACAGCACACTTCACGCGGCTCTCCAACGCCAGAGGGAGAAGCCGGCTCTGGCGACAGCTGTCACAGGCCCCGCGATGGCCTTTGTTCTGGTCACTGTCCAAGGGGTCCCCTCTGCAGGCCTCGGCTCCCCAGGCACCCGTCGCCCTCCTGCTCCCTCGGGTCCTGCAGAAGCCAGGACGGAAAAGTTGGAAGCGCGAGCCCCGCGCTTGGCTCGCTGCACAGGGGAAGGCGGGAGGAGCCCGAGGAGGGGAGTGCGCGGCCCGCAGCCCGGAGAGGCGCGGTCTCAGCGCGTGGGAGCGCGTGGGAGGAAGGGAGCCGGGAGACCTGCGGGAGCCCCCGCGCGGGAACAGAAAGAGAAGCGGCTTCGGCGTCCTGGGCGAGGCGACCAAGTGAGAGGCAGCGCGCGGAGCAGCCGGGCGCGGCGCCCTGGGAGCCGGAGCGGGCGCCGCGCGGGGAGGGGCGAGGCGGGGCCCGTGTCGCTGCCGCCGCCGCGGCTGCGGGCGGTGGGAGAGGCGGGCAGAGCGGGCTGCGGCCGCCGGGGTGGCGGAGCGGCCGGCCCCAGCCTCCGGCCGCTGGCTGCGCGCTGCCGCGCCCTCCCCAAGCGCGGCGCGGGCCCGGGCGCACGAGCCGGCGAGCCCGCCCCAGCCGGAGCGCGGAGCCCGGCCGCCAGCCGAGCCCGGACGTGGCGGCGCGGCGCGGCCCCCGGCTGCCCCGGACCGTTCTGGAGCAGGTAGGGGCGGCGGCTGCGCGCCGTGCGCGGTGCGCCGTGCCCAGCGCGGGGAACTTGGCCTGGCGGCGGCGGGGCGGGCGGCTCCCGAGGGCGCTGGGCGCTGGGACCCGCCCCGCTGAGCAGAGGGCTGGGCGCGCCTGGAGGGCGTGGGGACGGGGCCGGCGGGGGTGCCTTCTCTGGCCCCGGGCCGGGCAGGTGTGGGGACCCCGTGGACTCAGACCTCGTCCCGGCGGCCGAGGCGCAGGGGCCCGGGAGCCTGGGGTAGCCGCGGGAGATGGGCGCAGCGCTGGCGCCTCTGCAGCCGGGCCGGGGGCGGCCCGGGCGCGCGTCCGCTTCCCAGGGCTCTGGGCCGGGGGGATGGCAGCGGAAGCCTAGTTTTGAGAACAAAGCTGTGGGGTGAAGCAGGGCTCTCCGGCTGCTGCCTCTCCGCCCCCGGCGACCCTCGCCGAGGCCCGCGGTGGGGAAGGGTCAGCTCCATTGTCTGGGAGGCCGGGCGGCCCGGGGACCGCCACCCGGGGGCTCGGCGGTGCTCCCTGGCCGGGCCGGTGGAAGCACCTGGCGTCCCTGGTGCCTCGCGCGCCCCCGAAAGCAGATGGAGATTTTTTTTTTCCAAGTTCTCTCCGTATTTCCGCCCTTGACACTCACTTGTGGCTCGGATCTCTGCCGGGGCCGGGGCCGGGGGCAGCGAGCCCACGCGTGACCATTGAGCGTTCACCGCGTGCCTCCTGGAAGGGAGGCGGGGCAGGAGCGGTCGTGTTGGGCTCAGCGGGGCCGAGGGAGCGAGCTCCTGACCTCTCCGGAGTCGTGGTGTTGCGTCCCTGGCTGGTGCGCTCCCTGGGGCGAAGTGAGAGCTCTCACACTGAGGCTGGCCGCGCGCTCCAGGGTGTGTGTGTGAGGCTCCGCAGTCCATCCGTGCGTCAGTGAGTGCTGTTCGGGGAGCCAGGGGGAACGACAGGGACCCCCAGGTCCTCAGTGAGTCACAAGCCTAAGTAGGGGCTCCCGGGGGGGGGACCCCTTGGACCCCAATGGCTCCTCCTTCCTGCACGGCTGCCAGAGTGAACCAAACTTTGCTCTTGGTGTTTTCAAAAAAACACTTTAAAGGCAATTTGTCATCTGTGGGTGGAGGGTGCTCACAGACAGGTCTGTCTGAAGTTGTTTTGGTTGATCTTGGGCTAGTGCACTTGGCGTGTACTTCCATGAACCCCCAGGGCCTCCGATCGCGCTGATCGGCTTGTGTGCACATGAGAGGTTTACGTTTGAGGGACTCTTTGGAAACTAGCACGCGTGTCATTGTTTTATAGACAGCGCGAACAGGTCCCAGGAATCCCATGCGTGGCTATAACTGTCATCGAGAGTGGGAGATCTATTGGCTGAGGAAAAATCAGTTTAACCAAGCTCGGGGCAGTGTCATTCGGAGACCGCCGAGCTCTGATGGAGTTTACCAGTGTCCTGTGAGAACTGGGCGGTGGGGGTGTGGTTTGCTCAGTGCATACTAAAACAAAGTGTTTTAGGTTAATGCTCTAAGGTTATTGGTTTGGTTTTCTTTCTTTCGCCTCCTCGGGTACACAAGCTCCAGTATTCTGTGTTTGATCATTAATGTGACCTGTGGGTAATCAGGACTCCTGCAGCGGAAGAGCTATCTCATCAACACCAGCCACTGCAGAGCATGGGTGTTCTTGAAGGAGATGAAAGAAAAGCAGAAAGAGTCCTTAAGAAGTCAGGAATTACAATCCATTGGGTGAAAGCCATAACCCCTCAAAGAACACGTGATCCAAGTTTATGTGTGTTCCCATGCATCTGTGTGTACGTACCTAACGTGCAGAACGTAACCGTGTTGAGACGTTGATGAGAAAAGATATTGCGTTAGAACAGGAATATTTGAACATGGTGTTTCCATACCTTGGAGCCTGTGCTCAGCTCCGTCCCTCTAGATTGTGCCTTTTCCAGATCTTATCAGCAGGGCAAATCTGCGCCAGCGACAGAGCGTGTTCCTAGAATGAGAAAAGGCTGGCTGCAAAGGAACCTCAAAAATGGTCGACTTGAGCTCCCAGTACTGTGAAGGAAGGGAAATAAACACACACACACATGCACACATGTGCACATGCACACACACACACACGCACGCGTGCATACACACACACACACCTAAACACTGGCCTGGTTACTGCACTGGGCCTTGCCCTGTCCACCACACTGGAGTATCTGTAATTTGGTGACTTCCTCAAGTCCACCTGCCACCGTCACCTTCCCGTGGCCTGACCTGGAGGTGGCAGCCAGTGTTTCACAACCCAGGGAACTCACGGGTGCGCTGGAAGCCAGCATTTGTACTCAGCTTGCCTCTTGCAAGCTTTTCAAGGGAATATGCAAACAATGATTTTGGTTTTTTTAGGCAATGGAAAGTTGATTAGCAGTTCTGCCATGACAGTGTAGGGAAGTGAGCGTCGGTTCAAGTGTGCAGCAACTTGACTTTGAAAGGACAAGGGCGCTGCCTTGGCCGACAACTCTGTGCTCCCTTGAGGTGCTTAGTGGGCGGTGGGATTCTCCGGTCTGCCCCAAACCTGCAGAATCAGAGTCTGGGGCTGGACACTCGGCTCTTGGCTCCTCTCCAGGAGCACTGCGTTTGCAGATCACAGTCCAGCGCTCAATCAAGAACCGAGGGCCAGCCCCTCCGGCTGTCCAGCACGGCCTCTCCTCTGCTGATGGAGGGCTCCACACAGATTTTTTTAGGTGATTATTCCCATCTCATTACAATAGCCAGGCAGACTCAGCAGTAAACCCAGCTATTGATTGGAAGGGAGTTTAGAATCCCGTGAGCTAGCTGTAACTAAAAGAATACAGAGACAAAATGCTGGTGTTTTCAAGAAGATTGGAGACGTTAAGTGCTGGGGTCTTATCAGCTGACTTCTTTTCTTTTCTATCCCATGTAGGATTTGAATGCTCTCTGTACAATTGAGTTTTCCAAAGTGACTGTTTTACATGGCCTGAGCTTTCTGCCCTCTGTGTGTGCTCATTTGTGTGGGTGTGGAGATGCCGGGTGGAGCTCTCCCCACCTCATTCACGTTCATGCCTCAGCCCACTAAGTCCAGCTCCTCTGACTCCCCCCGACTCTGGCTCTCACCTCTGCTCTCCCATGTGGGTTCTTCACGCTCTCTCTCCTCCTCCACCATCCCTACTTCTCCTGTTGCCTTGGGTTTCCCCGTTGGCTTTCGCTCTTGGCGTGCACGTGACTGGGCCCATGCACAGCCCAGTTCTGACTTCCTTCTCTACATTCAGACCCTCACCTGCTGGCAGGAGCCTTGCCTGGATGCTCCAAGCCGAGTCCAAGCTGGCATTCTCTCCATCACCTCTCCAAGCTTGAGTCTGTGGCTCCTGTCACTTTGTTTCCTGCTATGTTTCCTTCATCTGTGTGATCTTCCTTTTCCCTCCCCCACTTCCCATCAATCGGGAACTCTTTACAATTCATGTTACAAACGGTGTTTGGATTAATCGGCCCCACTCTGACCTTCTAGGACTGCCCTTGGTCGAGTCTTCATCACATCCTATCAGAGCTGAGGGACCAGGCCCTAGTTCATCTTCCTGCTTGTGTCTGGCCCCGTCTCATTCGCTCCTACAGCTGCCAGAGTGATTTATCTTAAATGCAAATTCAGCCATGAGACTGGCTTGCCTAAACGACTTGAATAATTTCCTGTTCTCCACCATGTGAAGAGCACGCAGCTCTGGGTCACATGCGGTGTCCTTCTTGACATGAGCCCAACCCATCCCCTACCTCTCCTTGTGACCCACAGCCTTGCCTCTCACGACAACACGGACACGCTTGTGGTTCTCCAGGCAGGACTCCACACTGCATCTGACATTGACTTTATCCCTCCTCCTGTGTGCCGGAAATGAGCTCTAAGTTCGTTACTCAGCTGGAATCAGGTCCAGAGCATCTTCCTCCAAATGTGCCACCCCACAGAGGTCCCTCTCTAGACCACTCCTCCCTGCATGCACCTCGCTGTGCCTAACCCTGTGTTGTAACACCTGCTGCCGGGCCTGACTTCCCTCTGTGCTGTGATGGCTGATGTCTTGGGCATCTCTGTGAAGGTGTCCAGTTTGGGCAAGTGTTCGCTGAATGGATACAAAGCATCATGAAAGACAAAGAACAAAGTCGTGTCTTTGGAGAATCCACCCCCCATAGCTGAGGACCGACCGATGGAACCCTCTCTCTCTCACTGCCGCATCTCCTGTCTCTCTCATCATCCTGGATCCTGCTCCATGCACCCTCTCCCACCCTCTCCCTCCCAGAGAAATCATCTGCTCACTTTACATGAAGGACGATAAACCTCCAACAGACCACTGACTTCTAGGTGACCCAGACTTGTACAGAAGTCTGATTATTTATGGTGTGCTCTTAGTACTTTTAAACAGTGGGAAAAAATTGCCTCTTTAACAAACATCATCTACCCTGGGGATGTGAGTTACCACTAGAGGCCAGGTCCAGCCCTGGACAGCCTGTGGACAGCCTGTGGACAGCCTGTGGACAACCTGTGAGCTGAGCTCATGTTGTCTATGTGTTTAAAGTCAATGACAAACAGATCACACCAAACCAAGAATGTGAAGCTAACACAGGTTCCAGGGCTCATATAACCTAAGATATTTACTATCTGGTCTTCTACAGAAAATATTTGCTGAGCCCTGATTCATAGGAACAATGAGACCCAAAGCACATTTAGTAAAATTTGTGTAGACTTTAGTAAATAATTCAAATACTAGAAAAAAATTGGATACATAAAACTAAGTTGTAGGCCTCCAGATAATATAATGAAGCTATAACCTATTCCACACTCAAATAGTTGATGTCATAATTATTTCTGGAGTTTTTAATGCTTGTTATTTGTCCACAGTAACTATAATAGACATAACTACTATGAGGATGTGTGAGGAAAGAAAGTTAATTCCTCATAAAATTATTGTGTAATTTTTGGTTAAATGTATGGTCAGAAGTGTAGTTTAGGGTGTTTGATGTTCAGTTTCTCATAAGCTAAATTAAGTTATACATGGATATTGTCCCTTAAATATTCTTTTCTTCTACAACTAAAATGTTAAAAGTATTTTAATTTCATTTTTATCACTGGAATTAGTTAGTGTTTTAAAAATAAGCCAGGGAGGTTAAAACCTCCAGCATGTGGTACAGTATGCTTTTAATGAACACATTTGAAATATTAAATAATTCCTTTAAGAATGATAAAGTCTTATTCAGGCTTACTCATTTTCTTTCCAATTTAGATTCTTGGTTATAAGCAGCTCGGTAATATGTGGCTTGGAGTCCCCTGATGGAAATAGTTTCATGAGCTCCCAAATCTTCTTTTTAAAAGTCTATTAATATGCCTTTTATCTCTATTATTTGGAACAGAGAGCTATTAACTTTACATTTATTTGAGTGATTTAAACCAATTGTTAGAGCAAGGCAAAAGAAATTTGGCCTAAGAAATAAAGGAACTTAGGAGAGAGTACTGAAAAATTTTTTATATAGAGTTGCTATTTTTATTTTAGAATATATAGACAAAAGGAATGGTTTTCTGGGGAGAACCTAAGACATGTTATTTTCCAGGAAGGAAACCTGCTACGTCTATAGATACACAGGTATTCAGGTAAGGATGGTAAGTGGAGTTTTCCTAATATAGCCAATGAAGCAGATATTGAGACAGGAAATTGAAATGTAGTATAACATGATCAGTAGGAGCATAAGCTTGAGCAAGACAAGTGTGGGTTGGAAGACAATTCCATTTCTTCCTCTGTGAACCAGTGAATACGTGGAAGAACCTCCCCAAGCCTCATCTCTGAGATGGGGTAGGCAGAGAGCCTGCCTTATGGGTTCAGTGTAGGTTTAGGAAGATAACATGCTCTGAATCCCTCAGCCTGGCAGGTTCTTAATGACTGCTGTGGGCAACACTTCCTGTGTGTTGAGACTCTGGCTAAGTTTCATTCTACAAAAGTTTGGGGTACTTCAAAAAGTTACTTTCTGACAAGTTTGTCATTGCAAAATCAAAATAATGAGAAGACGTGCTATTATGGGCTCAGTTCCGGTAAACAAATGGGAACTTGTTGGTGACCCCTCCGTGGCGCAGATCTTAGAACAAAATATTCCCCGTACATCTTGGTTCGTATTATGTTGAGACGGTTCGGTGGGTAGTCGAAACCTGGAGAGAGGATAGTGAAATGTTAGGGAGGAAAGATGATGATAACTCACTGGACAGAAATCACAAAATCAGATGTGACATAAATCTTAAAAAGCAAAATAATGGTTTTCTCATCACACATTATCATCAGGAAACAAAGAAGCCACAGGACTGTCCCCCTACTCGTCAGGATCTGTCCATGAGATGACATTGAGCTGGGACACATGCAAGTTGTCCAGGCAAAGGGAACAAAAGAAATGTGAACCCACACGAGTTGTGGGGACAAAGTCTGGGCATGAGGGGAGCTGAGAAGATGTGCATCTATCCCAGATTGGCTTTTGTCTTGTTCAGGGCGGCACGGCAGGGTCAGCCTCTGCTTGGCAGTGATGGTGGACGGAAAGGACATGTGACTTGAAAACGACTTAAAGATCCTCATGGCTTAAAAATAATTCTTCACCATTTTGACCTCTTTACTCTCCATCAAGAAAAACTCAAAAAAGTAAAAAAATAAAAAGGAATTAACGCTCAAGATAGGTAAGGAAGCTAAAACAAAAATTTACCTGGGTCTTATTTATTGAATTTATTTGAAAAACACATAAAGATCTCGTATCTGCTGGTTCATCCCCCCAGAATGCCTGAAATAGCAGGGGCTAGGGGTAGGGCGAGTGGAAGCCAGGAGCTGGGAGCTCAATCCAGGTCTTGCAGGGGGGTGGCAGGGACCACACACTGAGCATTGCCTGTCACTTCTCAGCGTGTGCATTAGCAGGGAGCTAGAATGGGAGGAGGAGCTGGGCTCAAACCCAGGCACCCCTAGATGGGAGGCAGGCACCCAGTGCCAACGTAACCGCTGTGTCAAACACCAGCCCCTGTTCTAGCTCTCTTATCAAGTTCACCACATTCCAGGATACTGAAAGATCGGAAAATGAGATTTGTAAGTGCCACGGTAATCTTTGGGGTGTGATGGAGAATGCTTTTCCACTTGAGTTGAGATGATCCTGCGACTCTTATCCTTTGTTTTGATAATGCAGTGTGGTAAATTGGTTTGTTTTCTATGCTGAACCATTCTTACATCACAGGAGTAAATCCTACTTGGTCACGCTGGATTGGATTTTTTTTTTTAACCTGCTTTTCATTCTCCTTTGCTAGTGTTCTATTGAGAAATTTGGAACAGTTTTCATCGGGGTATTGATCTGTGGTTTTCCTTTCTTGTACCTTTGGCATTTGTACCAGGATAATGCTGTCCTCCTATAATCAGTTTGGAAGTGTTCTCCCAGGCTGACACTCGGGGAGTGTCTGACTTGAGTTCGTCTTTGAGTCTGGTAGAACCCGTCAGTGGAGCCATGTGGTCCTGGGCTGCTCCTTGTGGGGAGATAGATTTGCCATCACCAGTTCAGCCTCCTGACCATTTACAGTTCTCTTCAGACCTGTTGTTTCTCCAGAATCCAGTCTCAGTAGGTTGTGTGACTCTAGGACTTCGTTTCAGTGTTATCTGCTTCGTTAAGTACAGTGGTTCATAGTTGCCTCGTAACCTCTGGACTCCTGTGGCATCTGTGAATTCTTTCCTCTTGCTGACGTGTGTTTGATTCACCAGCTTTTATCTTGCTCTATGAATGTGCTTGCTGATTGTGGTGGTCTTTTCAAAAACACTCAATTCTTGCTTTCCTTGATTTTAAAAATTACTTTTCTGTTCTCTGTTTCATAGATTTCTGATGCGATTTTATCATTTCATTCATTTTTCTGACTTTGGTCTAGTTTGTTTCTTTTTCTGGTTCCATGAGGTGTAAAATTAAGTTGTTGTCTTGAGATCTTTCTGCTTCTTTAATACAGACATTTATCACTATAAACTCCCTTTTCTTAATATTGCTTTTGCCACATCCCATAAATTTTGATTGTTGTGTTTTCATTTTCATGTGTCTCAGGTATTTTCTAATTTCTCTTGTGATTTATTTTGTGATCCATTAATTTCAAGATGGTGTTATTTAATTTTAACATATTTGTGAATTTTCCAGTCACTTCTGTTACTGATTTCTATTTTCATTCCATTGTGGTTATAAAAGATATTTTGTATAACTTCAAATTTCCAAAATTTGTGAAGGCTGGTGATCTATTGTGGAGAATATTCAGTGTGCACTTGAGACGAGAATGCATTCTGTTATTGTTAGATGCGGTGTTTCGTATATGTCTGTTATATTCAATTGAGCTACAGTATTGTTCAACTATTCCATTTTTATTGATCTTTGGTCTGATTTTTCTATTTATTATTAGTAATTGGGTATTGAAACTTATGACTGTGTTACTCTCTATTTCTACCTTAAGTTCTTTCAGAGTTTTCTGTATTGATGTGAGCACTGTGATGTTGCATTTATATTTATGATTGTTGTATCATTCCATCGTCTTGACTGTTTTATCATAAAATGTCCTGTGTTGTTTCTTGTGGCAATTTGTTACTTAAAGTTTATTTTGTCTGATGTAAGTATGGCCAGCCTGCCTACTGTGGGCTGCGCTTTCCATACAATATCTTTTTCAAGTCTTTTTCCCTTCTTTGATGTTTAACCTATGTCCTTAAATCTAAAGCAAGTCTCTTGTTTATTGCATACAGTTGGACTTTGTTTATTTTTAAATCTATTAACATACTCTGTATGTTTTATTGTGGAGTTTAATCCATTTATATTCAAAGTATTTTTTTTTTTTTGGTGTGTTTTGTGCTTCTTACGTTTTGCTGCCTTCCTCTGCGTTTCATTGACTGCTGTTGTTGGACATGTTCTGAGTCTCTGGTGTTTCTTTTCTTCTTTCTTACCTTTTATTTGGTGTGTCTTCTATAGGTAATTTCTTGGTAATCATAACAGGTATTACATAAAACATCTTGTAGTTACACCATCTATTTTAGGATAGTAACAACTTAAACTTCAATCACATGCATAACTTCTACCTTTACATTCCACATATTTTATGTTCTCGATGTCAAAAATTACACATTTTAGACTGTGTATTGATTAAGATAGTTTTCCAGTTATAATGTTTCTATGCTTTGGTCTTAAATTCTTGCTTTTCTTTGAAAATATCAATTGTCTTGTTCTTCATACTGTATGGTTTTCAATATTTTCTAAATGTCTTTGATTTTCATGAAAATCACAGGCACATCTCATTTTAAATACTGCATTTTATACACATTGAAGGTTGGTGGCAGCCCTGTGTGCAGCAAGTGTTCAGATTCCATTTTCCAACAGCGTGTGCTCACTTCATGTCACTTGTCTTGCTTTGGTAATTCTTGCAATATGTCAATCCTTTTCATTATTATTACACCTTTTATGGCGATCATTACTGTTGCTGTTATAATTGTTTTGGGGCACCATGAGCCATCCTTATGAGAGGTGGCAAATGTAGCTGAGGAATGTGGTGTGCGTTCTGACTGCTCCATGGACTCGCCATTTCCCCATCTCTCTACCCCCTTCTCAGACCTTCCCATTCCATGAGACATAGCAATTATGAAGAAAGTAGGCCACTAAATAACCCTGCTAAGTGTTGAAGTCAAAGGAAGATCACACATCCCTCACTGTCAGTCAGAGGTTGAACGTGAATCAGCTTAGTGAGGAAGGCAGGTTGAAAGCTGAGGGCGGACACAAACTAGGCTCCTTGCACCAGTTAGCCAGATTGTGAAAGTGAAGAAAAAGCTCTTAAAGGAAACTGAAAGTGCTACTCCAGTGTGCACACAAATGTTAAGAAAGCAAAGCATCCCTACAGTGTTCATAGAGAAAGTTATGGATATCTGGATAGAAGATCAAATGAACCATAACCTTCCTCTAGGTAAAAACCCAATCCAAAGCAAAGCCCTAACCCTTCCCTTCCCCTCCCATCTTCCTTTCCTTCCTTCCCTTCTGAAGATTTAATTATTTGAAAGAGAGATATATAGAGAGAGAGATAGAGAGAGAGAGAGAAAGAATCTTCCATCCACTGGTTCAGTCCCCAGATGACTGCAACAACAGTGTCTGGGTGAGGCTAAAGCCAGGAGCCAGGAATTCCATCCTGGTCTGCCATGTGGATTGCAGGGACCCAAGCACCTGGACCATTGTCTGCTTCTCTTTCGGGTGCGGCAACAGGATGCTGTGTTAGAAGCGATGCAGCCAGGATTTGAACTGGCACTCCCTTTTGGGATGCTGGCATTCCAAGTGGAGGCACTGTGCCACAAGGGCAGCCCCTCTGTCGTCAGTTCTGTGAGGGCAGAGGGAGTGAGGAAGCTGAAAATCTATCAGAGTTTGATTCATGAGGTTTAAGGAGCAAAGCCATCTCCCTAACAATCAGGAGAACGGTGAGGCAGCAGGTGCCGAGGTAGAAGCTGCCACACATTCTCCAGAAGATCCCAGGTAACCGACGAGGCTGGCTGCAGTAAACAACAGGTCTTCTGTGTGGACGAAACAGCTGGACTCTGGGGGAGGGTGCAATCCAGGACTTCGACAGCTGGAGAGGCAAAGTCAATGCCTGGCTTAGGGCTCCACAGGACAGGCTCTTTCCCATGAGGGGCCAATGTAGCGGATGGCTGACTGTAAGTTAGGCCCTGTGACCATTTGCTATTCCAAGAATCCCAGAGTCCTTTAGCAATGTAATAAATATCTTCTGCCCTGTGCTCTGTCAGTGGACTGGGAAGGCCTGGATGACAGTTTATCCGTTCACGTCTTGTATTACTGAAGATTTTTTAAAGATTTATTTATTTATTTGAAAGGTAGAGTTACAGAGAGGCTGAGGGAGGGGGGGATAGAGGAAGAGAGGGGGAGACAGAGAGAGAGAGAGAAAGAGAAAGAGAGAGAGGTCTTTCCTCTGCTGGTTCACTCCCCAGATGGCTACAACAGCAGGGGCTGGGCTGATCTGAAGCCAGGAGCCAGGAGATTCTTCTGGGTCTCCCACATGGGTGCAAGGGCTCAAGGACTTGGGCCATCTTCCACTGCTTTTTGAGGCGCATTAGCAGGGAGCTGGATTGGAAGTGGAGCAGCTGGGACTCAAACCAGTACCCATATGGGATGCTAGCACTGCAGGTGGCAGCTTTACCCACTACACCACAGCGCCTGCCTCGTATTACTGAAGATTTTAAACCTGCTATTGAGATCTACTGCTGAGAAGAAAGAAAAAGGTTCTATATCTTTCTCAGACAGGATGTGTTTTTGTGTGATTCCATGTTGCTCTCTGTCATCCTTTTATTTCACCTTGCAGCACTACCTTATGTGTATTTTTTTTTTTTTGTAAAGTAGTTTGAGGAGTGATGAACTCCTCTGCTTCCATCTGGGAAAGTTTCTATTTATTTATTTATTTATTTTTAAAGACTTATTTATTTATTTGAAAGTCAGAATTACACAAAGAGGAGAGGCAGAGAGGGGGGAGAGAGAAAGAGAGAGCAAGAGCGAGAGCGAGAGCGAGAGCGAGAGAGAGAGAGAGAGAGATGTTTTCCATCCAATGGTTCACTCTCCAATTGGATGCAACAGCTGGAGCTGTGCCAATCCAAATCCAGAAGCCAGGAGCTTCTTCTGGGTCTCCCACGTGGATGCAGGAGCCCAAGCACTTGGGCCATCTTCTACTGCTTTCCCAGGCCATAGCAGAGAGCTGGATCTCAAGTGGAGCAGCCGGGTCTCGAACCGGTGCCCATATAGGATGCCGGTGCTTCAGGCCAGGGCGTTAACCTGCTGCGCCACAGCGCCGGCCCCATCCATCTGGGAAAGTCTTTATTTCATCTTCATTTTTGAAGGATAGTTTTGCTGCCTGTAATGTTTATCCTGCCCTGTCCTTCAGGGTTTCTGCAGAAAAATCCACTGACGGTACCGTGGGTGCTCCCTTCTGTGTGTCGTCTCAGCCCCTTGCTGCTGCCCAGGCGATCTCTTGGTCTGACTGTCCATGGTTCACTGTCATGTGTCTTAGTGTGAGCCACCTTGGGCTCACCCTGCTGGAGTCTGCTGAGCCTCTCCAATTGGGACGTTCACCTCCTGCCTCAGATTTGGGGAGCTTTCAGCCTCTATTCAAACGAACTCAGGGTCCCTTTATTCTCCTCTTTTGGGGGCTGCTGGGACTCCAGTAATGCCTCTAATTTCCCATCTGTGTTCCGTGAATGCCTTCTTCATCTTCCTCATGTTTCTTTTTGCTCTCTGACTCAGTAATTTCAAATGACTTGTCTTTTTATCTGCAGTGCTTTCTTCTGCACACCAAGTCTACTCCTGAACACTTCTAGTGATTCTTTCATTTCAGTTACTGTGTTCTTCAGCTCCAAAATTTCTATTTAATTCTTGTTGTACTTTCCATCTCTTTTCTGGCAGTGTCATTTAGTGATTGCAAGTTTTCCTAAAGTTTCTTAATTTCATTTCTGTGTTCTATTTAAACTCATTGAACTTGTTTTGAAGATGGTTATTTTGAGTACTTTATCAGGTAACTCAAAGATTTTTGTTTCTTTAGGGTTGGTTCCTGGAAATTTATTTTGTTCTTTTGATTGAGCCATGTTTCCTTGTGTGGTTTTTTTTTTGTGTGTGTGTGTGTGTGTGTATGTGTGTTTGGTTTTGGTTTTTCTTTTGCATTTTTTTAAAACAAATTTTTTTTAAATTTACTTCTTTGCTGAGACTTGGGGCACTGGGGAATTTAAATAGAGCAGTCACCCTTCCCAGTCTCTACAGAGCATCTTCCTAGATGGAGAGAACTTCACCAATAAGCAAGGCTAGAGACTGGGGAACCTCTTATGGCTTTTCTGGGGGTGTACGTTCTCTGGGTTTGTGTGTTTAATGTGCTTTTCTGTAGCTTGCGATCTCTTGCTCCCTCTGGTGTTTGTGTGCCATGCTGCAGGGTTTCTGGTGCAATAGCCGAAAACTCCCAGCTGTTTTGAATTCAGTCCCCCTAGGCACCCAAAGCATGCCAGCTTTATCACCGCTGTGTCACACGGAGAACCCAGTGTCTTTGATATCTGCTGAACGCCAGAATAATGGGTGCATGTTCCTGTCTCTCCCTCTTGGGGCAGAAGCGATTGTGTCTGTCTCTCCCTCTCGGGACAGAAGCCAAATCCCGGATCCTTCAGCTCCAGCACCATACCTGTCCAGCCTCAGGACTCCCACGCAAGCAGTTTGCACTCGCATAGAAAATAGAAAAGGATTTTTGGTTGATATAGGAACAATACAAAACACAAATAAACCAAAAGAACAAAAATGAAATAATTTGTAATTCCACTGCTCTAGGAACCTCTGCGCCTGTTGCGTCGGCCTCTGTGCTTGCTTGGCGTCGTGTGTGTGAGTAGGTATGGTCATGTGTACGTGCCTGTGAGTGTGCGTCAGTCACAGTTCACTGTTTTCCTATGTGGAAACTGCTGCAAGATAAGCCAGCTCTAGAAGTGCATGGTGACTGCCAGTCCCTTTCGGTGGTGACTTTTCCCCTGGGGGTTTTTTCAAGTTTAAGATGAGGCCGGATGGTAGCTGAGGACTTTTCCTCCATTTTTGGGTGACTCTTTCCTTCTCTGTCTTCACTTTGTTCTGCTGGGGTCGTATTGCTTCCATGACAGAAGTCATCCTGTTACTAAAGCTAGCGCAAGCACAGCGGAAGTTGAGAGAGAGGAGAAAGGTGTTGAGGACATGATCAACTATCAGCGAAACAATCTCCCTCACTACCTCGGGGTCTCTGTGGGTTACAGAAAGACAGTACTGGTAATGGATTATGGAACTTCCGTTTTTTGTTGAGAACCCTAGAGGTCACAGAGACAAATGCATGCAACATGAATTCCCACCTAACATAACAAGCCTGAGCGTTAAGAAATGAGCTATTGGGACACATTGAAACAGAGCAGGTGAAACCGCTGCTTCAGATTCCATCTTAGAGACTGGTTCACATCCTGGCGCTCTACATCAGATCCAGATTCCTGCTAGTGTGCCTGGGAAGCAGCAGGTGATGGCCCAAGTGTTTGGGTTCCTGCTACCCATGTGGGAGATATTGATGGAGTTCGCAGCTCCCTGGCATTGGCCAACCCCAGTTGTTGGCATTTGGGAAGTGAACCAACAGATGGAAGATTCTCTCTCTCTCTCCTCTCTCTCTCTCTCTCTGTCTGTCAAGTAAATAAATACGTTAATAAATAAATAAATCGGCTGGCGCCATGGCTCAATAGGCTGATCCTCCACCTGCAGCGCTGGCACCCCGGGTTCTAGTCCCTGTCGGGGCGCCGGATTCTGTCCCGGTTGCTCCTCCTCCAGTCCAGCTCTCTGCTGTGGCCCGGGAAGGCAGTGGAGGATGGCCCAATTCCTTGGGCCCTGCACCCGCATGGGAAACCAGGAGAAGCACCTGGCTCCGGGCTTCAGATCAGCGCGGTGCACCGGCTACAGCATGCCGGCCGCAGCGGCCATTGGGGGTGAACCAACAGAAAAGTAAGACCTTTCTCTCTGTCTCTCTCATTGTCCACTCTGCCTGTCAAAAAAAATAAATCCTTTACAAT
The DNA here is from genome assembly GCF_033115175.1 of Lepus europaeus. Lineage (NCBI taxonomy): Eukaryota > Metazoa > Chordata > Mammalia > Lagomorpha > Leporidae > Lepus > Lepus europaeus. The sequence goes on along the minus strand of NC_084832.1, from coordinate 4,220,801 downwards.
AGGCTATTATAAGCAACCCCATCACTTACCATCCTTACTTTTATCATATTTATTTATTTAGTTTGCCTTTCTCTACAGTTTTGTCATCTGATTTTTATCCCTATGCATTATAATTTTGTTCAGTGTGATTATGAAATTTATGTTCGTAGAACCTACTTTGTAGGTTATTCAGATTAATTGCTTCATATGTATTCTTTTACTATAATTATCATTATTTGACAGTCAGAGGTATAGAGACAGAAAGAGAGAGCAAGTGAGCACCCATTTGCAGGTTCACTCCCCAAATGCCGGCAGTGCTTGGGCTGGGCTGGAGCTGAAGCTAGGAGCCAGGAACACAATCTAAATCTTCTACATGGGTGGTAGGACCCCAATTACGTGAGCCAGTACCAGTGCCTCCCACAGTCGGCATTAGCAGGAAGCTGGAATCAGGAGCCGGAGCCAGGGATTGAATCCAGGGGTTCCAGCATGCGACAGGGATCTGCTAACTGGCATCTTACCTGCTTGGCCAATGGCCTGTCCTCATATATTTATTCTTTTTTAAAATAAGATTTATTTATTTATTTGAAAGTCAGAGTTACACAGAGAAAAGGATAGGCAGAGAGACAGAGAGGCCCTCTATCCACTGATTCACTCCCCAATTAGCTGCAATGGCTGGAGCTGTGTCTATCTGAAGCCAGGAGCCAGGAGCTTCCTCCAGGTCTTCCCCCAGGTGCAGGGGCCCAAGGACTTCGGCCATCTTCCACTGCTTTCCCAGGCCATAGCAGAGAGCTGGATCAGAAGTGGAGCAGCCGGGACTTGAACTGGTGCCCATATGGGATGCTGGCACTGTAGGTGGCAGCCTCACCTGCTATGCCACAGAGCTGGCCCCGTTATATATTTATTCTTCAATGTGTAAGAATGAGTTTCTGGATCCTATTGTTAATGGGCTTTGGGGTTCTTGTTTGGGGTTTGGGTATGTTATGAACAATGCTGAGCAGATATAGATGCATAAATGTATCTGCAAGGAGTGTACCTGGAAGAGGGGTGTGGGATAATGGAAATGAATGCTCAAGCAGTCAACCAACATTTAGTAAGATCCTCTTAGGCTGACATTTCTGGCCACGAATAACAAGAGGGTGTTTATTTATTCAGGAGAGTTGCTGTTGGTAGAATCAAAATATCAGTGTCACAAGTTTAGAATGTCAAGGGCTTAACAAAACAACACTTGGAATAAATGTGTGTGCTAGTTGACCAATGCTTAACAACAATAAGCCAAGTGTCACCATAGCAAAAGCTGACGTGCTACTGAAATTGAAGCATGATGTCTCATGTCTTAAGTGGATGAGTTCATGTTTAGTATTCTGTATTCACTTTGGGAGACAAAAAATGAAGGGTTTCCTACACAGAAGGAATGGAGAGGAATAGTTAGAGCCCAGGAAAGTATGTGAAAAGTTTGTTTCTGGGAAAAGGGTAGAGAGACTGTGTCATCTTTCATGCAGGAAATGATGACACCTGTTTTGTTGCCTCCTTGACGTGGACCAGTGGACAGAGCAGGAGATCATATTAAGGCATCCTTCGCGTGACTCATGGTTTAATCGCAATTAGAATGTAACAAACCCCGGGGAAGGAATGGTGATCTTATAACACAGGGGTTCACTGGGGAAGAGGCGTTCTCACAGAAACAGGAAGAGCACCTGCCCAGGTGGCTGTGGGGTCCTGACTCTGCTGGTGGCTTCCAGAATCTTCTCCAAGTATATCCCATTCAAGGAAGACTGAAAAGATTCACGGCCCCACACAGGGTCCTTCCGCACCACCTGTGAAATGTCCTGCTCGGCGTGTGTTTCTGCTTCTTGGAGATGTGTTTCTCTGTCCTACATCACGGCATCACGTGCTGTGTAATGTGACTTCGACAATGATGGCCGCTTTCCTTGTGAATAGTTACTACTCGGAGAAGGGATAGGGTCAAAACGGAGGGAAAAGTAGCCTCTGAGGACGACACTTCAGACAGTCACACGCTGTGATAGCGGGGCCCCTTTTAGGTTTGGAACACCTCATTCAGCACTGTTTTGATTGATAGGAGCAGGAGATATAGCAGGGGCTGGTACTTCAGTGAGAAAAAGGAATGTCAGAATTCTTGATGTTTTACCAATTCGATGATTGTTTTTCTAAGACTATGTATTAGAACTAAAAATCTCAACCAGGTCAGAGGATGCACACAAGTTTGATGATGTGCCCTGAAACTGATGCTCTTAAAAAATAAAACAACAAACACCAATCCAAATGGAGTAAATGCAGCTTTAAAAGTATTGAAGAAAAAAATAAATTTTATTCTTTAGATATTTTCAAGATATCAGTAATGTAATCCCATTCCTAAACCTGTATCACCACCATCTTACCATTGGCAAGAAGTCCAGACTTCACACAAACGAGCACAGAATGGTTTAATCTCACACACCAGATGGCTCAGGTCAGTGGCCAATAGCACACCTGTGACAGTATAAACAATAACAACCTGTGACTTACCTGGGATAATGCAGGCAGAAACAACCTGTGACACTGTGACAGTGCAGGAGTACACGTGTGACACATGGTTACAGTGCAGGAGTAACAGAGTAACACCTGTGACACACTGTGACAGTGCAGCAGTAACACCTGTGACACTGTGACAGTGCAGCAGTAACACCTGTGACACTGTGACAGTGCAGCAGTAACACCTGTGACACTGTGACAGTGCAGCAGTAACACCTGTGACAGTGCAGCAGTAACACCTGTGACACACTGTGACAGTACAGCAGTAACAGCTGTGACACTGTGACAGTACAGCAGTAACACCTGTGACACTGTGACAGTGCAGCAGTAACACCTGTGACACTGTGACAGTGCAGCAGTAACACCTGTGACACTGTGACACTGTGACAGTGCAGCAGTAACACCTGTGACACACTGTGACAGAACAGCAGTAACACCTGTGACACTGTGACAGTGCATCAGTAACACCTGTGACACTGTGACAGTGCAGCAGTAACACCTGTGACACTGTGACAGTGCAGGAGTAACACCTGTGACACTGTGACAGTACAGCAGTAACACCTGTGACACTGTGACAGTACAGCAGTAACACCTGTGACACTGTGACAGTGCAGGAGTAACACCTGTGACACTGTGACAGTGCAGCAGTAACACCTGTGACACTGTGACAGTGCAGGAGTAACACCTGTGACACTGTGACAGTACAGGAGTAACACCTGTGACACTGTGACAGTACAGCAGTAACACCTGTGACAGTGTGACAGTGCAGCAGTAACACCTGTGACACATAGTTACAGTGCAGGAGTAACACCTGTGACACATAGTTACAGTGCAGGAATAACACCTGTGACACTGTGACAGTGCAGGAGTAACAGAGTAACACCTGTGACACTGTGACAGTACAGCAGTAACAGCTGTGACACTGTGACAGTGCAGCAGTAACACCTGTGACACTGTGACAGTGCAGGAGTAACACCTGTGACACTGTGACAGTACAGGAGTAACACCTGTGACACTGTGACAGTACAGCAGTAACACCTGTGACACTGTGACAGTACAGCAGTAACACCTGTGACACTGTGACAGTGCAGCAGTAACACCTGTGACACTGTGACTGTACAGCAGTAACACCTATGACACACTGTGACTGTACAGGAGTAACACCTGTGACACATAGTTACAGTGCAGGAGTAACACCTGTGACACTGTGACAGTACAGCAGTAACACCTGTGACACCCTGTGACAGTGCAGGAGTAACACCTGTGACACATAGTTACAGTGCAGGAATAACACCTGTGACACTGTGACAGTGCAGGAGTAACAGAGTAACACCTGTGACACTGTGACAGTACAGCAGTAACAGCTGTGACACTGTGACAGTGCAGCAGTAACACCTGTGACACTGTGACAGTGCAGGAGTAACACCTGTGACACTGTGACAGTACAGGAGTAACACCTGTGACACTGTGACAGTACAGCAGTAACACCTGTGACACTGTGACAGTGCAGGAGTAACACCTGTGACACTGTGACAGTACAGCAGTAACACCTGTGACACTGTGACAGTGCAGCAGTAACACCTGTGACACTGTGACAGAACAGCAGTAACACCTGTGACACTGTGACAGTGCAGCAGTAACACCTGTGACACTGTGACTGTACAGCAGTAACACCTGTGACACTGTGACAGTGCAGCAGTAACACCTGTGACACTGTGACAGTACAGCAGTAACAGCTGTGACACTGTGACAGTACAGCAGTAACACCTGTGACACTGTGACAGTGCAGGAGTAACACCTGTGACACTGTGACAGTGCAGCAGTAACACCTGTGACACTGTGACAGTACAGCAGTAACACCTGTGACACTGTGACAGTGCAGGAGTAACACCTGTGACACTGTGACAGTACAGCAGTAACACCTGTGACACTGTGACAGTGCAGGAATAACAACCTGTGACAGTGCAGCAGTAACACCTGTGACAGTGCAGCAGTAACACCTGTGACACTGTGACAGTACAGGAGTAACACCTGTGACACTGTGACAGTGCAGGACTAACACCTGTGACACTGTGACAGTACAGCAGTAACACCTGTGACACTGTGACAGTGCAGGACTAACACCTGTGACACTGTGACAGTACAGCAGTAACACCTGTGACACTGTGACAGTGCAGCAGTAACACCTGTGACACTGTGACAGAACAGCAGTAACACCTGTGACACTGTGACAGTGCAGGAATAATACCTGTGACACTGTGACAGTACAGCAGTAACACCTGTGACACTGTGACAGTGCAGCAGTAACACCTGTGACACTGTGACAGTGCAGCAGTAACACCTGTGACACTGTGACTGTACAGCAGTAACACCTGTGACACTGTGACAGTACTGCAGTAACACCTGTGACACTGTGACAGTACAGCAGTAACACCTGTGACACTGTGACAGTGCAGGAGTAACACCTGTGACACTGTGACAGTACAGGAGTAACACCTGTGACACTGTGACAGTGCAGCAGTAACACCTGTGACACTGTGACAGTACAGCAGTAACACCTGTGACACTGTGACAGTACAGGAGTAACACCTGTGACACTGTGACAGTACAGCAGTAACACCTGTGACACTGTGACAGTGCAGCAGTAACACCTGTGACACTGTGACAGTGCAGCAGTAACAGCTGTGACACTGTGACAGTACTGCAGTAACACCTATGACACACTGTGACTGTACAGGAGTAACACCTGTGACACCTGTGACTGTACAGCAGTAACACCTGTGACACTGTGACAGTGCAGCAGTAACACCTGTGACACTGTGACAGTACAGCAGTAACACCTGTGACACTGTGACAGTGCAGGAGTAACACCTGTGACACTGTGACAGTGCAGGAGTAACACCTGTGACACTGTGACAGTACAGCAGTAACACCTGTGACACTGTGACAGTGCAGCAGTAACACCTGTGACACTGTGACAGTGCAGCAGTAACACCTGTGACACTGTGACTGTACAGCAGTAACACCTGTGACACTGTGACAGTACAGCAGTAACACCTGTGACACTGTGACAGTGCAGCAGTAACACCTGTGACACTGTGACAGTGCAGGAGTAACACCTGTGACACTGTGACAGTGCAGCAGTAACACCTGTGACACTGTGACAGTGCAGGACTAACACCTGTGACACTGTGACAGTACAGCAGTAACAGCTGTGACACTGTGACAGTGCAGGACTAACACCTGTGACACTGTGACAGTACAGCAGTAACACCTGTGACACTGTGACAGTGCAGGAGTAACACCTGTGACACTGTGACAGTGCAGCAGTAACACCTGTGACACTGTGACTGTACAGCAGTAACACCTGTGACACTGTGACAGTACAGCAGTAACACCTGTGACACTGTGACAGTGCAGCAGTAACACCTGTGACACTGTGACAGTACAGCAGTAACACCTGTGACACTGTGACAGTGCAGCAGTAACACCTGTGACACTGTGACAGTACAGCAGTAACACCTGTGACACTGTGACAGTGCAGCAGTAACACCTGTGACACTGTGACAGTGCAGCAGTAACACCTGTGACACTGTGACAGTACAGCAGTAACACCTGTGACACTGTGACAGAACAGCAGTAACACCTGTGACACTGTGACAGTGCAGGAGTAACACCTGTGACACTGTGACAGTACAGCAGTAACACCTGTGACACTGTGACAGTGCAGCAGTAACACCTGTGACACTGTGACAGTACAGCAGTAACACCTGTGACACTGTGACAGTGCAGCAGTAACACCTGTGACACTGTGACTGTACAGCAGTAACACCTGTGACACTGTGACAGTACAGCAGTAACACCTGTGACACTGTGACAGAACAGCAGTAACACCTGTGACACTGTGACAGTGCAGGAGTAACACCTGTGACACCTGTGACTGTACAGCAGTAACACCTGTGACACTGTGACAGTGCAGCAGTAACACCTGTGACACTGTGACAGTACAGCAGTAACACCTGTGACACTGTGACAGTGCAGGAGTAACACCTGTGACACTGTGACAGTGCAGGAGTAACACCTGTGACACTGTGACAGTACAGCAGTAACACCTGTGACACTGTGACAGTGCAGCAGTAACACCTGTGACACTGTGACAGTGCAGCAGTAACACCTGTGACACTGTGACAGTACAGCAGTAACACCTGTGACACCTGTGACTGTACAGCAGTAACACCTGTGACACTGTGACTGTACAGGAGTAACACCTGTGACACCTGTGACTGTACAGCAGTAACACCTGTGACACTGTGACAGTGCAGCAGTAACACCTGTGACACTGTGACAGTACAGCAGTAACAGCTGTGACAGTACAGCAGTAACACCTGTGACACTGTGACAGTGCAGGAGTAACACCTGTGACACTGTGACAGTGCAGGAGTAACACCTGTGACACTGTGACAGTGCAGCAGTAACACCTGTGACACTGTGACAGTACAGCAGTAACAGCTGTGACACTGTGACAGTACAGCAGTAACACCTGTGACACTGTGACAGTGCAGCAGTAACACCTGTGACACTGTGACAGTGCAGGAGTAACACCTGTGACACTGTGACTGTACAGGAGTAACACCTGTGACACTGTGACAGTGCAGCAGTAACACCTGTGACACTGTGACAGTGCAGGAGTAACACCTGTGACACTGTGACAGTACAGCAGTAACACCTGTGACACTGTGACAGAACAGCAGTAACACCTGTGACACTGTGACAGTACAGCAGTAACACCTGTGACACTGTGACAGTGCAGCAGTAACACCTGTGACACTGTGACAGTGCAGGACTAACACCTGTGACACTGTGACAGTGCAGCAGTAACAGCTGTGACACACTGTGACAGTGCAGCAGTAACACCTGTGACACTGTGACAGTGCAGGAGTAACACCTGTGACACTGTGACAGTGCAGCAGTAACAGCTGTGACACTGTGACAGTACAGCAGTAACAGCTGTGACACTGTGACAGTACAGCAGTAACACCTGTGACACTGTGACAGAACAGCAGTAACACCTGTGACACTGTGACAGTGCAGGAGTAACACCTGTGACACTGTGACAGTACAGCAGTAACACCTGTGACACTGTGACAGTACAGCAGTAACACCTGTGACAGTACAGCAGTAACACCTGTGACACTGTGACAGTGCAGCAGTAACACCTGTGACACTGTGACTGTACAGCAGTAACAGCTGTGACACTGTGACAGTACAGCAGTAACACCTGTGACACTGTGACAGTACAGCAGTAACACCTGTGACAGTACAGCAGTAACACCTGTGACACTGTGACAGTGCAGCAGTAACACCTGTGACACTGTGACTGTACAGCAGTAACAGCTGTGACACTGTGACAGTGCAGCAGTAACACCTGTGACACTGTGACAGTACAGGAGTAACACCTGTGACACTGTGACAGTACAGCAGTAACACCTGTGACACTGTGACAGAACAGCAGTAACACCTGTGACACTGTGACAGTGCAGGAGTAACACCTGTGACACTGTGACAGTGCAGCAGTAACACCTGTGACACTGTGACAGTACAGCAGTAACACCTGTGACACTGTGACAGTGCAGCAGTAACACCTGTGACACTGTGACAGTGCAGGAGTAACACCTGTGACACTGTGACAGTACAGCAGTAACACCTGTGACACTGTGACAGTGCAGGAGTAACACCTGTGACACCTGTGACTGTACAGCAGTAACACCTGTGACACTGTGACAGTGCAGCAGTAACACCTGTGACACTGTGACAGTACAGCAGTAACACCTGTGACAGTGTGACAGTACAGCAGTAACACCTGTGACACTGTGACTGTACAGCAGTAACACCTGTGACACTGTGACAGTACTGCAGTAACACCTGTGACACTGTGACAGTACAGCAGTAACAGCTGTGACACTGTGACAGTGCAGCAGTAACACCTGTGACACTGTGACAGTACAGCAGTAACACCTGTGACACTGTGACAGTGCAGGAGTAACACCTGTGACACTGTGACAGTACAGCAGTAACACCTGTGACACTGTGACTGTACAGCAGTAACACCTGTGACACTGTGACAGTGCAGGAGTAACACCTGTGACACTGTGACAGTACAGCAGTAACACCTGTGACACTGTGACAGTGCAGCAGTAACACCTGTGACACTGTGACAGTACAGCAGTAACACCTGTGACACTGTGACAGTGCAGCAGTAACACCTGTGACACTGTGACAGTACAGCAGTAACACCTGTGACACTGTGACAGTGCAGCAGTAACACCTGTGACACTGTGACAGTGCAGGAGTAACACCTGTGACACATAGTTACAGTGCAGGAGTAACAGAGTAACACCTGTGACACTGTGACAGTGCAGCAGTAACACCTGTGACACTGTGACTGTACAGCAGTAACACCTGTGACACTGTGACAGTACAGCAGTAACACCTGTGACACTGTGACAGTGCAGCAGTAACAGCTGTGACACACTGTGACAGTGCAGCAGTAACACCTGTGACACTGTGACAGTGCAGGAGTAACACCTGTGACACTGTGACAGTGCAGCAGTAACACCTGTGACACTGTGACAGTACAGCAGTAACACCTGTGACACTGTGACAGTGCAGCAGTAACACCTGTGACACTGTGACTGTACAGCAGTAACACCTGTGACACTGTGACAGTGCAGCAGTAACACCTGTGACACTGTGACAGTACAGGAGTAACACCTGTGACACTGTGACAGTGCAGGAGTAACACCTGTGACACTGTGACAGTACAGCAGTAACACCTGTGACACTGTGACAGTGCAGCAGTAACACCTGTGACACTGTGACAGTACAGCAGTAACACCTGTGACACATAGTTACAGTGCAGGAGTAACAGAGTAACACCTGTGACACTGTGACAGTGCAGCAGTAACACCTGTGACACTGTGACTGTACAGCAGTAACACCTGTGACACTGTGACAGTACAGCAGTAACACCTGTGACAGTGTGACAGTGCAGCAGTAACAGCTGTGACACACTGTGACAGTGCAGCAGTAACACCTGTGACACTGTGACAGTGCAGGAGTAACACCTGTGACACTGTGACAGTGCAGCAGTAACACCTGTGACACTGTGACAGTACAGCAGTAACACCTGTGACACTGTGACAGTGCAGCAGTAACACCTGTGACACTGTGACTGTACAGCAGTAACACCTGTGACACTGTGACAGTGCAGCAGTAACACCTGTGACACTGTGACAGTACAGGAGTAACACCTGTGACACTGTGACAGTACAGCAGTAACACCTGTGACACTGTGACAGAACAGCAGTAACACCTGTGACACTGTGACAGTGCAGGAGTAACACCTGTGACACTGTGACAGTGCAGCAGTAACACCTGTGACACTGTGACTGTACAGCAGTAACACCTATGACACACTGTGACTGTACAGGAGTAACACCTGTGACACCTGTGACTGTACAGCAGTAACACCTGTGACACTGTGACAGTGCAGGAGTAACACCTGTGACACTGTGACAGAACAGCAGTAACACCTGTGACACTGTGACAGTACAGCAGTAACACCTGTGACACTGTGACAGTGCAGCAGTAACACCTGTGACACTGTGACTGTACAGCAGTAACACCTGTGACACTGTGACAGTGCAGCAGTAACACCTGTGACACTGTGACAGTGCAGGAGTAACACCTGTGACACTGTGACAGTACAGCAGTAACACCTGTGACACTGTGACAGTGCAGGAGTAACACCTGTGACACCTGTGACTGTACAGCAGTAACACCTGTGACACTGTGACAGTGCAGCAGTAACACCTGTGACACTGTGACAGTGCAGGAGTAACACCTGTGACACTGTGACAGTACAGCAGTAACACCTGTGACACTGTGACAGTGCAGGAGTAACACCTGTGACACTGTGACAGTGCAGCAGTAACACCTGTGACACTGTGACAGTACAGCAGTAACACCTGTGACACTGTGACAGTGCAGCAGTAACACCTGTGACACTGTGACAGTGCAGCAGTAACACCTGTGACACTGTGACAGTGCAGGAGTAACAACCTGTGACACTGTGACAGTACAGCAGTAACACCTGTGACACTGTGACAGTGCAGGACTAACACCTGTGACACTGTGACAGTGCAGGAGTAACACCTGTGACACTGTGACAGTGCAGCAGTAACACCTGTGACACTGTGACAGTACAGCAGTAACACCTGTGACACTGTGACAGTGCAGGACTAACACCTGTGACACTGTGACAGTACAGCAGTAACACCTGTGACACTGTGACAGTGCAGGAGTAACACCTGTGACACCTGTGACTGTACAGCAGTAACACCTGTGACACTGTGACAGAACAGCAGTAACACCTGTGACACTGTGACAGTGCAGCAGTAACACCTGTGACACTGTGACAGTACAGCAGTAACACCTGTGACACTGTGACAGTGCAGGAGTAACACCTGTGACACTGTGACAGTACAGCAGTAACAGCTGTGACACTGTGACAGTGCAGCAGTAACACCTGTGACACTGTGACAGTGCAGGAGTAACACCTGTGACACTGTGACAGTGCAGGAGTAACACCTGTGACACACTGTGACTGTACAGGAGCAACACCTGTGACACTGTGACAGTACAGCAGTAACAGCTGTGACACTGTGACAGTGCAGGAGTAACACCTGTGACACTGTGACAGTACAGCAGTAACACCTGTGACAGTGTGACAGTGCAGCAGTAACACCTGTGACACTGTGACAGTACAGCAGTAACAGCTGTGACAGTACTGCAGTAACACCTGTGACAGTACTGCAGTAACACCTGTGACACGGTGGCACTGTAGGCAGCCAGCTCTCCACAGAGAGCCTGCTCTGTGAACCACGACAGGCTGGCAGTTTTTCTGAGAGATCACAGTCAATTTCTTTCTCCTCTCCCCTGCCTCCCTGCTCTCCTCCTGCTCTCCGTCTCTCCTCCCTCCCGCTCTGTCTCAGCTATGGACGTAACCGTATTCAGCTCTTCTCTTCCTTTTGTAAAGGTACTACACGTATAAGAAAATCGAATACTTAAATGAATGTCACACATGGAATTAAACTATGCAAATAATGGGAAAATAGTATTTATGTGGGAAAAATAGGGAATTTGCAAATATCGTACATGCATGTTTATTAGAATGAAATCAAACTCCCCGAAGTTTAAGCATTGAGCTTAAAGGCTTATGAGAGCTATCTTAGGAATATACACGTCAAAGTAACATTGGGATGAGAGGTTGTAGGACCCAAGTAAAAGTGACCAGGAAAGTCTCTTCTAACACTTCTTTGAAAAATTACTGGGGCTGGCAGTGGCGTAACATGCAAAGCCACTGCCTGTGAGGCTGGCATCCCATATGGGTGCTGGTTCATGTTCCAGTTGCTCCACTTCTGATCAGCTCCCTGCTGATGGCCTGGGAAAAGTGGTGGATGGTCCAGGTGTTTGGGCCCCTGAAACCTATGTGGGAGACCTGGGAGAAGCTCCTGGCTCCTGGCTTTGGCCTGCCCAACCCTACCTGTTGTGGCCAACTGGGAGTGAACCAGCAGATGGAAGATCCGTCTCTCCCTAACTCTTCCACTGTCACTCAGCTTTCAAATAAATAAATATATATATATATGTTAAAAAATTAGTCATTTATGTACTTGAATCCATCCTGGTCTCCCATTTTGGGGGTGGAGTTCGAAGCACTTTGGCTGGCACTCAGACTGGTGCCTGACCTGGAATGGGTTGCTGGTGTCACAATGCTGGCTACACTCCTGTTCCTAATTTACAGCCATTATATAGACAAAGTGAGAACATAGACTTTGAACAGTTGGCTACAATGCTGTATCTATTTTATGAAAGAATTACGTTTAATATGCTGTATTTAAAGGAAGCTTAACTTTTGACCTTGAGACGCTAACCCTCATGCTGTCGGTAGCTAAGACAGCAACTTACCAGAATTTTTGAGTATACTGTCATGTAGAAAATAGTAAATGTGAGGATAAAACTTATGCATTTTCTTGGCATTCATCGCTCCCTCCTCATTTCTCCTTTATCTTGGGCTTTTGAAGTGAGCTTGGCTAATCACTTAATATCACTGTCATAGGTTCTGACTTACTTGTTTATTTGTATTAGAAAGGCAGAAATTCACACACAGATACATGAGAGAGTGCACTTGTATCTTGTGGTTCGCTCCCCAAATGCTGGGCCAGGTGAAGCCAGGAGCGCAGACTCAATACAGGGCTCCCACGTGGCTGGCAGGGAGTCAAGTACTTGAGCCATCACTGCTGCCTCCCTATGTCTGCCCTAGCAGGACTTTGGAGTTGGAAGTGGAGATGGAACTTGGACAGAAGCACTCCAGCATGGAATGTGGGTGTAGAAGTGTCCTCTGAACCAGTGTGCCAATTGCTCACTCCACATACTGTTCTTTTTTTTAAGATTTATTTATTTATTTGAAAGTCAGGATTACACACAGAGAGAAGGAGAGGCAGAGAGGCAGAGAGAGAGAGAGAGAGAGAGAGAGAGAGAGAGAGAGAGAGGTCTTCCATCCACTGGTTCACTCCCCAGTTGGCTGCAACGGCTGGAGCTGTGCCGATCCGAAGCCAGGAGCCAGGAGCTTCTTCAAGGTCTCCCATGTGGGTGCAGGAGCCCAAGGACTTGGGCCATCTTCTGCTGCTTTCCCAGGCCATAGCAGAGAGCTGGATTGGAAGTGGAGCAGCCGGGACTCAAACTGGTGCCCATATGGGATGCCGGCACCACAGGTGGCGGCTTTAACCTGCTACGTGACAGCGCTGGCTCCCGCATACTGTTCTGATGATGCAGTATGTGTCATAAGGTCTGCCTGGTTTTCTTCCATCTTAGTGAAAATAGAATCCAGTGATGCATATGACACTCATGTAGGACAGTGCAATGCACTGTGTACATATGCGCATATACTACTATTACAGTTGGAACCATAAGGAAACCAGTCATTTTATTTGAAAGAAAATCTAATTTATATGTGTGAATAAACATAAGTCTATACCATTTATTTAGTATTAGAGGTTATTTTTATGTCATTATGAGTTTAAATTTGTATAAGGCCTTGCCACTGCACTATTAATTTGGAGAACTTAGTTTCTTTGATTTCCTTGAATTAGGGGGGAAAACATGGCACATTGGATCAAGTTGATGTTAGTCAAGGAGAAAATTAACTACTAGAAATCTGTTGGCGGGGCCAGCCCTGTGGCATAGTGGGTACAGCTACTGCCTGTGACACTGGCATCCCATATGGGCACTGGTTTGAGTTCCAGCTGCTCCAAATTTTTTTTAAGAATTATTTATTTATTCAAAAGTCAGAGTTACAGAGAGAAGGAGAGGCAGAGAGAGAGAGAGAGAGAGAGAGAGAGAGAGAGAGAGAAAGTCTTCCCTCCTTCCATCTGCTGGTTCACTCCTCAATTGGCCGCAATGGCTGGAGCTGCGCTGATCCGAAGCCAGGAGCCAGGAGCTTCTTCCAGGTCTCCCACGCAGGTGCAGGGGCCCAAGGACTTGGGCCGTCTTCCACTGCTTTCCCAGGCCATAGCAGAGAACTGGATGGGAAGTGGAGCAGCCAGGACTCAAACCAGTGCCCGTATGGGATGCCGGCACTGCAGGAGGCAGCTTTGCCCGCTATGCCACAGCACCAGCCCCTGCTGATCCAGCTCTCTGCTGTGGCCTATGAAAGCAGTAGAAGGTGGCTGAAGTCCTTGGCCCCCTTCACCCACGTGGGAGACCCAGAAGAAGCTCCTTGCTCCTGGCTTTGGATTGGCACAGCTCCAGCCATTGTGGCCAATTGGGGAGTGAAGCAGCAGATGGAAGACCTCTCTCTCTGTCTCTACCTCTCTCTGTAACTCTTTGAAATAAATAAAATAAATCTTTAAAAAGAAATCTATTGGCAATATGACATGTTTTTAGGATTCAGTGCATTATAGCATACATTCAGGTTCTCTTCAGTGTCAGATACATTTAAGTCAATAAACACTTCACACTCAACACTATGGACACCATAGCTTAAAAGCATAGAAGGCAAATGAGATGTCAACAGAGTCAAAAACGTGTGTTTTCTCAAGCAAAGCCACTCAGTGATCACACTGAAGCAGGTGCCTCTCCTACCGAGCGTGGTGTCTCCTCTCCCAGCCAGGACTGGCAGGTGCCTCTGCCCCTCCGTCAGCAGAGCTCCATCCTTTGTGAGGATCTGGGTTGGGCTCTGAGCAGTGGCCAGGTCCCATCGTCCCCGTGTGCTTTCCTTCGTCATCCTCCATCCCTCCTCTTCTTCCTCCCTGCCCTAGCTTGGCTTCGCTTCATTTGCTGCCTTGTTTTCCTCTCGTCCCTTCTTCCTTTTATGCAAAGTGTATCCAGATTTATTGTGCTAGGCGTGCTAGAGAGCAGCACAAGACATGTTCTCTGGGCCCCTGGAGTTCAGAATGCACACAGGAGGAAAGAAGTCAGTGTGTGAAAGGGGCCTGGAAGGAGGCCTATCAGGGTGCCAGCACGTGAACCAATGAGCTCAGCAGCGAGAAGCGTCCGGAAAACACAGCGATGGGGATGTTAGAGTAAGGGGAAGGGTGGGCACACCTCGCGGGGGCTGCAGCTTTTGAGGGAGGCCTAAAGATGGATTTGATTAAGTTATATGGATAGAAAAGATTAGAGAACACTTTGTGGTTTGGTAGCTGTGTTTGCAAGGCAGCGTTGGGTGGGAAGCAGACGCTCGAAGCTTCACGAATGGATCCCAACTTCTTCTATCGAGCTTGTCCCACGCTGCTGTGTGTTAGGGAAGCCGTGTCTCTGAGTCCACTGGTCGGAGCGTCGCTGGCTGTGACAGCGTTGAGTCAGCTGTTGAACGCTGCTTCCACAGTCACGTTCCTGCCGCTGCCAGCTGCTCGGCTCTGTTGACCCTGAGAGCGGGATGATCTGCCTCTGCACCTGCCGTCTAGGGCCTGGAGCGTCTTGTCTATAAATGTGATGACGCCTGTTTTGTAAATACGATGCTTTTTCCTTGCTGTGTGTAGTCAAGTGAATCTGACTGTGGAAGAGATACAGAAGAGAAATGTGAGTACTAGACATTTCTTTTTTATAATTTTTTTTTATTAATTTGAAAGGCAGAGTTACAGAGAGAGGGGGAGAGACAGCAACAGAGGGGGAGAGAGAGAGAGACCTTCTGTCTGCTGGTTCACTCCCAAGATGGCTGCCGTAGCCGGGGCTAGGCCAGGCTGAAGCCAGGAGCCAGGAGCTTCTTCTGGGTCTCCCACACAGGTGCAGGGTCCCAAGGACTTGGGCCATCCTCTGCTGCTTTCCCAGGTGCATCAAAAGGGAGCTGGATGGAAGTGGAGCAGCTGGGACTTGAACCAGCGCCCACGTGAGGTGCTGGCATTGAGAGGCAGAGGCTAAGCCTCTTATGCCGCTGCACTGGCCCCGAGTAGTAGACATTTCAGGAAATGTGCGTCTCCTATGGTTTAGATGGACTTCAGATACAACTTCATCATCACTAATCTCTCAACATATAAATGCCATTTGCATTTATGTAGATATTCGTCAGAGGCAGAGTGAGTCTTACTTTATGCTGCTTCCAGTCTCCCAGAGAATAATTTCAGCGGTGTAACCGGAAGCTTTTCAAGAACTGGGTGCTGATGTTTTCCAAATGTAGAAGCCATTTCTCAATCAGGAAGGGGAGAGATCAGCTATCGGAGGACACACCAGGAGGGTGGTCGCGTAGCACAGAACTGGGCCAGAACCCTGAATACCCTCACTTCTTTCCTGTTCAAAAAGTTATGACTTCTGTGAATTATGAGATCCAAAAATGTGTCAAGAAGCAAATCTCCAGCAAGTGTTTTACTGTTCATTGACCTAATTTAAAAAATGAATATGGAAATAAGTTGCATTTATTTTATTATTTTTATAAATTTTTTATCAAGAAATACCACAAGTTGAAGATTTGTGTATTTGAAAGGCAGAGATAGAGGGGGGGAGGGAGAGAGAGAGAGAGAGAGGGAGGGAGAGAGAGAGAGAGAGAGAGAGAGATCTTTCTTCATCCTCTGGTTCACTCCTGGGCTGGGCCCGGCAGAAACCAGGAGCCAGGAACTTCTTCGAGGTCTCTCTCATGGGTGGCAGGGGTCCAATCTACCTGGACCATTCTCCATTGCTTTTCCATAGCAGGGAGCTGGGCAGGAAGTGGAGCAGCCAGGACTTGAACCGGCAACCCCTTGGGATGTGGGTGCTGCAGGCAGTAGTCCAATCACAGTTAATGTGTGTTGCTTTTTCCCACAGAATTTCAAACTGTGTTTGAGTCCCTGACTCCCTGTAAGAAGACACCCGTGCCCGATTTTCATGAGTGCTTACTTCCTAGGGCCGCCGTAGACCCTACGCGCAGACTGGGCGGTGTCAGCCACAGAAGCCCCTTATCTCACTGGGAGGTGGGAATCTGGGATGATGCGTGGCCATGTTGGCTCCTCCTGGGTGGAGAAGGACAGACCGCCTCATTCTGCTCCCTGGATCCCCGGGGTGCTGGCCACTGTGTCATCCCTCAGCTTTTAGACCTCTGCCTCGTCTTCATTCCCTGTGTCTGTCTGGCTGTCTGTATGCACATTTCCCCCTAATAAGGACACAAGTGATATTGGAATGGGGCCCCACCTAATAACCTCATCCTAAACCATGGCATCTGAAATGAACCTATCTCTAATTAAAGCAGAAACCTGGCATGCTGGGACGTGGGTCTTCCACACATGAATTTGGGGCAGGGAGATGCGAATCAGCTCACCACAGTGAGTGTCAGGAAAAGGACCCCGTTGTTTGCACCTAGGAGCCACGTCGACAGGGGAGAAGGTTCCCTGGGGACTCTGAGACGCAGCAGAGACTGAGCGAAGTGAACACTGGCGTGGAAGCAGCTGCCACCATGTCCAGGGCTGTGCTCTGTGCAGGTGCGGAAGTTGTCACATTGTGCAAGCTGATTTAAATATTCATTCAGATATCGTTCTTGCCTTCTGTGGCTTGCAGTTCCTGCACAGAAGGTGAGCTTGGGCTCCTGGCTCCCCGACCTGGCCTGGCCAGCCCCAGCTAGGGGCCTGTGATTGCGCAAGTCCTGACCCACTGATGCTCTGTGATTCCTCAGAAGCATCCCTGAGGGATGCACGGTGGCAAGTCCCTTAGCGTGCAGTACCCAGAGCCAGGTTTCCAGCCCCTGCAGGCTGACGTCTTGGACTAGATGGTGCTTTGTCGGGGGAGCTGCCTGGCCTCCACCGCAGGTGATAGGAGCACACCTCCCAGTTTCTTTCTGGACAGTGTGAAATGTCTTTAGATGCCACCAGAATGTTTAGGGAGAAACATTGCCTGACAGCCAAAGCCTCTGGTCTGTTATGTTCACACCAGCTCCGTGATCTTAGTTTTTGTTACTGAGTGCCCAAGTGCTTTGTGGAGCCCACCTACATGAGGGGCCACTGTGTGATTGCTTTTCACCCGTGTGGGGAGGCTGTATGGAGAACCCGAATGCTACAATGTGCACATTTAGGCTTCCTTTAACAGGTGCATCCTGCTTTAGTCACCTAGACATTCGCTTCTTTTTTTTTTTTTTTTTTTTTGACAGGCAGAGTGGACAGTGAGAGAGAGAGACAGAGAGAAAGGTCTTCCTTTTGCCGTTGGTTCACCCTCCAATGGCCGCCGCGGTAGCGCGCTGCGGCCGGCGCACCGCGCTGTTCCGATGGCAGGAGCCAGGTACTTCTCCTGATGCTCATTTTGCGCGTGTTCTGTGCCTGTTGCTTGAGCAACCTTTGCTGCTTCCTTGCTTTTTATGTCTGGCCGTAGATGCTGCTGTTCATCTCTTGACATTTGAGGGTTTGGGGGGCAGGGGGATGGGACCAGGAGAAACACCAGCTAGTGAGCCCAAGATTTAATTGCAGGTTATTTCCCTCAAAAAACACATACGTGGATGACCTGGAGTCATTTTGGCAGCTGTCCCTGCCCTTCTCGGGTCACCAGGAACTGGACAGATTCTTTATTGCGTATGTTGCAGATTTGGGGCATTGGATCCCTACAAACCCAGTAGGGCTGTATTTGACCACAAACTCAGACTGCACAAGCTGTTCCCACGGTCGTCCATTATCAACTGCATTTATTCACTAACATTTCAGCAGTACGGCTATTTTTGTTAAAGAAAGACTTAGTGCGGCTGGCACCATGGCACAGTAGGTTAATCCTCTGAGGTGCCAGCATCCCATATGGGCACCGGTTCTAGTCCCGGATGCTCCTCTTCCGATCCAGCTCTCTGCTGTGGCCTGGGAAAGCAGCAGAAGATGGCCCAAGTGCTTAGGCCCCTGCACACGCATGGAAGACCCAGAGGAAGCTCCTGGCTCCTGGCTTGGGATCGGCACAGCTCCGGCTGTTGTGGCCATCTGGGGAATGAACCAGCAGACGGAAGACCTTTCCCTCTGTCTCTTCCTCTCACTGTCTGTAACTCTACCTCTCAAATAAATAAATAAAATCTTTTAAAAAAAAGACTTACTAAGTAAACACATCTCAAACATGCTGGCATCGGGGCCAGATTTGTGGTACAGTGCATTAAGCGGCAGCTTGCGACCATGGCATCTCATGTCAGAGTGCTGGTTACAGTCCTGTCTGCTCCTCTTCATATCCAGCTCTCTGCTAATGACCCTGGGAAGGCAGGGGAGGTGGCCCAAGTGCTGCCACCCTTGTGGGAGACCCGGATGGAGTTCCTGGCTCCTGGATTTTGCCTGATCCAACCCTTTTTTTTTTTTTTTTCGTGGTCAGCTGAGTTTTATTTGTAGAGTGTGGTCAACTTGAACCAGAGAAAGCTGCAGAAAGTGCTTTGGTGAGCATGACAGGGCCTCAAGGAAGGGCTGATGGGAGCAGCTCCCTTTGCCAGCCCTGGAGGGAGCCCTTTGCGTGTGCAGTGGCTGGCGAGCTAGGTCCAGGCGGGCAGCGGCAGGGCTGCACCTGGGAGCGCTGAAGCTTGGGCGCAGGGCTTGCCCTGCCCTGGCCCCTTGCAGGTGTCAGTCCCTGAGATCGTGCACTCGCCCCATGAAGACAGGGACCTTGTGCTGTTGGTCCCAGAGTAGGAAAGGCTGCTGCACCTCGAAGACGAGCAAGCTGCGGGCCACAGAGATGGCTGTGGTGGCAGCCGCCTCCACCCCGGTCTCGGTCAGCTCCAGCACGGTCTGGTGCTGCATGGTGGACACCAGAAGATCCGGGTCATCCGTCAGCTTACACAGACTGAGGTCGTAACTACGGTCAAAGAACTCTGGTTTCTCCATGATTGACAGCATGTCTTGGCTGCTCCTCACTTTGATCCGGGGCATCAGCAGGAAAGTCGGCTGGAACCTGGACGACTCTAGCTTCATCAGGGCGGCCTTGAGGACAGCAGGGCTGAGAGCCTTCTCTACATCTTCCAGGCGGTGCTTCAGGCTCTGGGGCACCAGGATCACAAAGCTCAGGTTGTGAGAGAGCTGCAGCTGCCCTACCCTGGCTTTCAGAGTTGAGTCACTGAAATGAGCCACAGGGCACTTTTATCACAGAGTTTTTTAAGGTGGAAGGGCTCCATCTTTTTTTTTTTTTTTTTTTTTTTATTATCGAAGGGTTTCTTCCGCTTGGCACTCAGGTGCACAGCATTGAGAAGAACGAGGCTGGTGTCAGCAGGCAGACTGTCCAGCAGCTGGCTGATCTTGTGGTTGGTGCTCTCATCCACCCAGGCATTGATGAGCTTCAAGTTGACATCGCTGTCATTACTCAGGACTTTGGGGCTGCTGCCATACAGGCTCTGAGAGCCATTCACATAGGTGTCCTTTATGGCTAGGTCTGGACTGTGGAAGATCTGAGAGACGGAGGTGACACCTTTGGGTGTGATGGCCTTCAGGGCCTCGTATACACAGGCAGGGTCCTCGGGGTAAGAGAGGACATCCTCCAAGTTTAGTCCTGTTGTGACTATTTGGGGAGTGAACCAGTAGATTAAAGATCTCGTTCTCTCTGTTTCTCCTCCTCTCTCTGTCACTCTGCCTTTAAATAAGCAAACGCATTTTTAAAAAGGGGGAAAATGCTAGCTTAGATTCACAACAGATGTGTCTTTAAAGTAGAAAACTTTCAGATGTTGGATTTGAGAAGGAATAATCTCAAATTTCTTAAAGTGATCCTTAAGACTTTTTGTGTTCCTGGCAACAGTTTTGTGGGGACACTTCCCTCCATCAAATGCTGATTTGTTAAGGGTTTGATTGCATTTAAATATAGCTTTTCAACAAAACAAAGAAGGGCAAAAAATAGGATCATTCTTGTGCTAATACTGCTATATTTATAATTTCTATTAATGAAAGCTTTAATTTAAATTGTAAAGTTAAGGGATCTTTACCTCTAACATACAATTGACTGATGATTCTTGCAAACAGCCTCTATTTCTGCCTTCTGTTGTTAGTCACCAAGTGCTGCTGAGTCTACTGTTCACGCATCTTTCTAATATATCATCTCCTTTTCATGGGGAAGCAGAACAGAGTAACCATTACAGACAGACTTCTGGACAAACGGCCAGGGTTCACATCTTCGTTCGGCAACAGGCTGATCGTGGAGAGAGTCAATGCAAGCTGCCCTCTTGTTCTCTCACTAGCAAATAAGGTCAAGGCATTGAGTTTGGATGGAGTTACAAAATGCTGCAAGATCACAGATGGTGAGTTAATTACCATGAGGTTGGTAGATAAAATCCACCATCTATGACAAAATGGCTCATAACTTAGGAAGCACAGCTTTCTAAGACGAATTTGTAGTAAATGTCATTTTCTGCAATAAGCTATCACAAATGCAGTCATTGGGAATTTTATATTACCAAGACCTATTTTTTCCAATAGTTATAGGAAGTCTTTTTTACCTTTACCAGACTGATTGAGTTTATTATAAGATATAGTGTAAGTATCAAGTCAAGATATGTTGGTAACAACTACTAAGTAAACGTAGCCAAGCTTTTCTCTGTTTTGTGATGAGGTCGGTGGGTGAGTGCAGGATTTGGTAGATGCAGCTCCCGCTATCCGTAGTCACCCAGTTCTTTGGTGCCTCCTCACTAAACTGTTGATTAAGGCTCGCAGCCTCTGCCTTCAGTCATGGCTGAGTCAAGGATCAGGTGACAGTTTTCTTTTTTTTTTTTTTAACTTTTATTTAATGAATATAAATTTCCAGTGTACAGCTTATGGATTACAATGGCTTCCCCCTCCCATAACTTCCCTCCCACCCACAACCCTCCCCTCTCCTGCTCCCTCTCCCCTTCCATTCACATCAAGATTCATTTTCAATTCTCTTTATATACAGAAGATCAATTTAGTATAAAGATTTCAACAGTTTGCACCCACATAGAAACACAAAGTGAAACATACTGTTTGAGTACTAGTTATAGCATTAAATCACAATGTACAGCACATTAAGGACAGAGATCCCACATGAGGAGCAAGTGCACAGTGACTCCTGTTGTTGACCCAACAAATTGACACTCTAGTTTATGGTGCCAGTAACCACCCTAGGCTGTCGTCATGAGTTGCCAAGGCTATGGAAGCCTTCCAAGTTTGCCGACTCTGATCATATTAGACAAGGTCATAAAAGACAGAGTGAGGATAGTAACCAATGATCCTAAGAGTGGCATTTACCAGGTTTGAACAATTATACAGCATTAAGTGGGGAAGAGGACCATCAGTACACACAGGTTGGGAGTAGAGCCATTGGTGGTAGAGTAGAGGTTATGATTACAAAGGAATGAGGCCCAAGTGTGCTAGACAGGGTCTAGAACAAAGGACAGAGTCATTATTAGAGGAGCTAAGAAAGGTGCTGTCTAAGCTACAATTAAGTTTTCTGATTTAGAGGCAAATAGAACCTGATAGAAGGGGCTTGATAATAATCTGGTGGGCTTTAGGCCTTGTAAGTTAAGAGGCCCAGACCTATCTATCTCTTCACATGGGGTATATCCTAAGGGAGGTGTGAACCTCCTAGGGGAAGGCACTCTGTTGACTTTCATTACTTGGCTGGCCTGGGAGGAGAGCTGGCCAGGTAAAGGCAGGTGGCAACTCTAACAAGCAATTTACAGTTCTGCCTGCAGTGTTGCTGACCCTACTTGGCCGTCCCCTCAGCTGCAGTGGTCACTTTGGAAGTTGGGCTGAGTGAAGGGCTTTTCAGCTTAGAGCCAATAAGATCTGTGGCTCTGACCTGGGCATCCTTCGACTCCAGGGCAGGTCCATTTCCAGTGATCTAACTCTTGGCAGAGCTGCCAGGGCTCTTCACAAGCTGACTTCTGCTGAAGCCCAGGCTTACCACATTGAAAGCCACTGCAGTGGACTGGCCTGTTGGGTCTCCTTGAGGGCAGATCACTGTACAGATCAGCCATTAATAGGCCTGCCACCCATTGCTTCTAATGCCTAGCTTTCTTTTTCTCCTGGTTTTTGTTAAAGCAGACCAGAGGATGCAAGTCAAGGGAGTGCCCATGTCCCATCTCTAATCTTCGGTGGCCTGAACTACAAGTCTATAGTCACAGGCATGTTCTGTAGTAGTTTTTCTAAGGTAGACAATGCCCATGAGGAAAATTATATTCTTACTTTAAAACTTTCTTTCCCTTTGGTCTGAAAGGGAGGTTTTTTCTACTTACTGTATACTTCGCTGATGGCGAAGTGAATCTAGCTATGAGATTATTATTTAAGTTCTTATTTTGGCTATGCTATTACAGAAAAATGTTAGCCATCTCTTTTATAAGGTCTAAAGATTAAATTGTGCATCCTACAGATTCCTTCATAATAGAATTAGTTTCCTACCTTGAAGAGAATAGAGAAATGAAAGAACAAGTTGGGCTTAGAATAGAGAAATGAGGGAGCAAGTCCTAGATCGCTTGCTGACAATAGCAATATTACATGAATACTTAGCAAACCGTTTCAACCATTAGATAACAACTTAAGAAAACATTTACCAGAAGGTCCAGTGCCTTCTATAAGGTGACAGTTTTCTAAGGCTGCACGCTCTCCTTGAAGAATTCATTCCACACGGATTCCTGGGGGTGCTCAAAAGTGTTTGGCAGTTTGAAATCTGGAAAGGGTAGCAATCTCATCCACTCTGCCTGACTCCACCGAGAGTGGATGTTCTAGGAAGGAGCTGGGGGGCGCCGTGCCCCAAAGGGGGGGACCTGCGGCTTAGCTTAGCCCAGATGGCACCGCCCGAGCCCGTGTACTGGGATTGGAGGATAAATTTGGGACTTGCAACCTCAAGTTCAATGCCAAGAAGAAGACAGGAAACCAGTGCAGTGGAGCTGACATGGAAATTGGCCTGAATGAATGCAGCCAGATTTAAAGTGCTGGTACTTGTGTTAAATAGAGAATATTAATTCCCCAGATTATACGCTGAAACTGAGAGGAGATGTATTTCTTTTTTTCCCATTTCATTTCTCTTCTCTTTCTTTTCGCTTTCTCTCTGCTCCCTCCTCTCTTTTTCCTCCCCTCCTTCTGTTTCCCTTCCTCCCTCCTTCCCTCCTCTCGCTCTGTTGCTTTTTCCTTACAAATGGAGTTTTCAGTTTTTCTTTTAAGAAGACATAAAGAAAAGAGACACTGAAAATAACTTAGTGAAAGGAAGGGAAGGAAACTTCCTACGGAGAAGAGAGACCCGAAGGTTTCAACTTCCTACGGAGAAGGTGTAGTGGGTTAAGCCACCACCTGTAGCCCTGGCATCCCATATGGATGCAGGTTCGAGTCCTGGCTGCTCCACTTCTGGTCCTGCTCCCTGCTAATGTGCCTGGGAAAGCAGTAGAAGATGGCCCAAGTGCTTGAGCCCCTGCACCCACCTTGGAGACCAGGATGAATTTCCTTGTTCCTGGTTTTGGCCTAGCCCAGCCCCAGCCATTGTGGCTATTTGGGGAATGAACCAGTGGAAGGAAGATCTCATTCTCTGTCTTTCCCTCTGCCTCTCTCTCTGTGACTCTACCTTTCAAATAAATAAAAAAAAGGAATCTTAAAGCAAAACAAAACAAAAATTGTTCCAAGCAGTCTAGGAGTTAAATGTCTCCTGGCTGGGAGAGATGGTTTAATAGCAGTCTGAGGTCAAAGAACAAAAACAAAGACAAAACAAACTCCACATTCATTTTAAATTTTCTTGCATGTTTCAGTTTAAATTACCAAGTACCTCAAACCATAAATACCACTTCCAACAGAAATCCTCTCTTACAACGTGGAGTATTCTCACCATTTCCAGGCCCTAATGTTGTTAGTAGCTACATAAGACATTGTATTTCTGCCATCGTTCTAAATATTTCTTTAGTTCTGGTCTTGGATTCTCAACTCTCTGGGTCGAGTACTAGGACAGCTGGAGTGTAATCGGGTCAGGGGGAGTTTCATGCAGTCTCATCATTCTGGCACCTATCAGGACCCTTCAAGAGGGTGTGGTCTTCACTAAACACTGTATTTCTTCCTTTGCTGAACCGTCAGTCTGGATATCATTTGTGGTTCCACTTTACATTTATTTTCATATTGGAATAAGATGCTTTCTTTGGGAAGCACAGACGTAGTCTAGTGAGGAAGACAAATCTCTTTATTACTTTGTATTACACAATCCATCAAGTCCACTTCAGTATGCAACCTACAGGAAATGAAATCCACATGTCAAAAAGACACCTGCACTCCTGTGTTTATTGTAGCACTAATCATGGTTGGTAGGACACAAAATTAACCTGAAAGTCCACCGGCAGGTGAATGGATAAATAAATGTGGTATATAATGTAAACGCTGTCAGGGTCAGGCCTCTGCTCCACCCAAGCCAGCAATCTTCCCCATGCACAGGGACTGCATGTGTTGGGTAAAATCACAAAGATCACCCAGCCAGGGACAAACTGGGGACCTCAGTCTGATCTCAGGATCTTTTCCCCTTGAACTTGGCACTTGATTGTGGAGTGCATAACTGGATTATTGATTCTGAAAAAAAAAAATACAGTCTCATCCAGAATAAGGTTTCTTTAATTAATGCTGATTTGATTAACCTCCAGGGTTCTCATTTGTAACTTTGTAGAAATTCAAACGCCCCTTAGGCTTATCAGTGGCTCTGCAGAACCAGTCTTGGATCATCTTAGCTCAGTCAAGCATCCTCCTAATTCACATGAGTGCTGCCAGTGTTTTCTTAGGTCCACGTTTGATAGAGCGAGCGTCGTCTGACAGCGGTACTTGTACTAAACAATAGCCCTTTGATTTCCATCTCACCAGGCTTTCCTGGACCCCACATCTCTCCCAGGGCTTTTTTTTTTCTTCCTCCCTCCCTCCCTTCCTTCGTTTTTAAAAGATTCATTTATTTATTTGAAAGGCAGAGTTACAGAGAGGCAAAGAGAGAGGGAGAGAGGGGTCTTCCATCTGTTGGTTCACTCCCCTGATGGCCCCAACAGCCGGAGCTGAGCAGATCTGAATCAAGGAGCCAGGGACTTCTTCCAGGTCTGCCATGTGGGTACCGGGGCCCAAGGACTTGGCCATCTTCTACTGCTTTCCCAGGCCATAGCAGAGAGCTGGATTGGAAGTGGAGCAGCCGGGGCTTGAACCGGTGCTCATATGGGATGCCAGCACTGCAGGCGGCAGCTTCACCCACTCTGCCACAGCGCTGGCCCCTCCCATGGATTTTGTGCCATCCCACAGTGAGCGCCCCAGTTGATCCTGTGGGCCCAGGATCTCAGTTCTTTCCTGCTTGTGAGTGAGCTCAGAGCTGCCGCCTTTGCTGCATTTCCTGCTGCACAGACTCCCACATGCTGCGGCTCTACTTCTAGCCCTGCTGCTTCCAAGTTCTGTGCAGTGAAATATCCTAGAGAGAGAAGAGCTGAGAGAGCAGAGCCTGTTCTAACAATAACCACATGTGGGGAGGAATAAGTGGCCCGGAGAGGAAAGGAAGGAAAAGAAGACACACAGTGTGGAGCTTGCTGGGAGGGAGGGAGGGAGAGAGAGAGAGAGAGAGAGAGAGACGGAAGGTAGATGTTAGTGAAACCTGCAGAGGAGGGACAGTGGTTAAATGCATGGTATGATAGGGTTATAGGACCAGTGTCTTTTATTTCTAGCATGACTTATTTTTAGAAAAAAATGCATCTGAGTAAATCAAATTTCCAACTAGGTTACTTGCTTTAGATTTCCTTAAATTTTTATTTTTATTTATTTATTTGAAAGGCAGAGGGGCAGAAGGAGAGACAGAGAGACAGCTGGGAAGAGGACTTCCATCCTGTGGTTCGTTCTCCAAATGCCCACAGCTACTGGACCCAGGCTAGGCTGTGAGCCAGAACTCCATCCGGGTCTTCCACGTTGGGGGCAGAGACCCAAGCACTTGAGCTGTCATTTGCCACCTCCCAGTGTGTGCGTGAGGAGGAAGCTGAGTGGCTACGACTTGAATCGAGTTCTCCAATGTGGGATGTGAGTGCCCCGTGGTGACTGTAACTACTGTGCCACCCACCTTGACCCGGTTTGTGGTTTCCTCGTGTTGCTGGGACCTTAATTCATGGATCTCTCCTTTGCAGAGTATAGGCTCAGTGAGGACAGAGAATAGATTTTCACCACTGCCACCTTCTCAACGTTTTGCTAATTGCTTTGCTCGTAGCAAAAACTTAAGTTTTAGCATTTATCTTCAAATTATAGTAAAATTGTATCAGATACTTGTTACACTGTACTTTTCCTTTTTGGGAAAATTGTCACTGCCCATTTATTATTTGAATCTTAAAACTTTTTGTTGATTCACTTAAAGCTGTTCACTATGAGAAGTTTTGCCATTGTTTCCTGGGTTTTTTTGCTTTTGTTTATTATATATTTTTGAAGTGGAGACAACCTAAGAGTTACAAATCTCTGCTTTAGTAATTTCTTGCTCTGAATTTGTGTTTAGAAAGTATTTGGACATACAAGAACAGACTTTTCTGCACTTGTCCAGCCTGGTGGGTAAGGGTGAAGCAGTTTTGAGCAAATGAAAGAGAAGCTCGGTGAGGACAGGGGGCTTCAGGATGAAGTTAGAAAGGACGGACGGGCACTGGGAACGCGCTCTGAGACAGACGCGCCGCGGTGGAAGTGCCTTACCCCAAATGACTTAAAGAGCGTTGTGGGCCTTATAAAGACGGTGTCAGAAGGGGGCAGCAGGCAAGGGCCGTGTGCAGAACTGTCGTCTCTCAGAGGGAGAGCCCTTTGCACCAGTGTGGCAGGGGGCAGAGGGGCAGGAACGCCTTGGAGACCCTGTGTAAAGACTGAGCTGTTTGAATGCGGTCTGGGGAGAGGTGGAAGGTGTGCAGGAAGTCCACCGGGTTGCATGGAGATGCTGTGTATGAAGGCGGGGGAGGACAGGAGAGGAGTGCAGCTCACTTGGGAGCTTTTTCTTCTTGTTGTTGTTTGTTTGTTTGTTTGAGATGTCTGTGAGATATGTAAGTGGAAATGTAAATCAGAGAGCCTATATGAGCTCAAAAAAGAGGCTATTCCTAGCCTGGAAATAAAATATTTTAAATGTATAATAAAATACTTGGCCAACAGTTAAGCAACATTTGTGTGGGTGAACTCACATAGGGACAGAGATGAGGGAGAAGTGTAGGAGTAGCTCTAGGCTTTGAGGAATTCCTGCGTTAAAGATCAAACTAACAGAGTGACTTTCATCCCCGAAAAGTAAAGGAAAATCTACAAGCGCTGAGTCAGTAAGATCAGATAAAGGAGGAGCATCCCCTGTGCATTGTCCCGTCCGGTGGTCCAGTCAGAAGGGGACCAGCGGGTCTTCTGAAGAGCCGTTGGGGCAGAGCAGTGACAGCAGGAGGAGAAGAGAGCGGCAGGGTGAGAAAGTAGCACCCTTCTGCTCGTTTACAGACGAGCGAGGGTGGAACGGGAAGAGATGGGGAGCACACGCGGTCTGCGGCAGATTCTAGAGTGCGTGGGTGTGAGAGGGTGGGCCCAGCGGGATGGGACAGGTTGTTGGAGCAAGGGCAGGAGGGTGACAGCGACTTCCCTGGTAAGGTGGAAGGGAGTGGGATCCAGGACAGCAGGGGCCAGGTGGTCCTTGCCGTGAGAAGAGAGATTGGTCCATTGAAACGGCAGAAGAATGTGCTGCCTCTTTGCACAGGTGTGCAGATTTGTGGGTGGACGAAGGAAGGGTTCCCATCCGATGGCCTGCACTTTCCTTTGAAGTTTATGAAGCCTGGTTGTCTGGTGAAGACAACTGAGCGTGGTGGCGAAGCTGTGCAGTGGAGAGAACCATTCACGCCAGCCTAAGGGGTTTATGTGGACACCGGCAGCCAATGCCTTAAGGAATGTGGCCTCACTCAGAATTCTGGCCTTGGTTCCCAGCTCCTGCAAGGTAACTTAAAATTCTTGGGGTTTCTGAAGTGGTTGATGTCTTCGTTGTTCATGCTAACCCCTGGGACCACACACCTGGTGTAGTGTAAGGCTAATGAAATGACTCAGGGTGGGGCTGGTCACACTTGGCCATGCCAGAAAGAGGGCCACATTATTAACGGTGAGAGCAGAGCCAGTCTTCTGATCTGGGCACCAAGTTCAACCATGCAAGCCATGCCGCATGTACCACACCTCTGTAAGGAAACCTCAATAAATATTAACTCTGGACTCCAAGCTGGAGGACCTTCCTGGCTTGGCAGTGCTCTGTGCATCAGGCACACATCAGCTGGGCGTGTGCAGTGTCCCTGAGCGCATCAGAAACGTCCCAGTGCTGTCCTCCCAGACTCTGCCAATACACCTCTCCTCAGGGGGGTTCTCATATTTTCCTTGCAACAGGCAAGACCATGAGAATGGTACATTTCTGGGAGTCCTTCTTAGAAGAGTACTCTGTTGAGTTACCAAACCCAAGGGAGGTTTGGGGACAATCCCCTTGACCCAGAGTTGTCAGAAGTGGGAGTGCTCTTGGTGAACACTCCCTTTGACGTTGGTCCCTGCGTGGTCTTTGCAGTTGGGGTCAGAAGCTTTGGGCACATCTGATGATCCTAGAGGATATACCCTTAGCCTCACAAATTGGCTGATGTGGGGTGCAGCTCATTATATGTGTTACAGGATTTGAGCTTGACACGATCAGAGTTCTGCGTTGAAGAACGGTGGCTGAGCCATGTGTCAGGTGAATTACAACCATGGAGAGTCAACTCCTGCACTGTTCCCGGTTATGCCACCAGGTGGTAGGTGTGGTAGAGTAGAAGACTCCAGGGAGACTTTAGAGACAGAAATAACGGAACTTAGGAACTGATTTCTCTCCTCTTGAACATTTGGAGACATTGAGTCAGGATGTCTTTAAAATCCTGAGTACCCTGGAGGCAGGAGGCAGGCCCCCAGTCATGAGGATGGCTTCCGAAATATCGTGGTGTGTGTCTACCCCAGTCCTGAAGGGGAGACGTCATGGCAGGGCATGGGTAGTGGTTATGTCACCTGGGACATCTAGGTTGGGGAACAGCCTGGTTCTGATTTTCCTAAGAAAATGGGTGCCTCTCCCCCGTAACACAGATAGTGAGAGGTTTTAAGAATTCAGGCAGCACAACTTCTGTGAAAGAAGATTCTGTGTGATAGATGACTAAGTGCAGCAGCCACATGACCAGTGTCTGCCTCAGGTAGGCACAGAGATGCTTGTGTGAAATCGCTGGCAAACCCTTCTAACTTCACAGCCTTTCTGTGGTGGTTGGTACAGAATTGTGTCTCATCTGTGTTCATAAACTGTATAGCAATCAGTCAGAAAATAAACAAAGATTTCCATCTGAGGTGACATTGTATGTCCCATAGAAATGAATTTATATTTATTTAAATTAGAAGTTACTTTGAATAAAACGTGGATGTTTTTGTAGTGATTTCATGGCATAAATTCAAGGACCTTTCAAATGATTTTGATTTTAATAATGGAAATTTTTTTCTTGCTGAAGATTTCACATGACTTTCTCCACCCCCTAAAGTGGTTTTTATTTGTGTTTCCTAGGATGAACTATTACTGGAAGTGATAAAGTCAAATTAATGACTGCAGTCACCATGCGAGCATTAAAATGTTGCTTATTCTGAATTTAAGGGTTCTGAATTCAAGAGGCTTTGGGTTTCATTTGTCATAGAATGTGCTTGTGTCTGTATTTCCCTACATTACTGGGAAACTCAGGAGAGAGCTTTCAAACAAGAATATTATTCTCATGTCATCTTGTAGGCTCCTTTTCAGAGACTGTTTATGTCCTTGGACCAGCATTTCTATTGTGATTCCCGATGGGAGATTTTGCCTGTAGTGACCTAAAGGTTCTAGGGGAAGCTATCAGTGATGTTGAGACAGGGTTCATGAGCTCACAAGGAGCAGTGCTCAGAACACCCACACTTCTGTGATTGCTCCTGGAGAGGTTTGGTGCCTGGCGATGGTTTGTAATGGCAACAAGACAACAAGGAAAGTGGGTCACTCTGCTGTCAGAGCAGCTGACTCCTGGCGCTTCTCTTGCTTGTCCATTCACAAAGTACTTAACCCTTGTGTGGAGTCATTTTCCCAATTGTACTCAGGAAAGGTGAAGCTGGGAGCCGTGGGGTCTCCGCTAATCCTGGTTCTGCACGAGGAAGCCCAGGAGGGGAATCTCTGCTCCTCTCTGGCCCGTGAGCTGCAGCCGACAAACTCTGTAAGCCAAGGTCACACTGACAGGTCTTAATTTTTGTTTCAAGATTTGTTTATTTGAAAGGCAGAGTTACAGAGAGGCAGAGGCAGAGAAAGAGAGAGAGAGAAAGAGCTCTTCCATCTGCTGGTTCACTCCCCAATTGGCTGCAACGGCCAGAGCTGGGCCAATCCTAAGCCAGGAGTTTCTTCCAGGTCTCCCAGGTGGGTGCAGGGGCCCAAGGACTTGGGTCATCTTCTACTGCTTTCCCAGGCTGTTTCAGAGAGCTGGATGGGAAGAGGAGCAGCCGGAAATCAAACTGGTGCCCGTATGGGATGTCGGCACTGCAGACGGCTGCTTGACCCACTACCTCTTAGCGCTGGCCCTTCCTTACTTCTTTTTAAAAATTGTGTTTATTTATTTGTTTACTTAAGAGGCAGAGACACAGCTGGAAAGATAGATTCCATCCACTGCATTCACTCTAATGTCTGTGACAGAAGGACTGGGTCAGGACCAGGGCCAAAGCCAGGAGCCGAGAACTCAGTCCAGGTCTGCCACATCTCCATGAGCCATTGCTACTTCCTCAAAAGTTCTACATCCATGGCAGGAAGTTGGAGGAGCCGGAGCCGCCACTGGAATCTGACTGGCTACTGCAGTGTGGGACATGGGCACAGAAGGAATTGGATGCCTGGGGAAAAAACTCCTGAAAATCAACAGATCTGTTGTCTTCATTTGTGTTACTTAAACTCAGGCATGGAAAACGTGGCACAAACATCCAAAACAACTGGCCTAAGTAGTACAGATGTTTAGTTTTCTCTCCTAATTGCTGCCATGCACAGCCTGGAACTGTCTGGTGCTTCCACAATCACCCTGCACCAGGGCTCTTGCATCTGGGGCGTCTCACGATCCAGGAAGGTGGCTGCAGCCCCAGTGAGCATGCGCACATTTCAACTCCAGACCAAGGGAGGGAGGGGAGCATCTTGCAGGGCACTTGTGAAAAATCACTGCCATCAGTTTCCCTGACATTCTAAAGGATGGGATTCAGTCTGTGGCTTCAGACAGCCACAGAAGATGATGGGATACACAGTTTTTATTCCTATGTACCTTGCACCAAGCTAGTGTTCCAGGGTTTCTTACCTAGAATTACAATTTTTGAAATCTTAAGCTTTCTCTATATAACCAGTACGTAGATTTTATGTAATTCTGGATCTGTTGTTTGATTTCTCCTAATACCTTCTTTCCTGAAAACTGAAGAGTAGGAATCTTTTTTGATGTCAGACTTTTAGAAGAATGTTCACTTTTGTGCAACTCATGTGTATGATGTTTAATTTCACTGAGTACAGGAACATTGTACAGAAGTTTCTAAGAATCACTGGCATCAGAATAGATGTTATAGTTTAAGAAAGGGTAGCTGGGGCTGGCGCTGTGGTGCAGCAGGTTAATGCCCTGGCCTGAAGCACCGGCATCCCATACGGGTACCGGTTTGAGACCCAGCTGCTCCATTTCCCATCCAGCTCTCTGCTGTGGCCTGGGAAAGCAGTAGAAGATGTCCCAAGTCCTTGGGCCCCTGCACCTACCTGGGAGACCTGGAAGAAGCTCCTGGCTCCTGGCTTCAGATCGGTGCAGCTCTGGCCATTGCGGCCATCTAGGGAGTGAACCATTGGATGGAAGACACCCCCCCCCCCCACCCCGGCCTCTCCTTCTCTCTCCGTGTAACTCAGACTTTCAAGTAAATAAATAAGTCTTAAAAAAAGAAAGGGTAGCTATTTATCCACTCCCCAGCAAACGACTTCAGCTCAGCGTCAACCGAGTGGCTTGAAGAAGAGAAACAATTTGGGTCTTGGTGTGATGTGTTATGGACCAGTCATCTGGGAGCTGCGGGTCCACGCCGACTCCCTTGTGCTAGCCGCTCAGAGAATTGGTTTTGCAGCTGCCACACTGGACTTGCTCAGCTGGAGAAGATTGTTAAATTATTGAAGCTGAGGAGGAGATATGTTTTGAAAATGATGTTCCAGGAGACAGCAAATAGCTTAAGATACAAAATGCATAGAATGTCTTCATTTCTTGAAGCTCTATCCCAGGTCTGAAGGAGTCAGGGTATAGTTTGAATCTCAACAGTAACAAACCTTGGACAAATTTCACAACCTATCTACCCTTCAGTTTTCTTTTCCTCTATGAGAAAAATGAACTTTTTAAATTATTCATTTAATAATTAAAATCTGCCAATTTAACCACTTGGCAATAACTTTGGAAGAAGAATTAATGAAGGAAAATGTAGAACTTCTGATACCAATGAGATTTTCTTATTTCTTGACTTTTCTAGTTATCAGTAATTGAGCGCCTCATTGTATAATTATAAAATGTAAGAGAGTAAAAAATGTTTAAAATCTAACGCTGTTGGGGCTGGCACTGTGGCATAGCAGGTCCCACCACTGCCTGCAGTGCCAGCATCCCATATGGACACCGGTCTGAGTCCCAGCTGCCTCATTTTGGATCCAGCTCTCTGCTGTGGCCTGGGAAAGCAGTGGAGATGGCCTAGGTGCTTGGGCCCCTGCCCCTGCATGGGAGACCTGGAAGAGGTTCCAAGCTCCTGGATTCAAGCTCCTGGATTCAGACCGGCACAGCTCCAGCTGTTGTGGCCATTTGGGTGGTGCATCACCAGATGGAAGACCTCTCTCTCTCCCTCTCTCTCTCTCTCTCTCTGCTTCTGTAACTCTGCCTTTCAAATAAATAAATAAAATCTTAGAAAAAATATCTAACGCTGTCGTGGCACTGATAGGGAGATAGGATGGGGTGTTGACTGAAATGGAATGCACTCCCCAAGTCCGCCATGACAGACTGTGTTGTTGACACTCCTGAAGCTAACCCCTGGTTATGTTTTGTACCCTGTTTGTTTTACTGCCTGCAAATATCCTTGTGTATAAGAGATCATTTAATTCATGCAGGTAGATAGACAAGCATCAATGAGAAACATGCCAACACAAAACCAGGAGAATTCACAACATTTTGGGCTGAGAGAGTACAAGGAGCTAGAAGGGAGGTGAGAAGTATACAGCGATTTAGAGGGTGAACCAGAGAATATGGTATTCTGGGAAGACGAATCAGTGTCCTTGTGACGTGGGAGCAGGGTCCTTCGTTATGACAACTAATCTGGTTTCCCTGGCAGTGTGTGTGGGTGTGGGTCGAGGGGTCCAATCCAGAGCGTGGTGGGTCACAGGGAGAAGGCTGGGGTGATGAGGCGGAGGGAGCTGAAATTCATGGCTTGCCACTGCTGCTTGGCAAAGCTCAGGAGCTGGAGGACAGGGGGTGATCTTTCCAGGGAAGCTCGTCCTTGTGGCTCTAGTCATTTGAGAGGTAGCTGCTCAGATTCGTCTCTAGGGCTGTGATCTGTCTACCTCTCTTCAACTCCATTCTAAATCCTTAAAAGATTGGCATTTCCTTTTATTTATTTTTTTGCCACTAAAGTTTTTTAAATTTTTTAATATAAAGAGAACAGATTTCAGAGGTACAGTTCTAAAATGACAGCCATACTTCCCTCCTGCCCTCTCTCCTTCCTGCCCTCTCTCCCTCCTGACCTCTCTCCCTCCTGCCCTCTCTCTCTCCTGCCCTCTCTCCCTCCCTCAACCTCCCTCCTTCTTCCTTTCTTTTTTTTTCTTTAATTTTGCCAAGACATGCTTTTAATATACTCTGTAATCACAAAATTAATATGGCCAGAATACTCAAAGTCTCTGTGGGTACTTCACAAAGTACATAGAAAAATGGCATTAAAAGATTCAGTTCATTTTGGTGCAAAAATCTTGAAATCCATGCACAAGGGGAGTTCAAAAAAGTTCATAGAAATGCACATTATGACAAAACCTATGCATGCATTTCACATTTATTGTATTAACTAAACTTATCTCTTAAGTCTATATTTCTCAGGAGTTTTTAAATGTATACTTCATTTGTGGAATAAATACAAGACCTCCCACGACATTCTAATATATATATAAACTTGGATTTTGTGTTATGCCAGGCATCGCTTGTTTCTGGCCCTATTTTCTATAACAATATTCTATGTAGGTTTGAAAAAGAAAGAGCACGAGTATTAAATCCCCCTTTGTCTCAGTTCACCTGGTTAAACAGCGTTCACGGTTCAGTCAGATCCACTGCTTCGCCCCCATCTGCACCTCCCTGGCCTCACCTGCTGGTCTCCTCAGCCTGGATATGGCACCTGCAGCTCTCTTGCTACATGACCAGATTGAAAAAACACACTGTGCCTGAGTTGTCGTTTATCAGGAATATCGCTCTGCGATGTTTCATCTTTTGTAGTTGAAGTAAGAGAAGTGGATTTAACGCAGTGTTTGCCAAAGACTGTGTGTCTTCTGAGAGAATATCCTTTTTTGTTTTGTTTTTCCCCAGAAACCATTTATTTAAGGCATACGAACTTCATAAATACAACTTTAGAAACATAGTGATGGTGATTCTTCCCACTGTGCCCACCCCCCACCCCCACTCTCACCATCCTTCCTCTTCCCTCTCCTATTCCCATTCTTACTTTTTTTACTAAGATCTATTTTCAATTAATTTTATACACAGATTAACTCTGTACTAAGTAAAGAGCTAAACAAATAATATAAAAAAAGACTCAACCGTGTTTTGATTTCTCTTTTGGATTCTTCTGTGACCCACTGTTCATTCTCCATGTGTTTGCCTTTGTTCTGGAGGTCCCTGGGCTGTTGATTTCCAGCTCCATTCCACTGTGGTCAGAGAAGATGCATGGTAGGAGTTTGACTTTTTTTGAATTTGCTGAGACTTGCTCTGTGGCCTGGCTTGTGGTCTCTCCTAGAGGAAGCTCCATGCACTGGTGAGAAGAATGTGTATTCTGCAGCTACAGGATGAAACGTTCTGTAGGTATCTGTTAGGTCCATTTGGTCAGTTAACTGTTATTCCCTTGCTGATTTTCTGTCTGGTTGATCTGTACACTGCTGGACGTGGTCTGTTGAAGTCCCCCATTACTATTGTATGGGAGTCTAAGTCTCCCTTTGCATCTATTAACATTTCCTTTAAATAGCCAGGTGCCCTGTAGTTAGGTGCATACACATTTTTATAGTCACATCTTCCTGTTGAATTAATCCATTAATCATTGCATAGTGCCCTTATTGTCTCTTTTAATTGTTTTTGTGTTAAAGTCTGTTTTGTCTGATATTAGGATGGCTACACCAGCTCTTTTTGGTTTTTGGTTTCTGTTAGCATGGAATATCTTTTTCCAACCTCTCACTTTCATTCTGCGTGTATCTGTTGGTGAGGTGTGTTTCTTGAGGGAGCAAATAGATGGGTCTTGTTTTTTAATCCATTCAGCCATTTTATATATTTTAACTGGAGAGTTGAGGTCATTTACATTCAAGTGACTATTGATAAGTAACAACTTGGCACTGCCATTTTCCCATAAATATTCCTATTGTTTACTTTGGATTTCTTTTGTACTTTTACTGGGGATTTTCTGCCTTCACCTTCTTTCATAGTGATGAGCGTGTTTCTGTGTTTCTGTGTGCAGCGTATCCTTAAGCCACTTTTGTAAGGCTGGACGAGTAGTGACAAATTCTTTTAATTTCTGTTTGTTATGGTAGGTCTTATTTCATGTTGATTCATCAATACAAGCTTGGCAGGATATAGCATCCTGGGTTGACAGTTTTTTACTCTCTCCTAGCCTATAGGGTTTCTGATGAGAAATCAGCTGTGAGTCTCATTGGAGATCCTCTGAGAGTAATCTGGCGTTTCTCTCATGCACATTTTAGAATCTTTTCTTTGTGTTTTAGTGTGGAGAGTTGATTACAATGTATGGTGGTGAAGATCTTTTCTGGTCATGTCTGTTAGGAGTTCTGTGTGCTTCCTGTACTTGGATGTCCTTTTCTTTCTCCAAATTAGGGAAGTTTTTTTTGTAATTATTTCACTAAATAAGCCTTCTAATCCATTCTCTTCTTCCATGCCTTCAGGAACTCCTAAGACCTGTATGTTGGATCATTTGATAGTATCCCATAAATCTCTGACATTGATTTTTAGTTTTCTAATTTCTTCTTCTTCTTCTTCTTCTTCTTCTTCTTCTTCTTCTTCTTCTTCTTCTTCTTCTTCTTCTTCTTCTTCTTCTCCTTCTTCTTCTCCTTCTTCTTCTTCTCCTTCTTCTTCTCCTTCTTCTTCTTCTTTTTGGTCTGACTGCAGAATTTCCAGAGATTTGTCTTCTAACTTGGACATTGTTTCTTCTGACTCACTGACTCTGTTGTTAAGGCCTTCCAGTGCATTTTTATTGATCTGTTGAATTCTTCGTTTCCAATATTTCATTTTGGTTTCTCTTTAAAATCTCAATTTCATGAAAAACATTTTCTTTCGTGTTCAGTACGGGTTTCTTTAGTTCATGGCTTTGCTTCTGATTACTTCTAAGTAATCCTCCAATCAACTTTTTGAGTTCATATTTCTGGCAACTCTTCACTCTCCTCATTCTCGCATTCTAGTATTGAAGTGCTGTTGTTTTCCTTTGGGGGCATCACGCTGTCTTCCTTATTCTTGTTGCTTGAATTTTTGCGTTTATTTTCAGGCGTTTGTGGAGGTATTTGTTGGTTTATTTTTTGCCCTGTGATTGCTTTTATCTTTAGGCTATGCCTCTGTGGCTTAGTGGAGTGTCTGCTCTGTCAGTGAATACCCTGAGGCGTGTGCTGGGTGTGGCCAGGGAGCTCTGTGCAGTGCTCCAGTGTGGGGGGAGTGTCCAAGGTGACTCCCAGATCGGGCATGGTAAATCTCTCTGGTTTTTTTTCTTTTTCTTTTTTTTTTTGACAGGCAGAGTGGACAGTAGAGGGAGACAGAGAGAAAGGTCTTCCTTTTTGCCATTGGTTCACCCTCCAATGGCCGCCGTGGTAGGCACGCTGCGGCTGGCGCACCGCGCTGATCCGATGGCAGGAGCCAGGTGCTTCTCCTGGTCTCCCATGGGGTGCAGGGCCCAAGCACTTGGGCCATCCTCCACTGCACTCCCTGGCCACAGCAGAGAGCTGGCCTGGAAGAGGGGCAACCGGGACAGGATTGGTGCCCCGACCGGGACTAGAACCTGGTGTGCCGGCGCCGCAAGGCGGAGGATTAGCCTACTGAGCCGCGGCGCCGGCTAATCTCTCTGTTTTTTTAATCAAAGAGGAGGTTTGTTCAGGTCTGTTGGCGTAGTCTCATGCTCCCCTCCTCTCCTCCAAGGAGACCAATGCCTGGGCACTAGCCCCACCAGGTACAATATTCGTCCACACTGCTGCAAGAACCACACAAAGGATTCGTGCATTCCTTTGTGTGAGCACAGATCCCACAGCAATGACCCTCACCAGGGCATCAGGGAGCCCTGAGTGTGTGGAGCCACCCACAGTGACTGCCCAAAGACCCAGCCACACCCTGCACCCAGGCAGCCACAGTGTTTTTGCAGTCTCAGCACACAAGCTTCCCACAGTCACGAGCACCCAGCCCCCTGTCAGTTCTCCCAGCCAGATTCAGGCATCTCCTGTCTGCTGGCTGCTGGAGGTGTGGACTTGAGCTGGTGCAGCTCTTACGGACGTCCAAAATGGTGCCCGCCTGCTCTTGGCTAGTTACAGGACACCGGTTCTTGGTGACTAGGGAGAAATGTGCCCCGTTTTTTTCCCTCTAGGTTGGCAGGTGCCCTGTCCCCCACAGGGCTCCAACCAGACTCACACCAGGTTCTTCCTGTGGCTTTATTGCCAGTGTCTCAGGCTGCTGCAGTCTGGTCTCATCTCACTCTCCAAAGCTGGTGCTGAGGTACTCGGCTGCTGGGGTCCTGAGTTGTGTGTGTTCACACCCTCCATGTAGATCCACAGCTTCTCTCTAATTTGCATGGAGTTCCCTCTACCATTTTCTCCCTCACTCTTCCCTGAGATTGCACTGTCTTCCCCTAGACTAGAGTAGTAAGCTCCCTCTGTATTCCACCATCTTTGGTACCTCTCCTAGGAGAATATCCATTTTAATGTCAATAATTTGCATGATGCACAGACATAATATTCGGCATCTGTTTTTTTCAGAAGGTAAACCATTGTATAAACCTAAGATGTTCTCCCCAGTGTACACTAGAAAGAGTAGGAAACCCTCATTTCACTGGTGTTGGTCAAACAGCAATCTGCATGGGCCTTTGTCAGTTCTGTTCTTCGGAGCTAGCATTTCATCCTTGGAGCAAGTGGATGATGAAAGACCTAAAACATCTATTAAACTTCATGGCCTATCCTGGAAACCCGCACAAGGAAGTGTAAATTGATGATCCACCTCCCCGTGGGTCAGATGACTTATGATCTGTCAAATAATGAATGCAAGACTGTGGTCAAGAAGGAATATTACGGCAGTCCTGTGCAGATGCTTCTTACATTGAAAAATGGATTTATTAATGGCATGCTTGTGCAGAGAGCTCTAATCCAGGATTCTGTTACCGTATTTAATTAACTAGTCATCCGTTGAAGATCCATGTAGCTGAGGTCCAGGAGTGAGTGATAATCAATTTTTGGTTTTGCTCTACCCACAGCTAAGCAGAGGTTGGTCACACATCTTGGGAAGCTCAGTCTACAGGGGAGATCAATATTTCATTTCATCGTATTTTGCTACTGGGAATCCACTGGGAGGAAATGCGTTCATATTTTCCTTACTTCTTCTTTGGCCCTACACTTGCATAGCTTTCAAGGAAAGCTATTGAGGAAGTGGAAGTTGAAAAAGAGTATTAAATTGTTTGTGTCATTGCAAGATGATAGTTGCATGACAAGGTTATGCAATCAGTGTTATCACTAAACTCCAAATTCACAGTTCCCCGCAACAGGGAAGTCTGCATATCCTCAGAGGACCTTCTAAATAAAATGATGCGAAGCTTTGGGGGATAGTGATCAGCTTGTTTTCTGTAATTAGATGGCTAGCTTCATGCTTTTCCTGATACCACTAATTGAATGAGAGTCTGATTAGGCTAGACTATAATGAAAGACACGAGTTAGGAGATAGTTGATGTCATACTCACATACGCACAGTCATGCAGTGACCAAAGGACTTGTGGGGTAGGACTTTGGGATGCCTTCTTATTCTGGATTTTTCTTTGTAGCAATTCTAATTCTAATAATTTGTAGCACCATGCTACAATAGTAGCTCTTGTGTAAAAATGCAGATATTCAGGAAAAAAAAACTTTCTTTGGCCCATTCAGAAAGAGTCTTTATTTTACTAATGGTGGCACAAAAAGTTGTCCAGAAAGTGTGAACTTGGAAGCACCAAGAAAAACCCTTGATTGCTGAATGGTAAAACCTGAAGTGCAAAGATGAAGTTAATTTAGGACATGGGTGATTTTAAACAGTGATTTCCAAAGGTTTAGCTTTGCTAAAGGCTAGAAAATTGGAAATCGTTTTGCCATTCGCTGAGTGGAAGCATCTTCAGGGCTGTGTTGGGGGTGACTCCCTTGGGCAGGGCTGCAGCTTCCACACTTCTTCATTTGCTAACAATCTTGCCATCCTGGAATTCTTTACTGTAAGGATTTCAATTCTGAAGAGCTGCTCTTAGGAGGCCTTGGTGGAGTCAGAAGTACAAAGCTGGGGCCGGCAGTGTGGCGCAGTGGGTTAAGCCGCCACCTGCAATGCTAGCATTCCACGTGGGCACCGGTTCACATCACACTCTGCTGATGGTCTGGGAAAAGCAGCAGAAGATGGTCCAAGTGCTTGTGCCCCTGCCACCCCCATGGGAGACCCGGATCAAACTCTGGCTTCGTCCTGGCCCAGCCCTGGCCATTGTGGCTATCTGGAGAGTGAACAAGTAGGCGGAAGATCTCTCTCTTTCTGTGTGACTCTGACGTTCAAATAAGTAAATGCATCTTAGAAAAAAAAGAAACAGTACAAAGCTTCCCATTTTTCCATAGGCAAAACCCTTCTGAGACAGCATCCTGAGAATCGCTTAGCCAGGAAGGAGAAGGTTCTGTCTTATTCACAAATAAAAAGCAAACTCTTAATTTCCAAGATATTACAAAGTGCTAAGCCTTCACTCCAGTTGTCAGAACACAGAGGAGACACTGGTAGGTGAGACAAGCCCTGGGTGCAGTGGATGCTGCTTCCTTGTGGCCTGGCCTGAAACTCTACTTGGCAGGAGGAACTCGGGAGTTCCCAGGAGGACTTGGCCCTCACTGAGCCTTGTCACTCAGAGTTCGCCAGCAGCCTTGGACGACCCCTTACCATTGGCTGCTTGTCGCAGCCGTGTTCAAATCCAAATGAGGAAGCCGAAGTAAACATTTACACATTTTCCATAGGTGACTTTAAAGACCTACGCTGTGTATGTTTATTCTTTTTGTGTCTAAAAAGCATGTATTTATACATACACACTATTCTATAACAGATTTATCTTTTTGATATCGAATGGACAACTTGTTTAAATAAAATAAAATTTTAAACAGTGTGAGAGTGTTTTCTTTGTGCTTCTTGTTTTATGCCTTAAGAATCGTGGGCTCAACATTTCCTTTCATCTTTCATTGAACATTTTACCATAAGAATTTCCAGCAAATTAAACAGTTGATAGCAGTGGAACAAGCTGTCAGATATTCTAGACTCAGCAGTCAATGTTTATTTGTTTTTAAAAAGTTTATTTTTATTTGTTTGAAAGGCAGAACAATGAGAGAGAGAGAAGGAGAGAAAGAGAGAGAGAGAAGGAGAGAGAGAGAGAGAGAATCTTTCATCCATTGATTCACTCCCCAAGTGGTTGCAATGGTTGAGGCTGGTGCAGGCTTGAGCCAGGAACCAGAAACTCCATCTGTGTCGCCCATCTGTGTGGAAAGGGCCCCAAGCACTCGGGCCATCCTCCACTGCCTTCCCAGGCACATTAGCAGGGAGCTGGATTGGAAGTGAAGCAGGTGGGACTGAAACCGGCTCTGATATGGGATTTTTGGTGTTGCAAGCGGTGGCTTAACCTTCTGTGCCACAGCATTGCCCTGCCAGTATTACTTTTTAAATTAGCCATTTTCACAATAAGGATGTATTATTATATAAGAGTTATCACAGTGCATCATAAGTGTCAATGTCAGGGTAAAGGTGAATTGGATCAGATAAAACATTGTTTTGTATCCCACAGAAATCAGACATTTGATTTTATCAATATATCCTTTCACTGTTCTAGACATTATATTAGAAAAAGCATTTTTCAGTATCAAAAATTACAGGCCTTTCCATACAGAAAGTAGTAAATGAATATGTAATCATAGAAATTGATTGTTAAATAAATACAGCAATGATTTTTCCAGGATGAATTAAGAAAATAGAGATTTTCAAATTTTTAAAGTTTAATTATAATAATCAATGTTTATTTTAATTGTAAAATGATCTATAATATCAATAAATATTTGTATATACTTTAAGGATGATATACCTTTATGAAATAAGATCTTGGTATACTGGAATTTCACATTCTCTTATCTGACCATTAATATTTTAATATTATCATA
This sequence comes from Lepus europaeus, assembly GCF_033115175.1. Lineage (NCBI taxonomy): Eukaryota > Metazoa > Chordata > Mammalia > Lagomorpha > Leporidae > Lepus > Lepus europaeus. Next base: position 4,178,210 of record NC_084832.1, on the reverse strand, counting down.
CCAATTTGTGACTTACTTAAAAACAGGTAGAATATGTAGGTTAATCCTCCACCTCGCTGGACCCTCCCTTGATCAGCAAGAAGTCTGCAGATGTCTCCTAACTGGAGAACTTAGGTGTTAGGTGATAAGGAGAAGGAGCTGTTGGGTCACATTTTAGATAAAAAGGGCCCTGGAAGAGGGATGGAGCTTGACTTTGCTTTGGGACAGCTTGTCTTAGCAATGATGACCTTGACACATAGGAGTCACTGGCTCTGGGTTCCAGCTGTGCCCTGTGTGTGTGTTGGACAACCTGTCTTAGCTTCAGTGAAGTGGAAATATCTAAGTCAGTTTCTGGGAGGATCAAATTTGAAAATGCGTGGGGAGGTCTGCCGGTCTGCCCGAATGCTGTCCCAGCCCGTACCAGTGAATGGAGGTAACGGTTTCCGTGATCTGTGGACTGGGACCTGTGACCTTCCCTGGTGCCCGACATCTTTGACGCTTTGCTATGCAGCCAGTGTCCTGCATGGGTGCGTGCCCTCGTGGCTGGCGTGTTTGGATGGTTGTGATAATGGAGGAATAGATCACAATGGGGTCAGGGGTCACCTTGGTGCACCTGCAAACGTGTAGCCCGGGAGAGTGACATTTGGGTGACTGACAGGTCCAGGGGCAGTTACGGCCATTTCTGTCAGCAGTCCCTAGGGTTATATTTGAGTACACAGTCTCCAAAAGGCAGCTCTATGTTTTCTATTCTGGTTTCTTTTTATCAATAAACTGAAGCTTCTCTCCTTCCCGGTCTCTGTCCCTGTCTCTGTCCCTCCCCCTAACCTCTCCCTTTTCCCATCTGTCTCTCTCCCTCGGTCCACCACTGGTCTCTCTCACACCCACTGACACACATGACCCAACGTGTAGCCTATCCCGAAGGTTGGTTGGCTCTTTATGGTTCATGTACTCTTTGCCTTCTGAATATGTATTTCCCTCGTTCACTTCCTAGATGTTTTGCAGAGAAACTCACCACAATAGAGTTTGATTGATAACTGACAGCATAGACACAACGTGGAGTGCCCCAAAGTGGGTGGGACGCTTGGATTTCTTCTTTTCACCTCATTTTTGTATTCTCAGTGCAATCAAAGTGATAGAATCATGTGTTTGTGTCACACATTTCAGAAATGAATTTCAAATCACTCCAGAGAAAAATCACGTGAGGCTGTTGAGGGCTGATGGTGACTGTTATTTCTCCTCCAGGATAAAGCAAAGAGCAGAAGTCAAAGCTGGTACAGAATCGAGTATTGAGCTCAGAGCAGGCAGAATATTGTCAGTTCAGCTATGCCTACATGCAGCAGTGTGCACATAGCTCTTCAGTGTTTGCTGCCTTGGAGTTTGGGGGCTCCTGGTTTCTGCAGTCTAAAAACACCCAGGCATAAAGAGGTGGCCGCAGAAGCTGGCTGCAGCACACCACTCTTTGCACCTGTTAAACACACCTTCTTGAATATTCATTAGTAATTTACTGGATTTCTGCTAGGCCATTTCCAAGAGCAACATGCTGCAGTTTTGAATAAATGGGCTCCATAGCCTCTGCCATCCAAGCAACTAAAAATAAAATTGGTGGATGGGATGCAGAAGGAACCCACCACGGTGCAGGTGGGCATTGGTTTTCTACAATTGCCATAGAAATGACAAAGTGAGTAACATCCCTCCAGGCTGGATGAGCAGGCCTTTGATTGACAGGATATAAGTCAGGGAGTGCTTGCAGTGCATATGGGATAGTGAGGGCTGTCCCAACCCTCGTTTTCTAATTTGGATCAAAATTTAAACTTGTCATGCGGCTCTCGCCATGCACATTCCAGGAGAAAGTGTGGTGTGGAGGAAATAAGGCCGACTCATCAAAAAATCTGTGTTCAGTGTCTTCAGTATTAGGCGTTGGAGAAGTCTCCCAATTTATCTGAGCCCATAAATGACATCTATGAGTTAATCCTTTGAAGCATTCTTTGCAAGTATGTTTTGAGGATAAATGCTGTATTTCAAAGGTTAAAATCATTTTACAAGCATGCAGTGTGGTACTGCTATAGAGAATGATGAGGGTGGTGATGATGATAAATATGTTGGTTATGATGACATGATATAATATGACACGATATAATATGGTGGCATTGGTAGTGCCACTGAAAGCAGGGTTGATGGTGATGAGTTCAAGATGGGTAAAAAAGGATTTCCTAAGAACTCACCAATTATTGTATCTAGTTGAACTAGTCCAAATTAGTAAAATTAAATAGGCAAGTAACCATAACACATGCAATTCCTGCTTATGCCTGGGTGCTGAGATCCTGTTTCCATCCTGTGGGGAGGTCTGCAGGCACGAGGCAGTTGCAGTATAAGTCCATACAAAGCTTGAAGATTTACAACCACCCTGTGCTTCTCTTCCCCTTCCTCCCTGCCTATGCTTGACCTGTTGCAATACTTGTATAAAATAAAAAAAAATTGTCAGAAAAATAATTTTCCGGGAAAGAATCATCTAATATTCACAGATGTGTGGCTCCTGCCATTCCGAATACGGTGCTGTGCTTGTCACAAGAAATAGTAAATGATCAGAACCTGCGTGGGCGACTCAGGGCAGGCTGGGCGGCATTTCATATCTGTAGTCAGTTTATGTCTGTAAAGAGCTACGCATGCCTTTCTTACTGAGTTAGGACTTGGCTTATACTTATGCTAGGATTATGCCTTGGTTTCATTCTCGGTCACAACTGTGTTGGAAAATATAAGCACAATTTCAGAAATCTACTCTTTTTGTTGGACTACTTTAAGAGGCTAAATCATCCGCTTGTTCATTCCACAGTTTCTCTTGGAGATGTGTGGATGTGGTGTTTTTGTGCATGTGTGTGTGTGTGTGCCCGCACACTTGCATCCTTGCACTTTATCAGCAATGATTCATTTCATTTGGGAGAAAATGGCCAAGGGGATCATCCATCACAATAAGCCTTGCACATGACAGTGCACCCCAGTGCTGCGTACGTAGGGTTTTACACCATCATGTCTGCGGCCGGAGCTGGCCCAGAATCTCTCTCTCTTGCAAAGATTAAATGATAAGGTTTGATGATTACTTATCGCTTCCAATTTATTTGCTGTCAAGGGGTTTTTGTTTGGTCAGACTTAACATTCTCTTCACACAGCTTCCCGGTCTTGCTGGTGAGGTCTGAGTCCCCCCAGAGAGACCAATATAGTATTGCCCAATGTACGTGCTTACAGATCCCCCGGTGAGCCCCTGAGGTCACCTGTTAACCAGGTGCCGCTGGCTGTGAGTGGGAAAATAAATTCTACATGCTCTAATGACAAATTTTACCTTACCAATTTACCTTTCAGCCCTTTTCCCTGCAAAGAAACAATTTTCTTGGCCTGTAACACCTCAGCTAGAGAGCTTTCTTTATCTTTTCAGGCCAAGAAAACTCGTGGTGAATTGCGTTTATATAATATGATTTTACAATGACAATCTTTTATTTTTCATCATGCTGTATAATTTATAATACACAAGTAAGGCTATCATTTCATAGCAGATTCACAGCTTGAGAATCCCCTCCACGTGCTATGCACTCCTGCCTGCTCAAGTCTATTTTTATGTGTCTCAGGAATGTGTTAGAATTGACGGTTTTCTGCAGATAGGTGTTGGAAATATGTGTGTGCATAGGTATATCAACGTGGGACTGGTGCCAGCATCCCATATGAGCACCTGTTTGAGTCCCGCTGCTCTACTCCCAGTTCAGCTTCCTGTTAATGCACCTGGGAAGGCAGTGGAAGATGGCCTAGGTGCCTGGGCCCCTTCCACCTGCACATGGGAGACGCCGATGGAGTTCCAGGCTCCCACTTTGGCCTGGCCTGGGCTTGGCCATCAGGGCCATTTGGGGAGTGAACCCGTGGATGGAAGATCTCTTTCTCCCTCTCTGTCTCTGCTTCTCTCTCTGTAATTCTGCCTTTCAAATCAATAAATCATTAGAAAGCTAAAATAGTACGTATATAAATATATGAATATATATTTGACACCTATATAAGGAAATAATCTATTTTTATTAATACATATTATATATCCCACATACCCATTCACACCTTTGTGAAACATTTTTCTGTAACATTTTCTATAGTACATTTATTTGTTGTCTATGTCTCTTCATAAATCCTGTATTTCAAGGAGAGAGATTATTTGTTTTGTTCATTTTTGTATCCCTAGTGCTATGCGTATTGTGTGACACACGATAAATACTCAGAATCGGTCCATGAATCAAAGTAGATACAGGGAAGGGTTTTCCCTCTTCCCCGCTCTCCCCTCCCAAAGGCGCACGTCCTTTCAGACAAGGTCTTGGGTATGGTCCCAGTTAGGCTGTAGTTACACTCAGGGGACATTTGTTATACTGTGCAAGGAGAAGATACATTTTAGAGCAGAAATTGCAAATTGGCGACTTCGTGGGAAGCCTAGCAGAGGCCTTTGGTCTCCAGACTTCCACAGCAAGCCACTGCGGTCCTGTGTTGCCGCCACAAGCCGTAGGAGTTAGTATGCAGCTGATGGCTGAGCAGGTGAACGGTGGAATGCAGCGAGTGGCGGGGCGCATTGGATATCAGGTTCAATGTGATTGGCAGTCAGCGCCTGGGAGGGGCCAGAGTGTGAGAGCTGGTGCAGGGGTGGCCGTGGGGAGGGGAAGGAGACCTGTGCTGGGGGCTGCCTGAGACCAACACATTTCAGGACGTGGAGAAATGGAGACGGCATGAAAGAAAGGGGAAAACACCAACCTGCCCTCCTCTAAAAGACATTACACAGTGATCGAAGGTTAAACAAGTCCTAAGAGATTTGACTTAAACTAGAACTCATTTTGGCAATAAGGTGCAGCAGGAGGAATAACAGGGAAGTCCCTGCACTGAAGTGGGGTGCGGACGCTCTGGCCTCTCCACGGACAGATACTCTGGGTTTTTCTCTTTGATGCCCTGCCTCGTGGCTGGAACCGGGTCCAGCTGTTTCAGGTCCACGGTGTCGGTAGGGCCAGCTGGTCAGCGGACCACGCAGCGGCCTTGGTGTGGCTACAGCCCTGACTGCTCATGGGCAAGGAGAAGTGGAGCATCTGAGCCACGCAAAAAGACAGGGGCCCCAGAGATGGATTACCACTGGCACGGGCGCGCCTGGCCCGTCTGCTGCCTGCCTGAACGGCTGGGGCACTCCTCCCATGGCGTCGGCCACTTGGCAGCTGTGCAGGGTCTTGCCTGCACTGGCCTGGTAGCCTGAGCACACTGCCGGCGTGAGCTTTGAACTGGAATTTCTCTAGGGGACAAGACACAGCATGTGTGCTGCAGTAGTGACATAAAATCATTCTCCAGGCGACACTGGTGCTTGACTTAGCTTCAACACCTTGGACGTGAATCTGGAGTCTTTGTTCTTTAGAGAAAGTGTAAAAATAGTTTTCTCTCACCTGCTAGAGTACAAACACTTTTAAAAATAGGACAGCAAGCTGGCAATGGTAAGACTGCTGTTTGTATTCTGTCCTGACTTTTAACTAAGGCACACAATGTTGAATCATTTATAGCACTTTGAGATTCATTTAAGTTATAATGCCCGTGGATGTGTAATAGAAAAGAACTAAATTGAAGAGCAAAGTAATGATCATCATTTGTCTTTATTTTATTATACTTACCAGAGCTGGCCCTCTCTTCCAAATTTGCTGTTCCAATTAAAAAGCATTTATTGAATTCCTGCTAATGCTTGGAAAGTGAATTATTGCATTTGGGGGCCAAGCAGCACATTATTTTCCCTTTCTTTGTTAGCGGTGTTAACTTGCTTTTTGAGGGTGTATTTTAAAGAGAAATGCTGTATGCTCAAGTGTAATGCATGGTTAAAAAGTGCACCTAATAATTTTATGAATTCAATATAGGTCAAGGGAGTCCATGTTTTGCAGTCTTTGGTGCTATGCCTTGTGCATTTTTATAGAAGCCTGTTCGGTTTTCATAAAGACAAGAGAACGTCACCCTCGATAGAGCATCTCTTTGCTTGGTTTCTGCTCCTCTCCTTGCTACTTTTCCTAAATATCGGGGTTCTAAACATCTCCACCTGCTTCATCTTCATGTTTTCGCACCAGGTAACCCCCCTGAGTAATTTCATGTTTCCTTGGTCTCATCTTGCAGCTGTACCTGGGAATGCCCTTGTCTACGTCTTCAGCCCAATCTCTCTCCTTAGCTCTGGACTCATCTACCCACCTGCCCAGTGGGCCTCTGTGCTCCCTCTGTCTGAGACTCTGCTGGTGACCTGCACCTGCTCCTTCCTTCCACATGGAGATGGCTGGCCCCTCCTGGCTGACGCCTCATTCTTAATCCTCACCTTGTCCTGCCTTGCCCACGTGCCATCTCTGAATCTGCTTCATTCTTGATAGTTCTATAGTTAAGACTCTTTTTCAGCCTTTTTTTTTTTTTTTACAAGAATTGTGCAGAACTCTCTTAACCAGCTTATCTACCTCTAGTCGAATTCTTCTCTCATATATTCTCCATGGTCATACCAGAATCACAAACACCATCATGTTGTCTATCTGTAAAATTTTTAAAGGGTTCTGCATTGCCTGTGGGATATATTTTTCACCCAAACACTGTATAGGAATGATCTTCTTACTGGATCCGTATCTACTTTTTTTTTTTTTTAAACCTGGTCCTCATCACTTTATCACTAGCCTCTGATATTCCAGGTGTACTAAATTTCTTGTGGGTTTCTTATGGTAAATTTCGTATGGTAAATTTCTTGTGGTTTTCCTATGGTTACTGCTGTCTGGAAAATAATCCTGATACAATTATCCCACCAGCCAGGCTGTTCCAGATTTTGCAGGACAGAAAAACTGTCACTCCAAATTAAAACACCAGAATCACTGTGTTCATGAACTAATTCAGATAAACACCAGTGAGCAGGGGGAAGATAGGAGACGAGTAAGTTAATTCACAGGATAGCTGGCAAGCAGGCAAGACCATGTCTACCTGAGTCCTAGGGACGATATGGCTAAGAGGACCGCGGAGAGGATTGGTGAGAGTCTCATGAAAAGAAGGTACATGTGTTTGCTTGGTGAGGGAGGTCGTCTTCCAACAGCTCTCACTGCCTGGGTGTTTCCCCAACTCCCATGGTCTTCATGTACTTTAATTGGATCAAGCGTTTAGGCCAGAATAGGAACCCACTTGGTGTTACCAGTGGGTGGCCAAGGGTAGATGGGCCATCAGCCCAGAAGGGATAAGGTTATCATTTGGCATTTCCATCCTTCCTGTCCATAATCTATGCTGTAGTTGGTCAAGTATAGTTTTTGTAAACTTATTTCATATATTTGTTTGTATGTATTACATCTGAATTCCTTCTCGCTTCTGCCCCAGGGCCCATGTTTACACTTTACCTATACTGATTGTACTGTGTGCATTTTCTCTGCACTGCCCTAGCTTCCAGCTTATCTACAGCATATGTACAACACCTTTTATGAGCTCCTCCAACATGCCTGCATGTCTTGTCTTTATAGTTGGATTCAATATTCTCAAATACAGCCACAGATATATGTGCTCGAATTCCTACATGCATTATAGTTTTGCACTGTAACAGGCCCACCTGTATTAACTCCTGCTACCATTGCGGCTGCCTTAGTTTGCTTCCTGTTGCTGGAACAGAATATCTAGGACTGAGTAGTCTATAATAAGAAATGTGTTTCTCGCAGCACTAGAGACTACAAAGTTAAAGATAAAGCTTCGTATGTCTGGCAAAGGCTGTCTTGCTGGGTCAGGATGTGGTGGAAGGTGAGAGGGCGAAGAACAACAGGGGGCGAACTTTCCTTTCTAACAGCACCAGTCCCACCTGTGAGGGTGGGACCCTCATGGCCCAATCCTCTGAATACAGTGTTTCTGTGTCAGTCCAAATTCAACACGAGTGTGGAAGGGACACACATTCAAACCACAGTGAAGTCTGTCTGCCTTCCCTCTAGCAGGCTCACCTTCATTCATCCTCCATGGTCCAATCCTCCCATCTCTAGGGAACTTCCTGGACTGTACTGATCTGAATTGGAGGCCCTGGAGATCATTAACTGTGTCCACGCCCAGCGTGGTGTCTGAGCGTCCTGTACTGAAGCTTCAGGCTGACAACTTCATTCTTGTATGTTGCACTAGGAGCAATGTTGGGTAGAAAGTCTGGTAGAATCTTTTATATGTTGGTATTCTGAATTATGCCTTGGTTGGGGTCTGAGGTTATGGTGTTGACACCAAATGTGTGTCTCTTTCTAGTTTTTGCTTTCACCCCCAGTTACAAGTATTCTGGTACCACTCTGGGTCCCCCCAACACTTTAAGAAGTTCCCAAGGGAAATCTCATGTTTTCGTGGTACAGCCTTCTAGAATGGCAACCTTCAAGTGGGGTCAACCATTACACTTTTTTCCTTCTCTTCTCTCTTAATGCAGTCTGCTATGATAACTGTTGCACTGAAGAGAGAAGAGAAAGCATACTTTGAGATTATGTTTCTGGGCTGCAGCCCATCAGCTGGTTTTGAAATCCAGCTGCATGGTCATGAGTATACTCCAATGTTCCAAAGCCAGGTGCTCTCTCAAAGTTACCATAGCATTGGTTTTCCCTGATGTGTCATACAAAGTGCCTGGGATTCTCTGCTATTTGAGACAACATATCTCTATTTTATACTCTGCTTCATGGATCTAAATCAACACTGCCTTGACTTGCCAACAATTCATAGAAATTGTGTACCAAGACATTATTTTTGTTTCCTGAAACTTTCCTAGTCTGAGTTTGGTTACTCTGCCTTTTCCCTTCCTTCTTTCCTTCCCTCCTTCCCTCCTTCCTTTTTCTTTTGGCTTCATTTCCTATGTCTGAATCTTGTGCTTCCTCAACTGAAGTCAGAAATCCAGGGTCTGCACTGGCCTTCCAAACCTTTCTATCAGTACTTGTCCTGGAGTGTTCATCTGTTCCCGTCCCTTTGTGCTGTTGGCTCCAAGTTTTATATTATTAGTTTTGCCATCTCATCTAAGCACTACTCATGTTCTTATCATTGTCGACTTTTGCAGGAAAGTTTTAACGTTTGCAACTTCATTAGCTTCCCAAATCCATGGATGTCATCATTCATCTGAAAATGACCTGTCTCCAGGCGTCTTTTGGTGATGGTGTTTCATAAACTTAGAAGAGATCTAGAAATTATCTAACAAATGAAAACTTCTCAGACCACAGAGACGTCTAATTCATCTATTTATTCCACTTGATTTGCTAGCATTGCACTTCTAGCAAGTCTTAAATAAGTGGTTATCAATTGATTGCCCATATTTCAAAGAGGATTATTAAATATGTGGATCTGTCTGTCCTCCTTGAAGCAATTATTCATCATTTCATCCAGGAAACCAGCAAGCTTTCACCAGGTGCTCATTGTGAGTTGGGCAATGAGCTAACTTCTGTAAGAACTTGACTAAAGAGTCACAGGCACACAGGAGACCTGAGCGCAGATGGTATCAGCCAGTGTGCAAGCACAGTGGGATACGTGTGTGCCGGAAGTGGCTTTCAGATGTTTTTTAAAAATCATGATGCATATTAAGAAATACATTTAACACTGCAACAAACATGCTTACATACCACACACACACATACATATACATTCTTGCATCTAAAACAAAAGCGTGACTTATAAAAGTTATAAGCGTAACTTACAAAAGTTCACACAACTGGATTTGTGGAGTGAGCAGTTTGCTCTGTAGTTAAGGTGCCATTTGGGATGCCCACATCCCACATCGGAGTCCCTGGGTTCTGGTCCTGTCTCTGCTTCTAATTGTTCTTCCTGCTGATGCACACCCTGAGAGGTAGCAGGTGATAACTCAAGTAGTGGGGTCACTGCCACTTATGTGCGAGATCCAGATGCAGTTTGCAGCTCCTGGCTTCCGCTTGTCTCTGCCTGCACTGCTGTGGTTATTTGGGGAGTGAACCAGTGGATGGAAGATCTCTCTCTGTTTCTGTCTCTGTCACCCTGTCTCTTTGCCATTTAATTAAAAAGAAATAAGTTAAAAACACCACGTCTGTCTTACTGTGTGATGTTTTCAGTCTAGAAATAGTGTTCTGTGTTCCCCACACCTGCATCCATGAACTACAGTTTGAACGACACCATTGTGGTTTACTTGGAGTCTTGGAAAATTGCTGTGGATTTTTTTCCTCAGGTGGGAAAAGCTATGTTTACCATAAAATCTAGGAAGAGGAGAAGAAGTTTTAATCATATGTATTAGAATGGGTAAACGTGGGTAAATACTTAATTCAAAAGAAAGAGTTGAAATGCTTACTCATTTGGCACTATCTCTGGAAAGGCAAAAGAGCCTATGAAAATAGAATTGAGTGTTCGACATACATTTTCTTACTTGATATCACTTTATTGTTGCGCAGTGATAAATCACACGCATTACAGATAGATGACAGATAGACACGTATACCCACGTGTGTCATCACTAGAGGCTACATTATTTAACTGAGCAAGAAACATCCAGTAATGTCTGAGAATAATTAATGCAATCATTCCATAAATTTCACTGTCAGCTTTCTTAAAGAACGATTCCAAACGTTGGGATCCTTTCAATAACATGAAAAATAAATCAGATTTCAGTTTCCCACACCCAGTGCTTGACTTCTCCCGGCAGAGGGAATGACAAGCATGTGGGTTCTCTTCCTTCCCGTGCAAGGTGTTCGTTGGGCCAAGGTTGCCTGCTGTACTCTGAAGTCAGGCTGGCTTTGGGATTCCTTCTGGCTCGCTGCCTCCTGTTGAACTTGCCTTCGGAGAGGCCGGCTCATTCTCCAGCCCTCTCACTTCTGGGGGTCAGTGTGTGAGGAGACATGGTCATCTCTTCCTTACTGCCCGGGGTCAAGGAGGGAAGGAGCTCCTGGGTGGGAGTGGGCACCCACATGGGGTTTTCTCACTGATTCACAGCTGAGGCAATAAATGTAGCCCCCGGGGCTCTGGAGAGAAGACAGCAACTGCTGCACAGCACGGTCACAGGCAGTGGAACTGCGCGAGGATGGTGGGAGGCCTGCTTTGTTGTTTGCCACCAATGCTACCTCCACTGCCCTTCCTTTGACCTTGTGACCTGGAAATTAGTGATTGAAAAATTGTTTTGGTAAAGGAAAAGCCCTCTAACACCCTTCTATAATGGTAAAGCAATTAGCCTGTGTTCTTTATTTTAGGCTTCTAGAAAATGTTTGAAATGCATCTAATGTGTTCCCTCCAACCTCAAGAACTACCCTTAGATTTGCTTTTCTGGTGTTAAAATATCCTTACTTGAAATTAAAATACCAGACTCAGAGTGGGCTTGAGAGGATCCATATTTATGAAGGCACGGAGCTGTCTATTCCCATGATGCCGTTCACCATGTACTGGGACATGAACAGCAGTGCTTGGCTGGCCCGTTACCATGTTGCACAGTTGCCATGGCAATATCAAACCAATGAATGGACCCCCTTCCTGAGACAGGGCTGTGAGTAAGTGTGAAATTGATTCAGTCGTACTCAGGAATACGTTCAAGCCAAATTTGTCAGGATAAAATTTCTGGTAGGAAACTATTTTTAATTACATAGATGTTATGATATTTAATATTTGTTTTGCATATTCAACTAAAATGGTATTTGAAAATTAGGTGTGCTATTTTGATTTTGTACATTTTGATTTAACATCTACTTTGCACTTATTTCAGGTAATACTGATTTTTGTTTTCATTCATTTAAATTTGGATATCTGATGCAAAATTTTACACCTGAGAATGATATCTTTTCTACCTGTGAAGTTAGTTGCTTTTACTTGATTCTAGACTGGTGTGCTTGTAGTTATGACTCTTTATGGAGTATTAACCAAAGTTGTTATGTATGTGCATTTATTTTTAGCTAGTATGTACACTAGGTAGTGTAGAATATCATTAGCAGTCCAAATCAGAGAGAATTAAGCAGATTTTAACCTTTTAATACTAAAGGAGTCCATATTTGGGTTTTATAAAACTAACATTCACATGATATGTTTTATTATGGTTCATACCCATTTTTGGGATACAGTTATTTTAGTCTAACTCTAGGTAAAGATGATGTCTTGAATTTAATCAATCTAATCCTTTTTGGTAAATTGTTGGTGTGTAAATTGCTAAAATGTTGTGTTTCTTTTTCCCCTTGCATTTCTTACCCACAGTGCCCAAGGCTTTGTCTATGCCATAAGGTTTCTGAAAACACTGAAGAACAGGGCAGGGTCTATCTGTGATGAGTTAATTACTGAAAAGCCTCTCTCTGGCATTCAAATGCAGTTCATATAAGCAACATGCATTTATCAGGCACAATCAGTTTGAAATAAGAACATACCGAATCCCAGGGGACCCGTCCATACTAAGGCCGTTTTGGTCCCCATTAGTTCAACTTGTAGAACAGAAGAGCATGACTTGTTTACATAACAGAAACCAATATTTGCTCTCTTTTCTTCTCTTGGCATGGACTTCCCAGGGTGGCTCCTGCCAGAGCCTGGCAAGCACCCTTGCTGACAATGCATTTCTTCTTGGGAGATGAGATGGAACTCACGAAACTAAAGCCGTGCTGCTTGGACGTTTTTATGACTTTCTAACAGTCACATGTGAAGCCCTTGATTTTTCTTTCAAAAACGTGCATCTGTTTTCAACTGAAACTGAGGTTGGAGCTTATAAAATGTGTTGTCTTTTGTTTCATGACCTAAAGCTGGGGTCATAGCCTGTTACTTCCTTGTAGGCGCTAGCATATTGAAACAGTGCAAATCAGAGCGGACTTGGTGCTCAATACCTCACACATACACATATCTATTCATAGCAGTTGGAATTTCCTGATTTTTTTTTTCTTTGTAAACCCAGGTAGAACTGTGAACACCTGAATTTAGGGAGAAAAATGCATTCCCAAAGTACTGTGTAAGAAGAGCCACTCAAGCACTAAGTCGGATCAATCCTCTTACTGCAAAGTCACTCTTGGACTTTTTTGGGGGTGTATTTTCTAATGTAAAGGCAGTGACCCTATTCAAAACAGAATCTTAGGAGACAAGAAAAATATTTCTAAACACATCACTCCATCAGTAGGTTTATGGCATTTCCAGGTCTGGACTCTATAATCAACTAAGCGTTTTACTTGCCCAGGTCAGCTTGGCCAGCTCAGCCTTGAGTAACAAAGCATCAGGGGCTAAGTGGCTTATAAATCATAAAAGATCCTTTCTACCTGGGAGGTGAAAGTGCGTGGTCAGGATCTGTCAAGGCCATATTCCTGCTTGGAGACAAACATCTTCTCAACCTAAGCTCACATGGCAGATATAGGGAAATCTCTGGGTTCTCTCTTACAAAGGGTGTGATCCCATGAGGGCCCCATATCCATGACCTCTCACCTTCCAAAGCCTCCATCTCTAATACCACCACATCAGAGGTTAGGATTTCAACATGTGCTTTATGAAGGATGCAAACACTGAGCCCATGGCAGTGCCACACTGAGAGAAGTAGGAAAAGGAATGATTCATTGTAAATTTCATTCAGTTATTATTTTATATGTTTATATGTTTGAAATACAGATGGAAACAGAGAGCTCAGATCCACTGGTTCACTCCCTAAGTACCTGCAACAGCCAAGGTTGGGCCAGGCTGAACCTGGGAGCTGGGAACCAAATGTATGACCCCCCTGTGGGTGGCAGAAACCCACGTACTTGAGCCATTACCTGTGGCCTCCCAGAGTCTGCAGGAGTAGGATGCTGGAATCTAGAACAGAGCCAGGACTCCAATCAGGCGCTTGGTTATGGGATGTGAACAGCCCAAGCAGCATCTTGACTGTTACACCAAAGTCCCCCATGGGAGGATTTTAAAAAAATCACTCACAGGCACAACTGATGCACCATTGGATGCAGGGTTTAAGCAAGACTTTTTTACACAAATAGATCTTTTTACAGCAAACTTACTATGGAAATTACTGAGAATATTTGCACCTACAATGGCTTTATGCCCAGACTGGTAAATTTTTCCACGTGTATATGTGCTTTTCATAGTATATACACATAGGTATATCAACCACTGTGTCTATACTTCTTGTTACAGGTCTGTAATAAATGCAGGTGTTGAAAGGCTGTGTCTAGAAATATGCAGACCAAGGTGGCACTGCTGTGATGTCCAATTGCTTGAATAGGGACTCTTTTCTTTGGTGTGGATCTGATAGGGTTTTATTGAACTTGGGTCATGGGTCAGAAGTGGCGTGGGCTGCATACTACTCACATAATCTGTGAGCAGTATGCACAAAATACGTGCAGAACCACATATTTCTCTGTCATTCATTTTAGAAAGGGCTCATTCACACAGACAACTTATGAATCATTGGTGTCGGACAGGGACTCTTTCCATCAAAGGGTCAAATGTCACGGTTTTATTTACTCATTGATGAACTCATATACTTATTCTAGAGTGTTTTATTTAGAGGAGAACATAATTGTAATTATGATGATAACAACAACAATAAGCAAAATACCTAGCCCTTCCTGAACACTAAATGTATTTTGGGCTCCATGCAGGGTTATTCTCTTACATTATGTTACTTAACCCTAAGAATCACCCTTTCTAGTGGGTGATACCCCCACACTAGAGACGAGGAAAGCCGCCACAGACAGTTCTTGTAGTTTTCCTGGATCTTAACACCAGGAAATGGTGGAGTTGAGATGCAAGCAGTCCTCCAAATCAGGCTGTCTTCACAATGCTGGGAGAGAACACACGTTTAATTGAGTGGACATTTGGTCTGAGATAAACGGTGGCAACAAGAAGGAGAACCTAGGCAGTGGAAGCTGTCACCCGCAGACTCTCGGGTGTGTATGTGAGGATAGGGTAGAGGAGGAGGGAATGGGGAGTACCAGAAGTTACGCAGGGAGACGTAGGGATGTGACCGAGGTGTGGAGGGCTTCAAGCACCAAAAGGTTGAGCTTACCCTTATGGGAAATGACAGAGCATTGAGTATTTCTAGGTCATAGCAATCCACAGGGAATGAGAGATGTGGGGATCCCTTGGCAACATGAATCAGAGAAGGAAGAAACTGGGCAGAAGCAAAAGTCAAGCGGACTTTGAAATATTCTGGGCTGCAGATAATAAGGTCGATGTATCATCAGGATGATGGGGATAGAATATTGAGGGAAGAACAGTGGAGAAAGGCCTTAGAAAAACAAACAGAAGCTGGTGACTGGGTGGAGAGGGAGGGGGAAATACAGATCTCCATTCAGGTCTTGGAGAGGGCTCTGACCGATAATGGGAGTTGACAATGAGGTGATCTTATTAGCCAAGGTGACAAGATTGCTTTGCCACCAGCACTGAGATACAGCAAATAAAAGTGGCTAGTGGCCAACTGAAAACACATGACGAAACCTGGGAATTGGGGAAGATTGTAGAGATATTTTTTAATTACCAAAAAGCTGCGAGAACCACAAGGAGAGCCCTCATGGCACCTGTGTGCTTTGTGCATTGAAATGAAGAGAACATGCTGATGGGAAATGTTTCTGGAATGAAGTCCTGGAATGCGTTAAAACATGAGTGCACAGGATTCCATCAGGTTTTGTTTGAAGACCTTTATTGGGATTTAATTCACAAACCATAACATTTATTCCTTGTAAGCATACAACTCAACACGTTGGCGTATTCACAGACTTGTACAATCATTGCAATTAATTTTAGGTGTTTATCAATGTGCCCCACCCCCAAGTCCCCATAGCTATTGGCACTTTGTCAGTATTCCAGTCCACCTGCCCCACTGGGCAAACACCTGGATGCTTTCGTCCCTGGCTGGACCTTCTTGCCCATATCGAATGTTCTGTGTAAAGAGAATCATACAGGGGTGCCCTTTGTGGCTGATGTCATTCTCGTAGCATATTGTCATCCATACTGTGTGTATGCTGGTATCTCATTCCTTGACACGCTGACTGCCGTTCCGTCGTAGAGATACACTACATAGGGTTTTTCCACTCATCACATGTGCTGTTTCCACTTTTTGTTCATTATGAATAATGTTGTTAAGACCATTCACGTGCATTGTTTTGGGGAGTTCTAGGCTTTCATTTTCACTTAGGAGTGCAATTTCTGGGTCATATGGTAACTCCAATTTTAACATTTCAAGTAGCTTCCAATTTTCTAAAGTGACAGCAGCATTTTTAAAATCCCACCATCCTAAGGGTTCAAATTTCTTAATATTCTCACTATTATCTATTATTGTCTGCATTTTGATTATGGCTATTCTGGTGTTTATAGGATGGTTTCTCATCATGGTTGTCATTTTCATTTTTCTAATAACTGATGATACCCAGCATCTTTTCATGTGATTATTTGACATTTGTGTACCTTCTCTGGAGAACTCTGTATTCAAATCCCTTGCCAATTATTTGGGCTATCTTTTTATCATTGAGTTATAAAGATATTACAGATTCTGAGTACCACTCCTTTGTAAGACATATTTTGCAAATATTTCCTTCTATTTTAAGGGTTTTCTCTTTTTGTTGATGGTGTCAACAGCAAGCCAGGAGTTTAAAAACTTTAATATCTTCCATTGTTATCTATATTGTTTTGGTATGTGTGCTTATGATATCACATCTAAAAAAATGCCACAAAAATTTACCGCATTTTCTTCTGTTTCTTCTGCTCCATTTTCTTCTGAGAGTTTTATAGTTTCATCTCATACAATTGGCCTATGATCTATTTTGATATAAGTTTTGTGTATGGTAAAAGGGAAGGGCTCCAATTTTATTATTTCGCATGTGTGTACTAAGGTGTACCAGCGTGATTTGTTGAAAAACTATTCTTTTCCTATTAATCCTTTTGTCAAATTCAGTTGACCATAAATGGGAGGGTTTATATCTGAAGAGCAATGCTAGTCCGTGGCTCCACGTGTCTTACGTGATGCCATTACTTCTCTTTCTTGAGTCCTGTAGCTGTGCAGGAAGCTTTGAAATTGAAAAGTGTGAGCCATGCTCCAACATTGTTTTTCCTTTCAAAATGATTTTGATTCCTCTCTTTCAGTTTCCTATAAATTTCATGATTATCTTGCCAATTTTGTCCCAAAAGTCAGAAGGAATTCTGATAGGGTGCATGCTGTCTATAGATCAATTTGCGAGGCATTGCCATCTTAATATTCAGACTTCTGATCCTTGAACATGGAATGTCTTTCCATTTGTTTTGATATTTAATACTATTCAACTATGTTTTATAGTTTGCATTGGACAAAGCTTGCAATTACTTTGTTAAATTTACTCTCAAGTATTTCATTGTTTTGATACTATAGTGAAAGGAATTTCCTTCTTATTTATGTTGGGTTATTCCTAGTTATTATAGGGATACAGTTGGTTTTTGTCTCTTAAAACCCATTGAGGCCGGCGCCGTGGCTTAACAGGCTAATCCTCCGCCTTGCGGCGCCGGCACACCGGGTTCTAGTCCCGGTTGGGGCACTGGATTCTATCCTGGTTGCTCCTCTTCCAGGCCAGCTCTCTGCTATGGCCCGGGAAGGCAGTGGAGGATGGCCCAAGTGCTTGGGCCCTGCACCCGCATGGGGAGACCAGGAGAAGCACCTGGCTCCTGGCTTCGGATCAGCGTGATGTGCCGGCCGCAGCAGCCACTGGAGGGTGAACCAACGGCAAAAAGGAAGACCTTTCTCTCTGTCTCTCTCTCACTATCCACTCTGCCTGTCCAAAAAAAAAAAAAAAAAAAAAATACCCATTGAGCTCATAAGTTCCAGTGGATTTTTGAATGTGAGGATTTCTTAGAGTTTTGTATCTATAAGGTCCTGTCTTCTTTGAATAAGATAATTTCACCTTTCCCTTTCCAATCTAGATGCCGTTTTTTCTTGTCCTGGCTAGTCTCTCCATTAGAGTGTTGAACAGAAGTAAAACAGAAATCCCTATTGGGGCGAGCGTTGTGGTGCAGCGAGTTAAGCCGCCTCCTGCAATGCCGGCATCCCATATGGGTGCAGATTCGTGTCTCAGCTACTCCACCTCCGACGAGGCTCCTTGCTAGCACCTAGGAAAGCAGTGAGGAATGGCCCAAGTACTTGGACCCCTGCACCCATGTGGGAGACACAGATGAAGCCCCTGCTCCTGGCTTCTAGACCTGACCCAGCCCTGGCTGTCGTGGCCATTTGGGGAATGAACCAGTAGATTCAAGATCTCTTTCTCTCAATCTCAACCTCACCCTCTTTGTAACTCTTTCCAATAATTAATTAATTAAATAAATATTTTTAAAAAAATAAGGAGTGATGCTAACTCTTTTGTTGTTGTTGTTGTTGTTGTTGTTGTTTGTAGATGCCTTTCATTAGATTTAGGACATTTCCCTCTATTCCTAATGTATTGGTGTTTCTAACTTGGCTGTTGTTGTCTATTAAAATAATTGTATGTTTTGTCTCCTCTACTACAAATAGAATGTGTTTGCTTTTCAAATATTTACTGAATGGTTTTTATATGATAAACTAATGTAGCATCTGTGTGATAAATTCTAACTGATCATACTGTACAATCCCTTTTATATGTTTCTGGATTTTGTGTTTCAGTTAAGTTTTTTAACCTTATTTTTCTTTAAAATAAAAAACCTTATTAAAATAAAAAAAACCTTATTAAAATAAAAATAAAACCTTATTTTTCTTTAAAAAAAAGAAAAATGTGCATTTAAGAAACAGGGAGACATCCACTCTGCCTGTCAAAAATTTTAAAAAAAAGAAAGAAACAGAGAGATAGAGTAGGAGAGTCAGAGAGAGACAGTCAGGAAGATCTGCCCTCCACTAGTCTACTCCCCAGGTGCTCTCAATGGCGAGGGCTGGGCCAATACAAAGCCAGGGACCAGGAGCCCAGTCCAGGTTTCTCACATGGAGACAGGGACCCAGCTACTTGGGCCCAAGAAATTAACATGTAGAAATGGCATTTCTTTCTCTTTTTAAAGATGTATTTATTTATTTGAAAGACGAAGATACTGAGTGAGAGAGGGAGCAAAGAGAGGGATTGAGCGCGCGAGAGAAAGATATCTTCTGTCCACTGTTCACTCCTCAAAACAGCCACAGTGGCCAGGTATGGGCCAGGCAGAAGCCAGGAACCTACAGCTCCATCCCCGTCTCCCCATGGGAGAAGGGACCCAAGAACTCGAGCCATTTGCTGCTGCTTTCTCAGGCTGGAAACCAGGGAACTGGATCTGCCAAAGCCAAGCAGCAGGGACTGTAACTGGTGCTCATATGGGATTCCAGTGTAGCAGGTGGTGGCTTAACCCACTGTGCCCTGCAATTGTATTTTTTTTTACCTATTTGCTTACTTTGGGCACAAGAATCTGGCATGTTCTGTATGTTCTGCTGAGGCTATGCATAAATGTAGGTCACTAATACTTATTTAATTCAGAGCCTTATAAAAATGCGAAGGAATACATCAAGAATGGTTAATCTGTGCATGGGATGGTTGTGGCTAACAGCTTTGCCTCTCTGCTGTCAGCATTACCATTGTTCTGTTCTACAGCAAGGCTCTTGAGTGGTTCTGCACTGGGACTTCCCTTTGACATGGCCATGGCTGTGACCGGAAACATCTGAGGCTATTAAGTACTAACACAAAGACAGTGTAAAAGGCAAAGAATTCTTAAGACACATTCTAAGGAGGCCTAAGGTAACACTGACAGATAATTGTAATTTTGATTGTTTTTTGGACTAAGTAAAGTTGAGTTAAACCAGACCATATTATTCTCCAGTTTAGTATTATTAAAGGAAAAAGGGTGTTGGGGGATATAACAAGGCAAGCAATTTGTGCTGCGGTTCACATTATTTTTTTTCCTTTGGGCTCTAAGAAAATGCTTCTTTGATGACTGATTCTCTGTGAATTGTAGAAATCTAGGAATTGGCTCCCTGGTTAAGGATGAGAGGATCCAGCAGAGATGAAAGCAAGATCAGAGGATGGCTCAGGGTTGGGGATTAGCCCCAGGACTGAGAAAAGCCAAAACTGTCAAGATTTGGGAACTGATGAGAGAGAAAAATGAGAGAAGTGGTGCCAGAGCTGAGAAGGACCGGAAATGTTTGCATCATGGTCTTGATAATGATTTTAGAAACTTCTAAAGTAACGAAAGGCTAATCATGGATATCAGATGGAACCATAATTGAGGGTTTTCATAAGCTATATACTGATACTGAGGTATTTTTCTTAATGATTTATTTATTTGAAAGGAAGAATGACAGACAGGGAG
The DNA here is from genome assembly GCF_033115175.1 of Lepus europaeus. NCBI lineage: Eukaryota > Metazoa > Chordata > Mammalia > Lagomorpha > Leporidae > Lepus > Lepus europaeus. The sequence goes on along the minus strand of NC_084832.1, from coordinate 4,158,032 downwards.
ACAGAGAGAACAATCTTACATATGCTGACTCACCCCCAGATGATGCAGTGACCAAGGTTGGGCCAGGCTAAAGCCAGGAGCCAGGAACCCCCTCATACTTTCTCTTGCTGGTGCCCAGGACCTAAGTACTTGGGCCATCTTCTACTTCCTTGCCAGGTGCATTTGCAGGAAGCTGGATTAGAAGTGGAGTAGCCAGGCTTGAACCGCACTCTAAGATGGGATTCCATCATTGCAAGCATTGGCTTAACCCAGTGTGTCACAGTGCTGGCCCCAACATGTTTTGAAAGAATGTCTGATGTGCAGAATGTGGGACAATTGGGAAACGTGCACCATTATTGGTTGATAACCTTGCACCCGTCGGTGCATGTGTGTGCATGTGTACAGAGGGTTACATGATTGTACATGTGTGTACATGCACTTGACGTGAATGTACATGCCTGCATTGATAGCTGAAAACAGCCACAGAATCAAGCAGAGCTTTTATGTTTTTGAAAACAAGGTTGGCTAATTGGAACTTCTGATACATGTTTTGTATGTAAGTCCTCATAACATTGAGTAGAGGAAAATTTCCATATAAGCAATCATTGACACAATTCTTAACCACCTTTTCTTAATGCTGGCATCAAACTTTATAAATACTGAAGTTTTTCTATTTCTGTCAGCTACAGTCTGTTCCCAGTAGCTGTTCCCAGTGGCATGGTGTTTTTTCCACTTGCAACCTGTTGCTCAAAGCAGGTCAGAGGGCCAAGACCAAAATGCCTGTACTTACTACAGGTACTGCAGAGGCCTTGGGAAAGGGTGTGGACACGGGCTGTAAGGTAGCCCCCAGGTTATCTTGGATGGAGAAGCTAGATGCATTTTCTTTTTACCTTCACAGTTTTATTAATTTTTGTAAGAAATATCAGTTACTTTAGTAGTTGTCAAAGAGAATCATTTTTAGAGAGAGTTTTTTTTGACGTAGTTTTTTTTGGTATTAAAATGCTACTTAAATACAAATATTCATTTTTTAAAATTTGACATAATTTCCATGTGCAACATGTAAATCATTTTGGAATTTTAATAACTGAATCATTATGTGCATAGCAAAGTTGCCATAGCAGGAAATGGGGGTTCATCAGATCGACCAGGTGTAGACTGGTGATAGATTTTCCACAGGATGAGTAGGACCAGGAGGAAAAATCCCCTGTGTTGCCGTCTGGGTCCTGGACGTTAGAGCTGACCTGGGGTGTCTTCCCCACACGACTTCACCAGCTCAGGGGCAGGTAGCAGAACCTCAGGTTTACAAATTCTGTTCTTCACCCATACACGCTATTTCTCCATTCAAAAAGAAAACAAGCTAATAAATACAGAATGTTGGAGGGTCAGTTTCGGTGCTTCTTATGGGCTTGCCGGTTGGTTTTTCTTGTACTTTCCCCCCAAGTCAACAGCTGGCTGGAGTTGCTGACGATGTCCTCCGAGTCTTGTGTCCCCTGTTGACGTGCTGCTTTCTGAAGCTCCAGGGGACTCAGGAAATCCCCCAGGCTGCATGGCTGATGAAGTTCTACAGGGGCCAGCGTTGTGGCTTAGTGTGTAAAGCAGTGGCTTGTGACGCCTGCACCCACACGGGTGCCAATTTGAGCCTTGGCTGCTCGACTTCTGATCCAGCTCCCTGCTAATGTACCTGGGAAAGCAGCCCCAGATGGCCGAAGTCTTTGGGCCCCTACCTACTGTGAGAGACCCACAAGAAGCTCCTGGCTCCTGGCTTTGGATCCGCACATCTCTGGCACTGTGGCCATCTGGGGAGTAAACCAGCAGATGAAAGAGCTCTCTCTCTTTCTCTCCTTCCCTCTCTCTCTAACTCTGCATTTCAAATATAAATAAATCTTTTTAAAAAATGTTCTATGAACTTCTCCCCTTCCAGTGAGCGGAGAATTTCCTAGTTGCAAGAACGAAGCATGCCTGTGCTATCAACCTGGCACACAGGTTCCTTGATGGGAAATCATAAAATAAACTTTAAAATAAGCTTTATTTCTCACTAAACCATAAATGTGCTCGGTGATGACAGCATTTCGTCTGACAGCGGATGGAAGCCATGGCCATTCTCGCGAGTTCTCTGCTAACTCTTAGATAACAGGAGATCTGTATCACTTTAATTCTCAATAACGTTTTGACTTAATAACTAAAAATGTACAGTGTCTGAAAATTCTTATTATTTCTAAGGTAGGTTAAAGCTACATCTCCCTTTCCACAGTTGAAACCTTGTTCATTGTTATAGAGAGAAAGAGAAGCAGACAGGCTGTGAGAGAGAATAGGTGCTTTCTTTTTCTACCAGGCACCTCTTCTCCCCAAGTGTGTTAAGCAGTCTTTATGCCCAACAGATTCAAAGAGGAGTTAGGGAAAAAAGGGAGCATTCCCTCTTGGCTAATTCTGGGAACACACACACTCCTTGCTTAGAGCTAACCCTGCTGCATAGCAAGTGTTCTTGGGGTCATCAGAGACCGCCACACTGCCCGAGGAGACATTTCAACTTCCATCCATCACACAATGAATAACCTGTGTTTCAGAATCCACTTCTGAAGCCCCCATGAATCTCAGGACCCAGTTCTGGCTTTTGATCTGTTGGCGTTTGCTCACCTCCCAGGACAGTGGGTTGAAAGGAATCTAAGCTCTCCAGCTGGTTCTCCTGTGTGACCCACATCAGTCCTGGGTCCACAGTGTGCACCCTTCGCTGCACAAATTGTGGCAGAGCAGATGGTCTAAGAGATGTGGCTTTCAGGCCCATGGCCCCTCTCTGCCCTTCTGGGGATGAGTCACACCTGCATCTACTGTACCTCATGACTGTAGGGATGTAACGTGCTCTCCAGGGGGGCCTCACCAAGGCACCCTGAACCCATTTCGTTTGAAGGAGAGAGGCAAACATATTGCTCACCAGTAGGGAATTCCAAAGAAGGTCTCCTCTAAAATTATTATTTTCTCTCTATTTGCTGTGACCCTTTCGTCCCACTGATGTGAGTGTTAGAATCATCTGGCTGTTGGCATCGTAACTTCACATCTGCTTACAGAAGGAAGTAGTGGGTCACTGTTGCTGGTATGTACTTTGGTGAGCTCCCTCCAGTGTTTCTGCTGTGCTGGTTAATCCTGTATTTTGTGGCACCAACAATGCTGCTGGAAGTTCTGGTGCTGCAGTCTCATTTCCAGCAGTCGGGTTGATGTGATGGGGAAGCTAAATCCTTCAAGTCAAAACCTTCCATGTATACGCAGCCGGAGGTCTACAGGAGAATATCTAAGACTCAGCTGTGGCTGGGGCTGGAAGGGGTTGTGTTTGCCAGCGCTGGTATCCCAACAGTAAAGAGGAGAGACAAGTCTGGGAGACTGGATTTGAATCCATGGGTCGACTAACAAAATTGGTAGAGGTGGGCATTATGGTGCATATGTTAAGCTGCTGTGCAGGACACACACATCCCTTATCAGAGGACCTGGGATTAAGTCCTTGCTACTCCATTTCTGATCCAGTTTCCTTTGAGTGCTCTTGGGAGGCAGCAGATGATGGCCAAGTACTTGGATACCAGGTACCTGCACGGGAGACCCAGACACACTTCCTGGTTCGTGGCATTGGTCAGGCCCAACCCTGGCTGTTGCAGGCTTAGGGGGAGTGAATGATGGATGGAAGCTCTCTCTCTGTCTCTGTGTGTCTCCCTTTCAAATCAATCTTTTTAAAAAGAAGCTGGTAAATCAAGCTTCCCATACTATCAGAAGGACAAACACGGAGGTGGTGCCATTGGCTCTGGTGGGAATCCTGAGCTCTGTAAGGTGGTTTCTCATCATAGTTACTAATTCTTCTACATACAGCATGGCAAGTCCTGGAAGGCTGGCCCACCTTGGGGGAGGGGAGCACAAAGCCAAGATTCCTGTGGGAAGTAGGGAGACCAAGAGGCATAGGGCATTGGCTGCTGTCATACTGAGGGCACAGCCGGTCGATAATATTGTGTTGTAGAAACACCTGGAAGCATAGAATGCAGGATGGAAAATAATAATAATCCTATAAAGTATTCTCATGTATTAGGTACACAAAATGTAAGAACTGTGTTGTCTGTAAAACAACTTATTCCTTTAAATTGTAAAATAATTACTCTCTGTTAGAAGATTTTAATGGTGCTATGATAGTCAAAAATGAAAATTGATTTATAAATATAAAATTGTTTCCATAGAATTTACTGTAACCTGTAATTTTAGTAATCTTTGAGGTACTGTGGCTTTAATTTGAGTTCCCAGTGAACATAGAAATGCCTTTTCATTTGATTTCATTTTTCTAAAAGTTTCTCATTATATATTTTCTGGCATTCCCTCTTTTTGGAGGCTTTTGCCGGTTTTTTGGCTGGATGTCATGTGACGTCAGCTGACTCTGGATCCCTGTATGGACAAGAGTAAGACATGCCACTCCATGGTCACTGCTGCTTGTGGAGTGCGCTCAGAGGAGCGTGGTGAATGGGCTTGTCCTGGAGGTCCCTGGCCCATCTTGCTGCTGCCCAGCCTCGGGAGGGGACACTGCCAAGACTCCTCTCTGTGCTGTTGGGGGATGTAACATGAGGATGTGGAGGCAGCCCCGGAGCACCCCGGCTTCTGGGCATTAGCACAGGGACGTCTGCTTGAGTTGCACCCACATTCAGAACTATAATTTCTACTTCTGTTCTCTGTCCTAAACTTCATTTCCAACTTTTTTGGCTAGCATTAGCCCTGCCCTATACCTCAAGTGCTTGCTCATGTCCCCTTGGTTCCATGAACCTTTCCAAAGCCACTGTGCGCTGTTGTCACTTGGAACATTTCCTCCTCAAATGGCATTTTTCTCTTCATCATATGTTGCTAAAGATTGAGAGAGATCTTTGCACTCCTGTGCATCTTGTGGTCTTTTTTTTACGTCATAATCATTTTGACATTAGGGAAGGGGTCCAAGCAGTCTTTTTTAAAAATATATTTATTTATTTGAAAGTCAGAGTTACAGAGGCAGAGAGAGATAGAGAGAGAGGTCCTCCATCCGATGGTTTTCACTCCCCAATTGGCTGCAACGACCGGAGCTGCGCCAATCCAAAGTGAGGAGCCAGAGCTTCTTCTGGGTCTCCAACATTGGTGCAGGGGTACAAGGACTTGGGCCATCTTCTACTGCTTTCCCAGGCCATAGCAGAGAGCTGGATCAGAAGTGGAGCAGTAAGGACTAGAACCAGTGCCCATATGGGATGCTGGCACTTCAGGCCAGGGTGTTAACCCACCGTGCCACAGCGCCGGCCCCCAAATAGTCTTGTATTTAGAAGGTTTCCTGTGAGATTTCATTTAATGATTAATTGCCAGGAAAATATTGTATTCCTGTCTTTGTGAAAACATTCCAAAACTTTCTCCTTGTCCCCACCCCATGTCTGCTTCTGATCAGCTCATTCTATCTTGGGGCTCTTCAAGGAGCTCTTGAGTAGCTTAACTTAAGGCATAAATAGCCCAACTCATCACTTTTTTGTAATTTCCCTATATTAAGAATATCTTAGGCCGGCACCGCAGCTCAACAGGCTAATCCTCTGCCTGTGGCACCGGCACACCAGGTTCTAGTCCCGGTCGGGGCACTGGATTCTGTCCCAGTTGCTCCTCTTCCAGTCCAGCTCTCTGCTGTGGCCCAGGAAGGCAGTGGAGGATGGCCCAAGTCCTTGGGCCCTGCACCCCATGGGAGACCAGGAGAAGCACCTGGCTCCTGGCTTCAGATCGGTGCAGTGCACCAGCCGCAGTGGCCATTGGGGGGTGAACCAACGGAAAAGGAAGACCTTTCTCTCTGTCTCTCTCTCTCTCACTGTCCACTATGCCTGTCAAAAAAAAAATATCTTTTTTGTGTATCACTTCTTTTTGGATGAAAAGTTTATAGTTTTTAATTAGGTTTGGCAAATGAAATTCTCCAGATGAAATTAATTCTATCCTTTGATCTTACCAAGTTAAGGAGGAGTTTTCAATGTTAAACCTGGCTTTGAGATTAAATATTTGAGTTCATATTCAACATATTAAAAAGTGCCATGACTTGTCAGAATTTGTGCATTTGCCTGAAGTGACTTTTTGTATGGTTGGAAAAATCTGTGTAGCCTTCTCCCATATTTAACTTAGTGACTAATGTACTAAAAATGTTCCACAAATTGCCATTTGAAAAATAAAAACCAAATATGGAGAAACTTGTTTCTATAACACAATTTCTAAATGCAATCCACTCAGTGTCTGATGTAAACCCCAACGGGAATTACTGTACCAAATACAGTGTCAAGGGAGCTGCCCGGACTGAGTGTCCATTTGAGTCTTTAGGAGTAGAAACAACCGCTAGGGAAGTCATGTTGCAGCAAGGCCTTCAGTGCCATCTCTACAGGGCTGGCCTGTGTGTTTCTCAAGGTTCCCCGGGTGAGGGGAGCTGCCTGGGATCTCTTCCTAGGGCTCAACAGCTCCCAGCAGGGCTTTATCTTCTCTCCTCAGACCTGGCTGGGATGCAGCACCTGGGACCCAGCACCCATGCACTTCTTGTGTTCAGCTTCAGAATGTGGGTGCCAGTAGTGTGTCTGGAGGTTCATCACCAAGACCGGGGGCCATCCTCATGCTCTGGGGTCCTTGCTTTTCTCTCACTCCTGGGCATGCTCCTAGCTGTGGACCATGTGAGAGCACACTAGTAACTGGGTGTACACTTCCTGCTTACCTGTGTATTGTCTTATCCAAGTATCAAAATATTGTAAACATAATTGTTGAGGAATTGTATCTTTAAAGGCTTGTTACATTGAAGGTACATTCAGAGTGGGTTAATGATATATTGTTCCTCTTTTGAAAGAACAGAATCAAGAAGTCTGCATGGTTATTTCCATCGGTATGTGTAGAATTTTGTGTGTGTGGAAATCACCTAGGCTATCTCTGTGACATATGCTTATTAAGAGACAGTTTAAATCACTTTTCAATAACACTATTAATTTAGATCCTTAATCCCCAAAGAAGTTACACTGATGCTATCATATGGATACTTCTGTTTCGAGGGTAAGTTTTATTACAGGGATCTAGTCAAGATTAAGGGATAATAACTTGAGTTTTTCACAGGCATTGGCTGCAAGATTTCCTGTTAGGTGAATTTCCAGGGAAGGGAAGCCAGTTAATAACTTCTCCTAGAGTATCCCTTAATTTGCATGTTTTGCAATTCAGAAAGCAGTATATGTGTGTGTGTGTGTGTGTGTAGTCTAAAAATATTGAGCAAAATATATGAATTGCTTTATGAGGCTTAATAAGAAGGGTTTTTCTAAAATCAAGTGGAAAATATTTTCTATATTGAAATGCGAATGCTATTTTAATTCAAGCAAACAAATACACTGGATGATTGCATGGTGGCATTCGGATGCCTGATTAATACAGTAAGTTAAATCACCTCAGAGCATCCATTTTTGAGCAGATATTTTAATAAAGTGAGGAGCTGCAGGAACTTATTACTTACGATTCACTGAAGTCATATAGCAAATAGTCGAAGTGTATGTGTTACCCAAGACAGGATTTCTACATGGAGAGCCACATCTCAGTGATGCGAATATCATTAGTGATTCCAGGTTGACATTCTTTTTGGCTCTCAGAATCCTAAATCGTGAGTAGATGATATATGCATGTAATATGCAAGCTAAATTGAACGTGCTGTTCAAACTCTCCGCACCCCTTGTTCAAGGGTGTGCTCAGTAATTGAGGTGTCTTTTTCCACCTGCAGCCTCTCTCTTCCTCTCCCCTGAGTTTGTACATGTGGCCTTTCTTGTCATCATGGTCCCACTGGGATCTACCCTCCACCCTTTCTCAGAGGTGATCCTCGACAACGTTATGAATCAGGTGAAGTTTTCCACAGGCTTGGAAACTGGAGGAGCTGTTTAGATTATCCCAGGATTCCCAGGGAAGCAATGCACCTTTATTGTTTGCATTTGAGTGATTCTAATTTATTTAGGTACATTCAATACTGCATTGTCTGTGTATATCAACGTCATTTGCAGTAATATGAAGACCTAAATGTTTTACGTAATTTAACATACTTTATGCAGGCTAGTTCAGATTCTCCAGGACCCTTAGTCTCTTGATGGGTTGTAACTGTTTCAGGTTTACAGAGGCAGTAGGCATAGTGAAAGTAGTTTGAACTTAGAGATGAAACACCATTCAGTCATTTAAATTTTTATTTGATCTTGCGACCTAATTTGGTTCATGTCTGTCCAGTTTTATGTTCATGTTTCTGGCCCTTTCCTTATGAGTCAGTTTACTAGAATATGAAGTGAAATAGGCACAGTTTTCACAGTGGAAGGCCTCTAAGGATGGGGAGAATGTGTCACCACAGGTGGCAGGTGGCACACCCCAGCTCAGCGGCCAAACACAGGGTTGGCCAGGGGAGCAAGGAAGTGTTTCAATCTGTAGAAACAGTGCTGCAGGCACAGGTAGCAGGGACAGGTGCTAGACAGCTGGTAGTCCCTGTAGGGACTGGCTCCCATGTGTGTAGGATAAGCATGTTACATCTGGAGGGATTAATGAATATGGATTGGACAAGTAAAGGATATAAGAGCGTGTTTTGGAAGCATAGATGTTTAGGATAATGAAGAAAACCCTTTCATCAAAGGAAGACAAGATCTGCAGTCAGGCAATGTTAGGATGCACGGGGTTATTGAAGTTTATGGAAGGCTCTGGATGGGGGAGAATGATGGAGATACAGTCTTCTTTGCTGACCTCCCAGAGTTATAGGGTCCTTCTCTCAAAACACAGTCAGGTATGGAAAAATCAGTAGACGAACATCACACTGTGCGGTGGGCCTTTGGCTTATTGGTTAACATTCAGGGTGGGGCACTTACTCTGACTTTGGAATACCTGGGTCTGGCTCCCAGCTCTGGTCCTTGATGCTAGCTACCTGCTGATGCTCACCTGGGAGCAGTAGGTGACCACTCAGGTAGTCCCCGCCACCCATGTGTGAGATCCCTACTTCAAGTCCCACCTCCCAAGCCATTGTGGGCATTTGGGGATGGACCAGCTAATGGGAGCCTTCTCTCTTCTCTCTTTATCTATATGTAAATCCAAGCCCAAATACGTCTAGTTAATGATACCCCTTAGAATAATATTTGAAAATTTGTAAAACTTTATAAAGAGTTATATTTTGAGTAGGAAGTTATAAATTGAATTTTGTATAGTTTCTCAATCTATTTAACAGTTTCAGAACCCATGGTTTTCCTCCTTTTAGTCCCATAAAAAGTTATTTGTGTATGAGCAAGAACTTATTAATTTCTTGTGAACAGCTAAGAGTATTCACTATGGGGAGACCAGGAAGAAGCACCTGGCTCCTGGCTTCAGATCAACGCAGCACCGGCTGTAGCAGCCATTTGAGGGGTGAACCAATGGAAGGAAGACCTTTTTCTCTCTCTCTCACTTCTAACTCTGCCTGTAAAAAAAAAAAAAAAAGAATACTCACTGTGAAATTTTATAAATCTTTAAATGTTAATTGTAAATGTTATCATTAATTACATATATTTGAACCTAGATTTGCATATAGATTTGCAAAAATCTGAATAATTGTTTTTCAAAATTATGATAAACTGTGGGGTATAGAAATAATTCAGTGCTATTTCTATTAATGCCTAACTTTTTTAAAAAAGAGAGAGAGAGAGGGAGAGAGAGAAAAGTCTTCCATCTGCTGGTTCACTCCCCAAATGGTTGCAGTGGCCAGGGTTAGACCAGGCTGAAGTCAGGAGCCTGGAACTTCTTCCAGGTCCCCCAAGTGCATACAAGAGCACAAGGACTCAGGCCATCTTCTGCTACTTTCTTGGCCTTATTATCAGGGAGCTGGATTGGAAATAGAGTAGGCAGGACTTGAACCTGCACTCATATGGGATGTCAGGATCCCAGGCAGCAGCTCTGCCTGCTATGCCACAATGCTGGCCCCAAATGCCTGATCTTTAAAAAGATATTATAAACTCCCCAAGATTCAGCCTGTAAATTAAAATGAATGAAATATTGAAGGTTTTTAGAAAATATATTTAGAAATTATCTTGACACAGAACAAATGTTCAATTAATTATTTTAAATGAAAATATATTTTCTGAAATGTACAAAGCAGATGCTTCATATGTTTAACACACACACACACACACACCTACACCTACACACACACCCTTCTAGGATACAGTAAGAAAACAAGAAACTGAATATGGAGAATTAACGTTTTTCTTTATGAAATCTTTTATTTAGCTATTTTAAAAATATTTTTCTTTAGAAACTTCTCCCATCTTTATAACATTCTAAATTTTAAAAAAAATGTTTTTAAACTGGTTTAGGTCCTACTCCATTTGGTGAGCTGAGGTCCAGAGATCTATATAGTGGTCCAAAGAAGTACAGCTGGCAACTAGATGTTTTGGATTTCTGTTGTCAGAATCTCCACTCCTCCCTGGAAATGAAGACACAGCTGCAAATATTCTCTTTAGGTGGTGCATCACATACTCAGTCTACTTTAAACAAATGGCTTATTTACTTAATTTATTGGAGAGGCAGGGAGACAGAGGACACAGATACAGAGACGTTTGCTGGTTCAGTCCCCAAATTCCCACCATAGCCGGGGGCTGCCCCCAGCCAGAGCCAGGAGCTAAGGACTCAAGCTGGGTCTCCTACATGGATGGCAGGAACTGAGATCAGTTAGTTAGATCCCAGCATGTGATTCGCAGGGAGCTGGAATGTGGAGCAGAGTTGATGTCACCCAGACATGTGGGGTTTGGGCTTCCCAAGTAATGCTTTAACCACTTCAAAAAGTGCTCAACCGTTCTCTCTCTCTCTCTCTCTCTCTCTCTCTCTCTGGAAGAAGAGCATTTATATAATTAATGAATTAGGGTTCTGCTTGGGGCTCTCAAAGTTATCAAGGTCCAGATGATATTTTACTACCTTAAATTAGCAGTGACTTTAGAAGTGTTACTTATGTTTCAATTGATACCAAGTTTTAGCAACACATTTTGATAGCAGATTCTATAGATTAGTAATAGAATTTTAATTAAGATTTAAATGGTATTCTTCATGAAAGAGTATATAGGTTGAGGCTAACATTTGCTATTTTTTGGTATGACTGAAAATAATAATTCATACATAATCTTTGCCCACTATTCCACACATATATAACCACCTCTTTCACATTAATTTAGGAATGACCATATTAATCTGACTCTCTAATTTTTGGAGCACTGAGTTCCTCTACCCACACAATCAAATGGTCCAACAGCCTGCAGTTTTAATTCCTGTGAGCATCGATTCATGCCAACCGTGAGTCAACCTCTCAGAAATGACAAACACATCTGAATATACCCATTATCTGCAACACTCAGGTTCTTTTTTTCCTAAAACAATACTGTATTCTGTCTATAAACGTAACACACATGTACTGCAGAGTATCTGGAAAATAAGGAAGGCATCTAAAGAAAGGCGTGTTTTTAAAAATAGCCTCTAATTCCATTGTTCAGGAATAACAAGCTTTAAAATATTTTCTTTGAAGTTTGTTCATTATACCAATTAATGTTTAGGGACTGTCCCATCTGGGATTTTTGTGGGTGCCCTCTGCTTTAGGACCATTCTGTGGAATCTACTCAGGCATCTGGGTGTTGACTGCATCAGTCCTGTGTGTTAGAGTCACCACCCTGCCTGTCTGGGAGAAGGAAGTCCCCCTTATTCGTGCTTTGACAACTGTGGCTGCACTGATGGCAGAGACTGTGCCAAGACACGCATTGTTGCTTGCTAAGTGGTGAGCAGAGGAGGTAATAGTCGAGAGACACACTGAAAATGTGGTTTGTTCTGCAGCATTTTTTGTAGGAGGGGCAGACTTGGATATAGTTTTTAGAAAGGTGTGGAATCAATACAGAGCAAGACAGAAGTCAGAGAGAAAGATACTGGACTGCACACACCACACCCACTCCCACACACACGAATCAGGAACGGTCTTCATCATTCTGCGATACACACAAATGCTGAGTCTTGCAGATATTTTTATGCTTCCCGCTGTCCCCACCATGCCTCCTCCAGCCACGAGGCAGAGTTGCGTTTTGTGGTCTCTTTGTGGCCAGGTGGCACCATGGCATTAATCAGAGCAAATGAGACAGGAGAGGACAGAGGATGTGGCATGTGTCACTTCCAAGATCCAGCCCGTGTGTTGGTGCCTGCACTGAAATCTGTCTCTTTCCTCGGGCACAGGCACTGTCAGTGCTCACACGTGTGCTAAGTGGAGACCCTTGTGACCCACAGTGGGCGGGTGGGGGGAGACGGGTACCCTTGGTTGTTTTAGCTCCATGTAGTTCAGCCTATTCTTACTCTTGAGAACGATTTTACTGATTGTGAGAACAACGTTTTAGGATAGTTACTGAATAAGTGCACAGACATTAGAAATGGTTTCCAAGGGCTAAGGCGATATCGCCAGCAAAGTTGAGCTAAGAGCTGTGATAGTGAAGCCACACCATTGTCCCTGGGTTGGGGACAGCTCTGCTTGTAGTTCTTGTCCTTGCAGAATTAGTAATAGCCACTGCTTTCCTTCTTGAAGATAGCAGGTGGAGGGTGAATTGTGCCCTAGATCTGAGTAAACCTCACATGGACTTCTCATTCTTTCCTTGGCCTCCTGAAGAAGTCTGTCATTGCGTCATTGGTTAATAACAATGTTATTAACCTGATTAATATTTTTGATATAATTGCTTATTAGTATTTTCACACTTTATTATTTCCGATTTCTCAATTTACTAGCCTTGGTGTTTTCATTGATGCACTGCTAATTTTGTTGTGGTAATAAACTGTGTGCCACCTTGTAATAAGTTTGAGCAGACTGGAATTTATTATTTCATGAAATTGCTATTATTGTTTAGCGAGTGATCACTAAGACAACAAATAGTGGTGGAGAATTAGCTTCAATCCAAAATGAAAATGACACACAAAATTACTTATATAAGCTTTTATAAAGTATTTTCTAGGTCTCTAGGTCTGGTTATATATTTTGAACATTTCATTCTTTCTTATCTGATCTTTCTGCCTCTCTCTGTCTTTCTCTCTGAACCAAGTCATTTTCTCTATTTGAAAAACGTAGAAGCCAATAATTACCACGTGTTTTCTGGAACCACGACTCTGGAAAATTGGGAGCAGCTTGGAGAGAATAGTTTAAAGACGGTTCAATATTCCAGTCCCTTTGGAGCAGAATTAGAAATATATAACTGTGGCAAGTATAAGGAACTAAGAGATCATAAATGTATGCAGTTTAGCTTCCCTACCTCAAATTTCTTAATTTGTTCGTGTGTGCTTTCTTCTTTAGTCCTTTACCTTCATTTAAATGTGTACAGTAACTTCATACAGGAGGAAATACTTCCCAGTACACCTATGCCCCTTTAAAAGGGGATTGTTAAACATGTTTAATTACACCAGGGAGAAATTTTTGAGTTCGTGAAGACCATTATTAGAATCTTGTTTCCTAAAACAGCATATTTGTAGCATAAGCTATCAGTGTAATTTTTCTAGTATATAACTAGGAAAGCACACATTCTGTATAAAAGCATTGTACATTTTCTTTTTAAAAAAGGATTTATTTATCTGAAAGGCAGAGTTACAGAAAAACAGAGAGAGAAGAAGGAAGAGACAGAGAAAGAGAGAGAGGGAGATCTTCCATCCGCTGGTTCACTCCCCAAATGGCCACCATGGCTGGAGCTGGGCGTGTCTGAAGTCAGGAGCCGGGAGCCTGGAACCGGGAGCCAGGAGCCAGGAGCCAGGGCCTCCCATGTGGGTGCAGGAGCCCAAGCACTTGGGTCACCTTCTGGGGCTTTCCTAGGTGCATTAGCTGGGAGCAGCTGGGACTTGAACTGGCGCCCATATGGAGTGCTGGCACTCAGGCTGCGGCTTTACCGGCTACACTGCAGTGCCAGCTCCAACATTGTACCTGTTCAAAAGTCCTTGTGCAGTCCGTTCCATGTGCTGTGATTCTGAAACATTGGTCTGCTGTGGAGTTGAGAAGATTTAATGAATCACAATTCCTGGGATTATCTTTAATTTTTTTTCTTTGACAGGCAGAGTGGACAGTGAGAGAGAGAGACAGAGAGATAGGTCTTTGTTTTCCTTTGGTTCACCCCCCAGTGGCCACTGCGGCTGATCCAAAGCCAGGAGAAAGGTGCTTCTTCTGGTCTCCCATGGGGTGCAGGGCCCAAGGACTTGGGCCATCCTCCATTGCACTCCCGGGCCACAGCAGAGAGCTGGACTGGAATAGGGGCAACCAGGACAAAATCCGGTGCCCCGGCCGGGACTAGAACCCTGTGTGCCGGTGCCGCAGGCAGAGGATTAGCCTAGTGAGCAATGGCACTGGCCCCTGGGATTATCTTGAAGCCCCTGGTTTAATTGGTTGCAGCCAGCGTTGGTGCAGTTTAGGAAGTTTCCCTCAGTGAATCTGATGAGTGGTCCCTGTGGAGAACTACAGTTCTGAGAGACCTCAGGTTTTTCTGGGCATACTTTGGGTTGCATTGCATCCTTACAATAGACATGTTGAACCTCTAGGAGAAGGTACCCGTGTGTGTGAGACCTTATTTGGAAACAGGATCTTCACAGGCGTAATCAACACAAGAGGAGATCATATTGCAGAAGGTTGGGCCCTAATGTGATGGCTGGCATTATAGGAAGGGGGAAATGTGGCCACAGAGAGAGAAAGCCATATAGAGACACAGTGGAGACAAGGGAGAAGGCCACGTGAAGATGCAAGTGGCAATTGGAGCGACGCATGCATAAGCCAAGGAATCTCAGGGATTGCTGGCCGCCTCAGAAACCGGAAGTGGGGGTTCCTCCCTAGAGCTTGCGCCCTAGAATCAGAGAGCCTGCAGTACTGTGGGAGAGTTGGCTTCCCTGTTTGTGATACTTGGTTACCGTGGCCCCAGGAGAGCGACACAATGCATAATGATCCTTGGCTGAATTTCTTAGAGATAAGGGTGGGTGTCTGGTGCTGCAGTTAAGATGTCACCTGGAACGGCCGCATCCCAGGTCAAACTGCCTGGGTTCGAGTCCCAGCTCCGCCTTTGATTCCAGTTTCCTGCCAGTGCATACATCGGGAGGCAGCAAAGATGACCCAAGTCCTTGAGTCCCCGCCATCCACACCCTGGATGTAGTTCCTGGATCTTGGCTTCAGCCTGGCCCGGCCTGTTGTGGGCATTGGGGACCAATGGATGGAACATCTTGCACTTTCTCTCCCTCTCCCTCTCCCTCTCCCTCTCCCTCTCTCCCTCCCCGCCCTCCCCCTCTCCCTCCCTCTCTCCCTTCCCCTCCCCCTCCCTCTCCCTCTCCCCCTCCTCCTCCCCCCTCCCCCTCCCCCTCCCCCTCCCTCTCCCTCTCTCAGATAAAAAATGTTAAATAAACACTTAAATATGATGAGAGCTGGGGCTGGTGTTGTGGTTCGGAGGGTGAGGCTGCTTGCTGGCTGCAACACAGGCATCTCATGTGAGGGCAGGTTCAAGTCCCAGCTGCCCCACTTCTTATCCAGCTCCTGGCTAATGAGCCTAAGAAGGCAGCAGAAGGTGGCCTAAGGTTTTTGGCCCCTGTACCCACATGGGAGACCCGGACGGAGTTCCAGGCTGCTACCTTCGAACCCTCCCAGCTTGGCTGTTGTAGCTATTTGGGCAATGAGCCAGCAGACGGAAGATCTCTAACTCTGTAACTCTGCCTTTCAAATAAATAAATAAATAAATCTTTAAAAATAACTTTTTAAAAGCTGAGAGCTGCAGGCCCTGCTTGGATGCTCTCCTAGGGGACTCTCTGGTATGGGGCCTGGGTGCTGACTTGTGTGTGGCTCCCCAAGCCCCTGCCCTCCTGGACCACAGTGTGGGCACCTGGTTTCCACCGTGCAGCCTGCGGTTGAACAAGATCCCCAGGGCACTCAGTGCCCGCTGCACCTTGGGAGGCCCTGCCTGAGGGATAGTGAGGCCCCTGAGCTGTGAGCTTGGTTGCTGGAGCCAAGGAAATAATTTTTAAGATGAATAAGTTTCAGTTGTCCAGAAAGTGGAGTGGGCTGTTAAGAACATCAGTTTTTCCTGGACATAAAAGAGGAGCACCCAGAATTCCTTTGAAAATGTAGCTGAAAATTGAGTTCAACAGAAATTATTGATTTGCTTGCTTTTTAAACGGAAATAAAAGCGGGGCTTGCAGGCTCCTCAGTGGTTCTGTCTCCATCTTCTCCCTCTGAATGCTGGGTGATTTTGTGCTTTTCATTTTTAGCTTGCAGTCAATGGCTTTTCACAAGGACTGAGAGGAAACAAAGAAACCAATTTCATGACTTATTTTTTCCTGATAATACTGCACAATGTGCTTTGCAAAAAAACAAAAAATCGTGTTTGGATTTGGGTTTTACCATTGCTGAGCCTTGGTTTTTATGTTAACTGTTTTCTCTTTTTCCCTCCTGATCCTTTTCACTGTGTCAATGACCTACTTTGAAGTTGCAAATAAAAGGAAGTTAAATAGGCTTTTATTTGGCTCTTGATTCTGTCTTTTTCTAGCAAATTTGGAAAAGGTCCTGACTTTGAGAGTAAGAGAACAGAAGGAGCGTCTCCTGACTTGTGTCTTTGTGCTGCTACACTCTTGGGAGCTTCTGGCTCCACTGGCCTGCCGACGTCTACGCTCTATGGAGAGAATGTTTAAGCAAAGGAAAATGTAAGGAGCACTTGCCCTATTTTCCAGGGAGGACACTGAATGTGTGTGTGTGTGCGGTGGCCCCAGACTCACCCTGCTTGGGTGCCTTGGCGCTAGAAGTCATTCCCCACTGGACTTCATGACAAACACTGCTTTCTAATAAAAGCAACTCAACGGGTAGCGTGCTGTATTGAAAAAGACGATTTTTGTGTAACTATTTCTCGGAATTTGTCGGACATTGTGCTCTTTCCCAGAGAAAATTACAGTTAAAATTCAGAATAAAATGCCCCTTGCCATCGCATAGCTCAGTTTGAACTGGGGTAGGCTGAGGCACACCCTGGTTTTCCTTTCCAGTGCACGGGGTGGGCTGCAGTATTTTCCACCTTGAATCACTAGGAGAGTAACGCACTCTCTTTTCAATCTCATCCGTGAGGGTAGCGTTTCTATCTGGAAAGTACTGAGGTAAGGCAGAGTACTGAAGCAGGGGGCCTGTGATGTTAAAGAAATGACTGATAATTCACAGAGAGGGCAAGTTGGGGAATTAACACACAGGGGTTGAAATGAACGGAAAAAACCAGGCTGTTCCGGAGGAATTCATCTGAATGTGGGTGTGACTTAGGCTGTGGTCATGCTGGGGTTGGTTGAAAGGACAGGACAGAGTACAGGGTTCTGGGGGGACACGCCTGGGGAGTGCTGCAGGCGTGGGCACGAGATGCACCTGGGGCACCCACCATGGCAGAACGGGACACTCTGGTCTTCACAGTCTGAAGCTTTGCAGGTGAGTAGTTTTCCATCGCATGTTTCAGGTGAAGAGTACGGGCTGTGTTTACCTAGTGGCATATTTGGAGGTGTGACACCAGGAAGTTGTCACCTATTAAATGAGACGCACAAGGCGAGGGAGGTGACTTCGGATGGCCTATCTCAGACCCCTCCCTACAAATCCACTAGGTCCACCCACCTGTAGGGTCGGGGATCACCGTACCAGGTCACACACCTGTGAAGGAGCCCCACAGAGAATCTGCTGTTCAGCAAGCTGGCCTCCTGTCCACTCCCATGAGCTCCCCTGCGCTCACCTCCCAGAGGGACAGAGCGGGCCCTGCCATCCCATGGTTGCCTGGCAGGCAGGGCACACCCTCCAAGTTCTTCTGCTGCACACAATTGTGTTGCCAAACACCAGCAGCAGACAAGGCCCCCCGGGGTTAGTGATGGATCAAGAAGAGAACAAGGCCTGTTTGTAACGTAGAAACACAAATGCAAGTATTCTGCGCGCCACAGAAATGCCAGCTCTCCAAGCCACTCGCGTTGGTGGACACAACTGAACACGTCTGACCAACGACAGCTTTAGCTTGGCTCTTGTTTCCTTCCTTAGAGGTCAGATCATTAAGATGAGCATCGAAGAACGAGCCCATCCTCCTGACAGCACCCAGTCCACGCCCAGATCACGGGGCACAGCTGCGTCCTGTAATCACCCCCTCCTGAGATGACCCTCAGTTCTCCCGCATTGCAGCTCCTTCTCCCTCACCTGCTCCTGACCACGCAGCCCGCCTTCGCAGTTGCTGGCTACTCTCACTGACTGCTCCCAGGCTTTACTGAGTTCCAACTGGTGGAGCCTAGGTCCCGCCAGCAGAGGCCCAAGCCGGGTGTTTACTGTGCTGCTGTCTTTGGACAAACACACTGGGACCTGTATGTTGGTAGGTTGCTTAGTTTGCCTACATGCGGATTCCCTAGCTTCTCGGCTGCCTTGATGGGGCAGTTTGGTGCTGGACTTTTTGACACAGCTCTGGCCGCCTCATTGCCCCCTTGGTCGCAATTCCTGAAGCTAGGTCAGTTTTCTGAATGCCCACAGCACAGGGAGGCTGAGCAAATTGATGGGGCAGCCTGACGGGCAACAGGTGTGAACTTTCTAGAACTATTCAGAATGTATTGCAGGGGCCCCGTGTTGGAGCCAATAGTCAGTGAGAGCGCCTCTAAGTAGAAACTCCTGTGCTGTTAGGCACAGGAATACTCTGCTTCTTCCTGACTTTTAGGGTAAGGTGAGCCAGGGACGGCTGGGTCATGCATGTCAAAAATTTAACTTACTCCCTTCCTGACTTTCAACTCAGTCTATGCATTTCATGGATATTTTGGCTCTCTGGATGCTGCTGGAATTAAAATGTCAGAATCTGACTTCTCCTGAGTATGGGCTCTTGCGTCTTTTACACGAGCTGTGATTCTTTTATGCACGGATGGTAATTTCTTCCACTAGCCAGTCACAGAACCCTCGATGTCAAGTCTGGGCACTTCCACTTCATCTTGGCTTTGTTCATTTTGCTCCAGTTTTCATAGGAGTATTTGGCTTATTCAGTTTGTTCAACAAAATTGGATGGATTCACGGAATGAGGTCAGATCGTCCCATCCCCACGTGACATGTCTGACTGTGTTTTATGGGAGCTGGACCCAGTGCTTGCTTTCGAGTTTAAATAGAGTTTCTTCAGAGCAGTTTTGAATGTTCTTTGAGGTCTTGTGCTAAGGGGCGCTGCTCAGGTGGTGCCTGTTGCTTTGGGGCAGGCACAACCCCTGCAAGCACTGTGCGCTGTGCTGCTGGCAGGTGCCGCCTGCTCCTGGCTCCGTGAGCACTGGGAATCAGGCCCAGCTCCACCTTCCACGAGAGACGTTTGCATATGAAACCGGGACTTGGCCCGGAGAAGCCGCTGATCCCTCCAGCCAATAGTCACTGGCTGTCAGAGCTTTGCTTCCCCATGCTACTTGAGCTTCCCAGCGCCACCATGTTGCTCTGGCGGTGTAGTCGGCTTCCTGGGAGAATTCTAGCTTGACTTGTTGTGTCCATGGCGATTTCCATCACACTGGCTACTTGAGTGCCTCTAGAGGTCAAAAAAGTAGTGCCCTCATCAGCTCCTTACGAATTCAACGCTTGTCTATTTTTCACCTTGAGCGGGCGAAGGCATCATCCATTCCTCTGAACTAAAGATTCTCACTGTGGTCACAGAACGGTGAGACTGCTCTGAGATGGATTTGGGGTTGTCTTAAGTCAGCCTGT
Organism: Lepus europaeus; assembly: GCF_033115175.1. Lineage (NCBI taxonomy): Eukaryota > Metazoa > Chordata > Mammalia > Lagomorpha > Leporidae > Lepus > Lepus europaeus. The sequence goes on along the minus strand of NC_084832.1, from coordinate 4,138,354 downwards.
GATTCTGCTTTCTGGAATAGCTTTTTAAAAAAGGAGAGGCCGGCGCCGTGGCTCAACAGGCTAAGCCTCCGCCTAGCGGCGCCGGCACAGCGGGTTCTAGTCCCAGTTGGGGCGCCAGATTCTGTCCCGGTTGCCCCTCTTCCAGGCCAGCTCTCTGCTGTGGCCTGGGAAGGCAGTGGAGGATGGCCCAAGTCCTTGGGCCCTGCACCCGCATGGGAGACCAGGAGAAGCACCTGGCTCCTGGCTTCGGATCAGCATGGTCATTGGAGGGTGAACCAACGGCAAAAAGGAAGACCTTTCTCTCTGTCTCTCTCTCTCTCACTGTCCACTCTGCCTGTCAAAAATAAAAAATTAAAAAAAAAAAAAACAAAAAACGAGAGAAGTCTGGCTTTGAACTACAGGAATGGGCCAGGAGCTGCCTGTGGGGAGGAGGGGTGGCGGCTCAGGGATGGGGCTGACAGTGAGCGTGGGCCAGGCCTGCCTACACTCCCGAGCCGGGCAGCGAACGCAGAGGGGAGATTTGCAAAGGTTGTGAGTTCCTTCTCGTGGGAGCCTCTCGTCCACACTGTGCTAAGTGGTCAGCTCTGGTTCACTCTTCCTCTCAGGAAAGGAGGGAAACCCAGCACATTTAACCCTGCCTTTTCCACAAGGGAGTTTTAATCCCCTTATCTTAATTTCATGATGTGCAGATTTCAGTATCAAATGTTTTTTTTTTTTTTTTTTTTGGTTTGCCTTTGCTCTCTAATAGATTCAGCTCAGTCTAAAGCAGTCATTCTCGTCAAAACTCTTAGCTTTAATTAATACTAAATAGTAATAAGAAAATACAAACTCTGAAAATCTTCCTGAGTGAAGAGGAAATACTGGCAAAGCTTTGAAAGACAAAGAAGGCGACTTTCTCAGTTCTAAATGCTTTAGCAAAGTCTGTGTCTAAACTGAGATTGAAGCTGGCATGGGCAATAGCAATGTTTTTTACCCAAAAGACACACACAGACACAGACACAGACACACACACAGAGACACACACACTCACACAGACACACAGACACAGACACACACAGACACAAACACTTTCACACACACAGATACACACAGTCACAGACACACACAGACACACACACATGATTGTGAATGCTTCCACAGTGTATATCAGGCAGTGGAAAATTGCATGCGTTTTCCACAAATCACATGCAAGTTTTGCAGGATCAGTGTGTCTCGATTGTCTGGGTTTGTCAACAAAGAGGAATGGCTACCATCTGTGGACTCTTCCTTCAAATCAGACTGGTTGACCTTTTTTTTTTTTTAAAGATTTATTTATTTTTTTGAAAGTCAGAGTTATGCAGAGAAGGAGAGGCAGAGAGAGAGAGGCAGAGAGAGAGAGAGAGAGAGAGAGAGAGAGAGAGAGGTGTCTTCTATCTGCTGGTTCACTCCCTAATTGACTACAATGGCCAGAGCTGCGCTGATCTGAAGCCAGGAGCCAGGGGCCTCCTCCAGTTCTCCCATGTAGGTGCAGGGCCCCATGGACTTGGGCCATCTTCTACTGCTTTCCCAGGCCATAGTAGAGAGCTGGATTGGAAGTGGAGCAGCCGGAACTTGAACCGTTGCCATATGGGATGCCAGCACTTCAGGCAGCGCCCCCCTCTTCTACTTCTGTGTGCGTTACCTCATTACATACACACATCTCATGTGTTAGATAGTTTTATTAGTCCCTTAAAATACATTTACATCAAAGCAATACATATACAAGATTAAAATAAGCCAAGTCATCCTGGAGGTGCCTATGGAAAGGCTACACCTGTGTAAGCTGCTTTCACACCACAGAGGCAAAACTTTTCACGAGTGTGCATTTAACTCTCTGGGGACCTAACTCCACATACCTGACCAATACACAAACACCACAGCCATTTCCCTCAGACACTGTCTGCTGCTATCCAGCATAGTGGTCCAGGATTCGGACTTTCTTCATGCCACCCTCCATCTCCCCATCTCCTTTTGATGGATATGCATAGAAGTCTTTGTTTCCATCCTGTCCGTTATGGCAGTAACTTGAAAGAAAACTAAAACCTGTTTGTTATTCTGTCAACTGCAGACAATACCAGTACTTGTGAAAGCTCATGGAAAATGGAAGTTAAAGATGTTTCTTTTGATGCAGAATTTTTTTTAAAATTGATGCATATGAGGATTCAAGAACATGGAAAACATGAAAAAATTGTACATGGGTTTGGAAATTTTCTCTTGTGTCAAAATTTATATTTCCTTATTTTGAATATTTATTTTTAAGAGATTTCTTTTATATGAAAGGCAGTGCAACAGACAGAAAGGAGAAAGAGGGAGAGTGAGGAAGATTCTACCTGATGGTTTACTCCTCAAACGCCCACAGCAGCCAGGGTTCAGCCAGGCCAAAACCAGGAGCAAGGAGCCAGGAACTCCATCCTGGTTTCCCATGTGGGTGGCTGGGGCCCCAGTCCTTGGGCCATCTTCTGATGCCTTCCCAGGCGCATTACCAGGCAGCTGGATCTGAAGTGCAACTGCTGGGACTGGAGGGGGCTCCTCCACGATGGGATGCTGGAACTGCGAACAGTGGCTTAACCTGATGCACTACAACATTGGCCCCTCTGTTTTATCTTTAAAAATGTCTTTATTTTTCATTTTGTTTATTGGAAAGAGAAGGACACAGTGACAGAGATCTCCCACCCACTGATTTACTCCCCCAGTTCCACAATGGCCAGGGTGGTACCAGGTCAAAGCCAGGACCTGGGAACTTAACGCAGGTGTCTCACATGTGGCAGGGACCCAGCCACTTAAGCCGTCATTACTGCTTCCCAGGGTCTACATTAGCAGGAATCTGGAATCTGGAGAAATACCAGGAATCCAACCCAAGCACTCTGATAAGAAAGGTAGGCATCTCAACCGTGTAAGAACCGCTGTGCCAAATGGCTGCCCCAAATCCATTCTGCACAAGCTTTGGGAGAACCTTCATATTCCTGACTCCCAGTTTACAAAACACAGTTGTTCTCTTACTTTCCTGCCCTGCCTTCTTCCTCCTCCTCCCAATCTCCATCAGCTTGAAGCATGTGCAGTTGTTGCTAGGCAGTTGGTCCTGACCTGCAGAGATGGCAAAGCGTGGTTATGGTCAAGGTGGGGAACATGGCATTGCCTTTATTCATTCTTCCATGTTTGTGGGATGGTTTCAAAGTGCAAAGCATATTTACTTGTGGCCTTAATGTATGTAGCAGCAAGGACACACAGAGAGAAGATGGCTTTTGTCCTAGCCCGTCACAGGTGAGCAGTCCTTGTGTGGAGCCGTCTGCTGCGTTACCCAGCTGCACACGGGGCTGCCACACATTGAGTCAGTGCTGCTGTTCGCACTGGCAAGGTGAGTCATCCGCACCTTGGAGGTAGTCACCTAGGATGGAGGAGAAAGGTGAGAGGTGGTTGCCATCAGTGTTATTTATTCTGCAGATATTTAAGGCGCACTTGCTAGGAGCCAACCCAATGTGGCAAAGCCATGGCCGAATCCCAGAGATCTCTGCCTTCAGGGGGTGGGTACTCCCCTGGTACTGTTTTGTGTATGGCTGTCCACAGAATAAGCATCGCGTTGTCAGGAGGAGAGGGAGAAAGAGATCCAAATGTAAACTGGTATTCTGCCAAAGTTTACCAAGATTTTAGAACCTGTTTAGATCCTTTGTGACTTGAAGACTTCTCTCTTACTAGATAAGGTACAGATAACCTTGTTTCACTCTAATACTAGTCTTCTCATTTCTAACACAGAAATAGTAAAATTCTCATGTTAAGTGGTTTGGAAAGATTTTCTATTTTCCTTCTTTTTAAAATGTAATTCCAGCTTGTATAACAAGCCAAAGTGAACTGTCTTTGCCTGGTAGGGAAATTGTAGAAGTGTGGTGGTCATTTGAAGCTTTCTGTCTTGTTTGTTTTTAGCTGCTCCCGCCACAGGAGTTCCAAGTGTCTATTTTCTGTTGCTAGACTTGAAATTTTATAGGAGAAAACTTTGATGGTTTTAATGGTAGCTTAGGCAAAATTGGGCTGGTTCGTGTTGATTCCTCGTGTTACTGGGGAGGACAAGTGGGGATCTCACGCTGGTTTCTCTCACCGGAACATAAAAGAGAATCGCCTGTTTGCATGTATACTGCTTTGAGATCAAGGGCAGGAGATCGGGGTGTGTGAACAACTAGGACACTGAGCAAAATTACCTGTGGATTATGTGTTTTCCATGGAGGGACCTTGGGAAAACCAGACTTGTGCTCACTTGAGTCTGCTCATTTGTGCGTCAGTACCCATGGTAGGTCATGGTCTGCTCACGAGGCAGGTGTGTAGCGCGGGGAGTGTCTGCCCCGGGGTCTGTGCTCCTTGGATGGGCTTGGGATCTGTGAGGGCATGGGATGAATTCACATGTACTCCCTGACATAAAGAAATATCAAAAGCTTCCCTTCTTCCCTTGAGGTTTTTGTGAATTCCTTGGGTGTGACAGTTTCCACAGCTTTCCTTTTGATTTGAAGTGTTTCTTCCAGCAATTGGTAAATTTTCTGTTTGGCCCCCAAACTCCCATGACTTCCCAGTTTTCTGTTCTGAGTCTGAAGATGAAATGAAATGAAGTCCTTTCTTTGTTTTTTTTCACACCCTCTCACGTGCAGGAAAGAAAAGTGCACTGTCCTTGGAGAGCATGGCAGATCTTACCCAAAGGTTGGGGCAATTGTCTCCACTCTTGTGCACAGCGATTGACTATCCATTTGCAAAGTCTCCTCTGTTCAGATGCCACCCCAGGACCTGTGCATACAAGTGAAATTATTCAGCTGAATAAAGTCACCCCTCTCTAATTACTCCTCTTTCCTCTAACCCTTGACTTTTTCTGATGATGATTCCTCGTACTCTGATGCTGATGCAAAACCTTTAGAGAGCCTGGGGTGGGGTGACACTGATGAACAAACTCTTGGGGGATCTGTGGTGGTGTCAGAAAGAACTGGGTGTGCATTGTGCCTGTTGTTGGTCTTTGGCGTTGCTTAATTTGCTGCACTTCTCTTACCTGCCCCCTTCCTCATGTGAAACGTAGGTAATGACAGCATCTTACCCACTCCACGGAGCTGTGAGCCCCAAGTAACATAAGGCATCTGAGGCATGTGGATAAGCCTGCTGTCCCTTGCCTTTTGTGAACACTGAAATTAACTCGGCTACTGCTGACCCTTGTACACTCAGAAGACTGTCTTTGTGTAAGTTCCGTCAATCATCTTTAGAAATTTTTGCTGCTGTAGAATTTGCTGCATTTAAAAATAGTTCCAGGGAGAACAGCAAAACTGAGACACTGCATGTTGCTGTGGAAAAAGCAGTGCACCAGCCTTCGTGTCTCCACTGGACTCTGACTTTCTGTTAGAAATTCTAGGACTTTGAAGTGAAAATACTTTGAATCTTTTATCAATGGCTGCACCAATTTGCTCTCAATTTAGAGTTGCATGGGGAATTTAGTCCATGTAGCCCATGGCAGATCTCTGATAGTGCAATCAGAATTTCTTTATGTGCTCACCATTTATTTTACTATGGCTTTGTAATCAATCAGGTATGAGTTACTCCATATTTTCCAGCATATCTTATGAAAGAATATCTTACTACATTTTTTCACCATGCGGATTCTTTTTCCTGCTTTATAGAAAGAAACATGGAGAAAGGAAAAGCAAAAGCGACACCAGCTTCTTTTTACCTGAGGGGCTGCTGCCTGGCTTTGAGCTCAGCAGGTGGGGCAGACTGACCCACATGAAAGCCTCACTAAAGGGACTGCCTTTCCCAGGGGAAGCCAGAGAGCCTTGTGGACCGGGGCTTCCACTGAACGCACCCGTTTCTTACGAGATGTGCGTCCCATAGAGCAATGCAACTGAATTTTCTCTTTAAGTGAGTATTTGGCAGACTTTGTACTGTGTTGTGAGGACGTAGAAAATCGGAAAACCTCCTAAAACCCAAGCTACAGAATTTCCCGTTGTTTGTCGTTGTATACTTCATTCTCAGAGTAAACTGCTAGAGCATCAATAGGTCTCACCCTGGTGGACTTTTTTTTTTTTTTCGATGGGACAGACGTTTCCTATCATGTACACAGAAATTATCTGCATAAAAAGCTAATAGGAAAAAGCAAAGTAATCTTCCCTGTTTAAAGAACTGTATATTACGTGGTTAGTTAAAACTCAGTGCGAGGACTGGTTTTATTTGTTAATGAAACAACATGGTGTTAAGTTTGAAGGCGGATCTTAAAAAATAGGGCGCATGGGGGGTTGTGCCCAAAGTAGTCAGTGGGAGATCTCAGGGGCTTGCATTCATCCTCCTAGCCCCTCCTGCAGGTCAGCCTTCCTGGACCTGTGGTCTTGGGTTTAGAAGAAAACCTCCTGGTCTCTCCGAGTACTTGGTTACTTAGCTTTTCTGACGCTAGGGGGCGGTGTATTAAGAGCATCAGGAGCCCAGCGGGCTCCTCAGACCTCTGCCGGGGAACGTGGGGTCGGTGCCCTGCACGCTCTGACCTGCTGTGCACTGAACGTTTGTTCCCGTGAAGTCACGTGTTGAAGCCCAGGCCCCAGGGTGACATGTGATGGGATTAGTGCCCTTGCAAGAAGATCCAAAGGCCTTTCTGTGTCCCAAGGCTGCAGCGAGAGGACAGCCCAGGAGGTGGCTCTCGCCACACACAGGGTCTGCCAGTGCCCAGCCTCCAGAATTCTGAGACAGAAGTGTTTGTGAGGTGGCCACCCAGTGCAGGGTGTCGCTGACCATAGGCCACTGACACAGGCAAAGGTTGTTTGATGGACATCTATGACGTGCAGCGGGGATGTGGCCATGTGCAGCAGGCGACGTCACCACCTGCAACACCAGCGCCCATTTTGGAATGCTCCTCTGAGTCTCTGCCAGGTCCCTGCTTCTGATCCAGCTCCTGCTAATGTGCCGGGGAGGCAGCAGAGGATGGCCCAGTCCTTGGGGCCCTGCACCCCCATGGGAGATGTCGACGGAGCTCCTGGCTTCTGACTCTGGCCTGGTCCAACTGCACTTGTTGTGGCCATCTGGGGAGGGAACCAGCAGATGGAGGATCTCTCTCCATGTGCCAATCTCTCTCTGTCTCAGTCTGCCTGCCAAATAAATAAATGAATCTTTAAAGAAATAAAAAATGCATCTCCTACCACCCTTTGTTCCTCGTAGCCTATTTATACTGCTCATCTCTCTGATGTACTCTTTTTTTTTTTTTTTTTTTTTTTGACAGGCAGAGTGGACAGTGAGAGAGAGAGAGACAGAGAGAAAGGTCTTCCTTTTGGTATTGGTTCACCCTCCAATGGCTGCCGCGGCCGGCACACTGCACTGATCTGAAGCCAGGAGCCAGGTGCTTCCTCCTGGTCTCCCATGGGGTGCAGGGCCCTAGGACTTGGGCCATCCTCCACTGCCTTCCTGGGCCACAGCAGAGAGCTGGACTGGAAGAGGGGCAACCGGGACAGAATCCAGCGCCCCAACCAGGACTAGAACCCGGTGTACTGGCGCCGCAAGGCGGAGGATTAGCCTATTGAGCTGTGGAGCCGGCCTTGATGTACTCTTTAGGTTTTCAAGATAATGGTAGTGGTTTTGAATATGTTTTGGAAACTATTTCCTCCAATCAAAGGAAATTTTTTTTTTAGAAATAAAAATAGTCATACACTACACCAATAATAGGTAGAAATATTAAAATATCACAAAATATAGAAAATTTGGGTTGTTACTTAGGTCTGAAGTCTAGCTTTGAGAAATCAGTCTGTCAGGCTGTAATATGAAGTAGGAGATTTGGTCTTGTATAATTCTGGAGAACACAAATATTTTTGTTCAAGTAAATCAATATCTTTAGAATTTCCGTTTTTAAAATTTTAATTTTTAGGGGTCGGTGCTGTGGTGTAGTGGGCTGGGCCTTTGCCTGCAGTGCTGGCATTGCATATGGTGCCGGTTCTAGCCCCAGCTGTTCCTCTTCTGAGCTGGCTCTCTGCTATTGCCTGGGAAAAGCGTAGAGGATGGCCAGGTCCTTGGGCTCCTGTGCCCACATGGGGGACCTGGAAGAAGCTTCTGGCTTCCGATGGGCTCAGCTCCGACCATTGCGGCCACTCCAGGAATGACCCGGTGGAACAAAACCTTTCTCTATACCTCTCACTCTCACTGTCTGTAACTCTACCTTTCAAATAAATAAATAAAAATCTTTAAAAAGTTTTCAATTTTAATTTTTTAGATTCTCAATTGACATATAAAATTGTACCTCTTTATGGCAGACAATGTGATATTCTGATACATGTATACATTGTATAGTGTCCAACCAGGGTAAAAATATAAACATTTGTCATTTATATTATTTATGATGAACATTCAAAATCCTTTACTCTTTTTTTGTAAGAAAAACACAGTTATCATTATCTGCAATCTCACTACTAAAAATGTCGATTTCTAAACCACCATAATGGATTTTTAAACCACCTGGTCTCCTTGGAGCAAGCAGCCTGCTTGGAGGATTAGAATATTTCTGCTGAATTGGGAGGCAAAACTAGAAAGAATGTAGCAGGTGGTGCTGAGAGTGGAACGTGGGTGGGAGGAGCCCAGCATTCTGGACCTGACCCTTCTGCTGGGCCAACAGCAGGTAAAGCTGATGAACTAGAATCTGGTGGCAAAGTGGAAGAACGGATGTATCAGACGTGAGAATTTAGACTCTGAGTAACTGGCAAGGACTTACTTTGGCTGGTCGACATGCCCACATCCATATCAGAATGCCTGGGTTCGAGTCTCAGCTCCACTCTCCATTCCAGCTTCATTCCCAAGTTCAACGTGGGAGGCAGCAGGTGATGGCTCAAGGACGTGGGTCCCTGCCATTCAAGAGGGAGGCTGGATTGACTTCCAGGCTCCTGGCTTTGTCCCAAGCCAGCGCCAACTGTTGCAGGCATTTGAGGAGTGAAGCAGCACGTGGGAGATCCGTCCCTGACTACCTCTTTCTCTTTCTCGCTACCTTTCAAATAAATAAACAATACATTCTAAAAGGCTATCGTGAAATATCCTGCAACACTTACGTTGCTCAAAGAGGAGCCGAGAATTACTTTTGGTATGCATGATGGTTGTGTTGGGAATGGAGCAGTTGGGGGAAACGGTTTTGCTAATTAAGAAAATCCTGGACATGTTTACATCATACTAAAATTTGCAATCAATTTGTGAAGCATTAAATTAACTGCTTCTCCTAGTAGAGAGAGTGCATGTGTTCTGAATTGCAAATTGGCTCTGAGATCAGTTAGAATGTATTTAGCAATGGAGCCAAGGGTGCTGATACTATGGGATTCATCTGTAATAGGTGGTCCATCTGATGAACATATGCTTTGTTGTGTGATTTTCAATGTCAAATCTTTTGATATAAAATATTCACATTAGATGATGTTGATCTTTGAGGTTTGGGGTAGGCATTGTCCTTAAATGGAAGCTACAGATTTTTGCTTTTAAATCATGCAATTAACTTCTTTGGATGAATTTAATTTTCTCTCACTGTGGCTTCATTTGGATAACTTCTTTTTCACAGTCCTGCCTATATTTAGCTATAATTAGTAGTTTGCTAGCTATGCTCACACCAGATTAAATGGACAAAAGCAGTTACTGTAACATCTCGCTACATCGCACTTGTGTGTTTATGCTGTTTTATGTCAAATCTTTTTTTTTAAAGATTTATTTGAAAGAGTTGCAGATAGAGAAGGAGAGGCAGAGACAGAGAACTCTTCCATCCTCTAGTTTGCTCCCCAAATGGCCGTAATCGCTGGAGCTGGCCAGACTGAAGCCAGGAGTGAGGAGCTTCTTCTGAGTCTCCCACACGGGTGCAGGGGCAAAAGCAGTTGGACCATCCTCTGCTGCTTTCCCAGGCGCATTAGCAGGGAGCTGGATTAGAAGTGGAGCAGCCAGGAATGGAACCGGTGTTCATGTGGGATGCTGGCACTGCATAACCCAGTATGCCACAGCACTGGCCACTAAGCCAACTCTTTTTTTTTTTTTTTTGACAGGCAGAGTGGACAGTGAGAGAGAGAGGCAGAGAGAAAGGTCTTCCTTTTGCCATTGGTTCACCCTCCAATGGCCGGCACGCTGCAGCCGGTGCATTGCGCTGATCTGAAGCCAGGAGCCAGGTGCTTCTCCTGGTCTCCCATGGGGTGCAGGGCCCAAGCACTTGGGCCATCCTCCACTGCCCTCCCGGGCCACAGCAGAGAGCTGGCCTGGAAGAGGGGCAACCGGGACAGGATCCGGCACCCCGACTGGGACTAGAACCCGGTCAATAAATATGTTGCATATCTGTACTGTGTATGCATGTCTGTACTGTGTGTAGCCTTTTAATAGTCACCTGGTATACTTTGGGGGACAAAGGGCCCCCTGTTCTGAGGAATTAACTTGGAGACTCCCTTTTGAGGAGACCAGGAGGGGATCAAGTACTAACTTGTAGCGCCCAGGAGAAGAAGGCAGTGTGAAGGCTGAGTCATGGAAGCGAGTGCTTAGGGAAGTACAGACAAAAGTAATAGAGAACTGCGATGGTGGTGGCACAAACGATGAACCAGGGGTGGGGCTCAAACCCCATCATCAGAAGGGATTTGGAAACACGTGCATGGTTGAAGTCAGCTTTGCAGTGCAAGTTCAGCTGCTGCATTCCTACGTTTTATTTTAGGAGATTTAGGGTAATGCCTCAGTTTTCCTGGTATTTGATGAATGTTCCAGTAACTGATTCTTTCATTTAAAACTTAAGTAAGCATTTGCTGGGGTTAATTCCAACAAGGCTTCTGTGTCCTCCCTGCGTTGTTCACCTCTGAGGACAGGTGCAATGGTAGTTTATCCACATGTCTACCTCCCCACAGTGTGTGGCCCTGCTTGTAGACTAGATGTGTGGTTGCACAGGTAGACTGAGGAATCGGTTGATGTCTGCATGAATGGATGGATTTGGGATATGGCGGTAGAATGATGAACTTTTGAGATATCCAGTCCACGTGTGAGCATCTCTGCTTCTCCCAGCGTTGGCAGTGAACTGTTTTCTGGGAAACACACAGTATCGGGTAGTGGTCATTTGTCTAGGTTACAAAAAAACCCTTGCATACTTCACCACAGCCCGGCATCACTGTTGCCTGCTAATTTCCCTTCTTAAAGGACTGACTCGGAGATCCAGTATGGATTCCTGTAGAGGAATGTTACATGGGAGCTAAATACAGCTATGAGCGCCAAGAACTGAAGTATCCCAGCTCCTAAGGAGCCGTCGTCGTAATGGACCTCTGTGTATCTGATAGAAATTCTCCTCACCTGACTTACTCCATGTGAAAAGTTAATGCCTTCCAGCGTTACAGTCCCTCTTGATGGTGGCTGGTTTCCAGGACCCTGGGGGTGCTGTTGTGTGCAAAGAAAGGGACCCCACGTTCCCCCGAGCTCACTGTGCTCACGTGTTCTGCCGCTTGGTCAGTAACACAACAGTGTCGCACACCTGTCACACCTGTGTCCCTCAGAGCCTCGGTGCTGCTGCCATCCTTTCTTCCCTCTGCCTCCCTCAGTTCCCTGGTCTCAGAGTGCCCCCCCGCACTCCGTCTCAGAGGTCTAGAATGTTCCTGTCTTTAGACTGGCAGCGTGAGCTCTGTGAGTCCGCCTGGTTTTCTCTGCCAGACCGCTCTCTTTCCTGCCACGCCTTGCAGCTCTCTCCGTGATGGTTACTTTCAGGTTTGCAGACTGGATTGTCGTCTGCCTCTCTGGATTGGAAAGTTCACATGAACACTCCCATCGTGCAGGGCAGCATTGGGCAGTATTTCACCAGGTGCTCGCTTGTGCTGAAATCCGTGGATGCCTGACATCGAGCATGGCTTGGTTGCCACCCTGCCGCTGCAGCTACAGTGATGTTTTCTCACACATCTCTAAATAATCTTGCCATTTTTCTTCTTGCCTCATCACCTGAGCAGCCCATGCCGTGGGTTCTGTCTGGAAATTCTGCTCCTAAGCACCACCTGTTCACCTGCAACCCTCATCTTCAATCCACTTCCCAGTCCACACCTGGCCAGAGCCAACCCTCCACAGTTAAATCCCACCTCTTGTGTCACCCTGTTCCTGACTTTCCCAGTATTTTTCACAAATACTGTCTACGTACATGTGTGCTTTTGAGGTTCAAACAAACCTGAACCCATTTTCCAAACTCAAGGCACAGAGCAACATTTTTAAAGTCTATTGTTGTACCCAGAATCAGTGTAAAAGAAATTTCATTTTCTTTTTTGTTCTAAAGATTTATTTATTTATTTGAAGAGAGAGAAGGAGAGGCAGAGAGAGGTCTTCCATCCACTGGTTCACTCCCCAATTGGCCGCAACAGCCGCAGCTGTGCCGATCTGAAGCCAGTAGCCAGGAGTTTCTTCCAGGTCTCCCACGTGGGTATAGGAGCCCAAGGACTTGGGCCATCTTCTACTGCTTTCCTAGGCCATAGCAGAGAGCTGGATCTGAAGTGGAGCAACCAGGACTCGAACTGGTGTCCATATGGGATGCTGGCCCTGCAAGTGGCAGCTTTACCCACTATGCCACATTGCTGGCCCCAAGAAATTTGATTTTAATATAGATGAAGGACCATTGAAAGGGTACAGTATATATATGACCTCCTGCGACACTCTGCACAGTTTTTTTCCGTGATGCATTGTCCCATGGAGCAGAATCCATACTCTTGCTGGGCGCACGCCTTGCCAAGAGCCAGCCGCGAGTATGTGGAGCCCTGCGTACATAGTACTCTTTTTCCTACTTCTCAAGTGCTTCTCTGTGAGCTGTGTTCCTACTGCCTGGCTATTCTGATTCTGCAACCCAAACAGCTGGGGCTGTGTGCTTTGTGTGGGAGAGAAAGTACTAGAAATGGTGCAGAGACAGGGGCTAAGAGAGAAAGGGGGATGACCGGGAAGGCCTGCGGGGCATTGGTGACCAAAGGTCCCTAATGCTCATCAGGGGCCCTCTGAGGACAGGGCCACATCTGTTTTGCTTTCAGGCACATGCGCAGGTGAGGTGTGTGGCAGGGGTGGGTGCTCCAGATGAATGGAGCACAGATGGGAGCAGGTCATTAAGCTGAGGAGTAAGCGTGGTGCTGAACTGAAGATGTTAGAGGAAGAGCAGAGGGCTTCAGCCAGAGGAGCACAGCAGTAGCCTTGATTCAGCTGTTTGCTGGTGTGCAGATTGCTGGCTCTCCTCTTAAACATTACAGACCATGCACGGAATAATATTATAACTGTATGATTCTGAAAATTTTTTACCCTTAATTTAAAAAAAATTAAGAATTTATTTTATTTATTTGAAAGAGTTACAGAGAGAGAGAGGGAGCAAGAGAGAAGTATTCCATCTGTTGGTTCAATCCCCAAATGGCCACAATGGCTGGAGCTGGGCTGGTCCGAAGCCAAGAGCCAGAAGCTTCTTCAGGGTCCCCCCTGTAGGTGCAGGGGCCCAAGCACTTGGGCCATCCTCTGCTGCTTTCCCAGGAGCATTAGCAGGGAGCTGGATTGGAAGTGGATCGGCGGGGACTCAACCTGGTGCCCACTTGGATGCTGGTGCTGCAGGTCCGGAGCTTTAACCTGCTGCGCCATGGTGCCAGCCCCCATAATTTATCTTTTATGAAAAATGTGTAGTTGAGAGTCAGAGAGAGGGCACCCATGAGCACTCTGGCTCACTGGCTCACTCCACAAATACCTGAGTTAATGATGGCTGGGGATGGGCTGGAGCTGGGAGCTGGGAGCACAATCCAGGATCCCATGAGCGTGGCGGGAAGGAATCCAGCTACATGGGCATCGCTGATGGCTCCCAGAGTCTGCATTAGTAGGAAGATGGTCTCAGGAATCGTAACTGGGAATCAAATACTCTAACATGGGGTGTGGGCATAATAACCAGTAAACTGGTGCTCATTCCTAAATGTGTCTTCTAATTCTGTTTTCTACAAGTCCTGGTGTGTGTGTGTGTGTGTGTGTATGTGTGTGGTGTGAAATCTGAACTAAATGCAGCACAAATGTACTATGTTTTCAGTACAGGTTGTAGTGACTTCTACCATCTGTACAGAAGTGTGGAAAGAATGGGTAGGCGTTCTAGGAAGATGATACATACTTGAGTAGAAGTGTTGGGCATGGAATTCTATGACTCAAAGGGTTGCCTAGAATTATACCACTAACCGTAATCTGAAATGATAAGTTGTAGACACCTGGAGGGGTGTTTCAAAGGAAATTGTTAGAGCCTTAAAGGGTGCTCCTTATGTTCTTTGAGATAAAGTCGTTAGCATAATTATAGCGTGTATAGGGGAAGTAGGAAATTCCTGAGATAAAAACAGTGAAATCAGTGTGCAGCTCTGGGGGTAGACTTCATGGCTGAAGTAGAGATCCAAGCTTTGACTGCCACTTTGACCTTGAAGAATCACTTCCCTAGGCATCGCATCTTCATCTGTAGAAAGGGGGTGAGGATTTTAAGTAGGTCACAGGGATCAGGTGAGGGCTGAGGGGAGACATCTAAAGGCGTCCGCATGGGGACTGGCATGTTGCGGGAAGAACTTCGGGCTAACTCCTGGGTGGTGGGAGATGGAGCCCTTTGTGGTAAGACACCAAATTCACTGATATTTTCTGGCTTCCCCATTTCCTGTCTTAGATGCCCTTTTTAGTGATTACGTTGTGTCAGCGCTTTGTTTTTTCGGAACGTTTGGGACTTTGAGTGGTTATTTGTGTAACCCTGCTGCGTGCTGGCTCATATGGTGCACCTGCAATATGAGGTCCCAGCAGTGAGAAGGGGTGCAGCGTCGCCCTGTGGGATTGCGCAGGTTGTAGGGAAAGCTGCTGATGGAAGTGCTCTATGTTGGAACTGTGTGAGCTTTGTAAGCTCAGCTGCCTTCCCACTGCAGTTCGTGGTAATCCGCCTTTTTCTATTTGCTTTACTTCTGGCTTCGGTATTGTGAGGTCTGGCAGACACTTGATAAACGAATGGCCAAGAGCTATGTTAGCAGGGAGGAGGTGACCTTGAGCAAGAGTGGGAAGCCAAGAAAACAGGAGATAGAACTGGAGGATGGTTTCAAAACAAAACAAAACGAAAAGGCGCTTTGACGTTATGCATGACTTTCACCTTGTCTGTATCAAAGTATTCTCTTTTCCCCCAGATAAATAAGTCTGTTGAAGTTCATTCTGAGAAGCTTTAAGAAAAAATTATATCGACTCATTTTAATAAAAGAGATGATTGGAGAGTCTTCAGCAGGCACAAAAGCCATCATGTTCTGAATGATGAATTCTTATGTGAACTTTAAAAATTAAAGATGTCTATTAGGTATTACATGTATCATTCTGAAAACGTCACATCTTTTGTCTAAATTTTGACATATCACTGTAAAGATCTGAGAGCCTGTATGATTTGGAAATCTGAGAGTGAATCAGTGTGTACTATAAAGGGACACAGGCACAGAAACATAAAGCCTTCTAGTGTTTTTAATTTTTTTTATTTATATAAGGTGAGCACATTTTTGTATTTCTTATGTACAGACTAATAACAGATACTTCCAACCCTTCCTTCTTCCTCCTTCCTTCCTTATGTGTTCTTTTAATGTTTACAATGACATACTTTTTTTTTCTTGTTTTTTATTTTAGAGTTAGTGAAAGAGAGAGACAGAGAGAACGGTCTTCTGTTCACCCCTCAAATGGCCACTATAGCTGGAGCTATGCTGATCCAAAGCCAGGAGCCAGATGCCTTTCCTGGTCTCCCATGCGGGTGCAGGGCCCAAGCACTTGGGCCATCCTCCACTGCACTCCCGGGCCACAGCAGAGAGCTGGACTGGAAGAGGGGCAACCGGGACTAGAACACAGCACCCATATGGGATGCCGGCGCCGCAGGTGCAGGATTAACCAAGTGAGCCATGGCCCTGGCCCTGACATACTTTCAGTTTATTGTATAATCACAAGCTTGACCCTCCACTAAAAAAATAATTCAACAAGTAGTACATAGGAAAAACACTATTTTTGGGGCCAGTGCTCTGGTGTAGCAGGTAAAGCCACTGTTTGCCGTGCCAACATCCCATATGGGTGCTGATTTAAGACCTGGATACTCCACTTCTGATCCAGTTCCCTGTTAATGTGCTTGGGAAAGCAATGGAAGATAGTCCAAGTTCTTGGGCTCCTGCACCCACATGGGAGACCCAGAAGAAGCTCCAGGCTCCAGGCTTTGGGTTAGCCCAGCTCTGGCCACTACAGCCATTTGGGGAGTAAACCAACAGATGAAAGATATCTCTCTCTTTTTCTGTCTTTCCTTCTCTCTGTGTAACTCTGACTTTCAAATAAATAAATCTTTTTTTAAAATAAGAAAAAAAACCACTATTCCTCAAGAATACAGACAAGGACTGTAAACAATAATCAAGTATCAAATTTTCAGTTTCACTCATATACATCCATTTTTGTACTCTGTATATTAGTTTCCACAAATCAGGGAAACGTATTTGTCTTTTGGAGACCGGCTTATATCACTAAGCATAATGGTTTCCATTTGCATCCATTTTGTTGCAAAAGACAGGATTAATTTGTCTTTATGTCTGGGTAGTATTCCATAGTGTATATTTACCACATTTTCTTATTCCAGTCATCAGTCGATGGACATCTGGGTTGATGTAATAGCTATTGTGAACTGAACTACAGTAAACATGGGGGTACAGGTAACTCTTTCATATGCTGATTTCATTTCATTTGGGTAAATTCTCAGGAGTGGGATGGCTGAGTTATCTGGTGGGTTTTATTTCAGATGTATGAAGAATCTCCATACTGTCTTCCATAATGGTTTTTTTTTTTTTTTTGACAGGCAGAGTGGACAGTGAGAGAGAGAGACAGAGAGAAAGGTCTTCCTTTGCCGTTGGTGCACCCTCCAATGGCCACCATGGCTGGCACGCTGCAGCCGGCGCACCATGCTGATCTGAAGGCAGGAGCCAGGTGTTTATCCTGGTCTCCCACAGGGCCCAGGCACTTGGGCCATCCTCCACTGCACTCCCGGGCCATAGCAGAGAGCTGGCCTGGAAGAGGGGCAACGGGGACAGAATCCAGTGCCCCAACCGGGACTAGAACCCGGTGTGCCAGCGCCGCAGGTGGAGCATTAGCCTATTGAGTTGGGGCGCTGGCCTCCACAATGTTTTTACTACTTCCCAACAACAGTGATTAGGGTGCCATTTCTCCCACATCCTTGCCAGCATTTATTATTTTTTGATTTCTGTATGAAAGCCATTCTAAATGGGATGAGACGAAAGCTCCTTGTGGTTTTGCTTTGCATTTCCCTGATGCCTAGTGATCCTGTGCATTCATGCGCTTGTTGGCCTTTTGCATTTCAGCCTTTGAAAATTGTTCATATCCTTTGCCCATTTCTTTGCTGGAGTTTCCTGCACTCTTTATAGATTCCAAATAGCAATCCTTTATCAGTTGCATAATTTGTGAATATTTTCTCCCATTCTTTGCCTCTTCATTTTGTTAAGTGTTTCCTTTG
Source organism: Lepus europaeus (assembly GCF_033115175.1). Lineage (NCBI taxonomy): Eukaryota > Metazoa > Chordata > Mammalia > Lagomorpha > Leporidae > Lepus > Lepus europaeus. Next base: position 4,120,881 of record NC_084832.1, on the reverse strand, counting down.
CAGTGCAGCAGCTTCTCAGCTTCATGTAATCCCATTTATCTGTTTCAGTTTTGATTGCCTGTGCTTCTGGGGTCTTTCCCAAGAACTCTTTGCCTATGCCAATGGCTTGCAGAGTTCCCCCAATGTTCTCCTCTACTAATTTGATAATTTCAAGTCATAGATTCAGATCCTTGATCCATTTTCAGTTGATTTTTGTGTAAGGTGTAAGATAAGGGTCTTGTTTCATACTTAGGTATTGATCCAATTTACACAGCACTGTTGAAGAGACTGTCTTTTCTCCAGGGATTGATTTTAGCTTATTTGTCAAACATTAGTTGGTTGTAGATGTGTATATTGACTTCTGGGGTTTCTTTTCTTTCTTTTTTTTTTTTTACAGGCAGAGTGGACAGTGAGAGAGAGAGACAGAGAGAAAGATCTTCCTTTTTGCCGTTGGTTCACCCTCCAATGGCCGCTATGGCCGGCGCATTGCGCCGATCCGAAACCAGGAGCCAGGTGCTTCTCCTGGTCTCCCATGCGGGTGCAGGGCCCAAGGACTTGGGCCATCCTCCACTGCCTTCCCGGGCCATAGCAGAGAGCTGGCCTGGAAGAGGGGCAACCGGGATAGAATCCAGCGCCCCAACCGGGACTAGAACCCGGTGTGCCGGCGCCGCAAGGTGGAAGATTAGCCTGTTAAGCCACGGCGCCGGCCTGAATTCTGGGGTTTCTAGTCTGTTCCATTGGTTGACATGTCTATTTCTGTACCAATACCAGGATGTTTTGATTATAACTGCCCTTTAGTATGTCTTAAAGTCTGATATTGTGATGCCTCTTGCTTTGTATTTGTTACTTAAATTGCGTTAGCTATTTGTGGTCTCTTATGTTTCCATATGAATTGTAACATTTTTTTCTAGACCCAGAAGAATGCCTTTGGAATTTTGATTGGGATCATGTTGAACTGGTAATTTGCGTGGGATATTATGAACATTTTGATGATATTCTTTCAATCCATGGGGATGGAAGATTTTTCCATTTTTTTGTGTCTTCTATTTCATTATTTAATATTTTGTATTTTTATGATTTTTAGAGAAAGAGAGAGATGATAGAAGGGAGAGAGTGAGGGAGGGAGAGAGAGAGGTAGATCTCCCATCTGCTTTATCACTCCCCAAATGGCCACAATGACTGGGGACAGGGCAGGCCAAAACCAGAAGCTAGGAGATTCTTCCAGTCTCCTGTTTAGGTACAGGTGCACAAGCATTTAAGCCATCCCCCACTGCCTTCTCATGTGCACTAACAGGGAGCTGGATCAGAAGTGGAGCAACCCAGCCATGAACTAGTGCCCATATGGGAGGCTGGCACTGCATGTGAGGCTTAACCTTCTAGGCAACAGGGCTGGCCCCATAATATTTTGTAATTTTTATTGTAGAGATCTTTTACCTCCTTGGATAAATGTATTCTAAGGTATTCAAATTTTTTGTAGGTATTGTGAATGGTACTGATTTTACAAATTCTTTCTAAACCATGGCATTTTCTGTGTATACAAAGGCTATTGTTTCTTGTATGTTGATTTTATACCTTCAACTTTACCAAACTCTCCTGTGAGTTCCAATAGTCTCTTAGTGGAGTCTTTTGGTTCCCTATAGGTAGGATTATGTCATCTGCAAACAGGGATAACTTGATTTCCTCCTTTCCTTTTCATATCCCTTTGATTTTTTTTCTTGCCTAGTGGCTCTGCCTGAAACTCCCAGGACTATATTGTAAAGCAATGATGAGAGTGGGCATCTGTGTCTGGTTCCTGGTCTTAGTGGAAATACTTTCAGCTTTTCCCCATTTGGTATGATGTTGACTGTGGGTTTGTCATTAATTGCCTTGATTGTGTCGAGGAATGTTCCTTCTTTACCCAATTTGCTTAAGATTTTTATCATGGTAAGATGTTGTATTTTATCAAATGCTTTCTCTGCATCTATTGGGATAATCATGTTTTTATTCTTCAATGTGTTAGTGCGATGTATCACATGTATTCATTTGCATATTTTGACCATCCCTGCATACCAGGGATAAATCCCATTTGGTCTAGGTGAATGATCTTTCTGATGTGATATTGGATTTGATTAGCTAATATTTTGTTGAGGATTTTTGCATCTATGTTCATCAGAGATTTTGTCTATAGTTCTTTTTCTTGTATATTTTTCTGGTTTTAGAATTAAGGTGATGCTGGCCTCATAGAAGGAGTTGGGATGTTCCCTCCATTTCAATTGTTTTAAATAATTTGAGAAGACTTGGAATTAGTTCTTCTTTAAAAGTTTGGTAGAATTCAGCATTGAAGGCATCTGGTCCTGGGCTTTGATTTGTTGGGAGGGTCTTTATTACTAACTCAATTTCTGTCTTGGTTGTTAGTCTATTTAGGTTTTCTGTGCCTTCACGACTCAATTTTGATGTATGTGTCCAGAAATCTGTCCGTTTCCTCTAGATTTTCCAGTTTGTTGGCACATGGCTGTTTGTAGTAATTCTGGATGATTCTTTTTATTTCTGTGGTATCCATTGTAAAGTCTTCCTTTTCATCTCTGATTTTATTAATTTGGGTCTTTTTTTGCTGTTTAGGACAATGGTGTATGAATTTTGTTTACTTTTTCAAAACTAGCTCTTCGTTTCACTGATCTTTTGGATTTCTATCTTTTTTTGGTTGCAATTTTATTATTAATTTTCTTATTTTAATTATTTCTTTCCTCCTAATTGGGGGTTTGATTTGTTCTTGTTTTTTTAGGTCCTTGAGATAAAATTTAGATCATTAATTTGATGCCTTTCTAATTTTTTGATGTAGGTATTAATTGGTATAAACTTCCCTCCTACAACTGCTTTTACTGAATCCTGTAAGTTTTGATATGTTTTTCTTAGGAATTTTTTTATTTCCACTTTGATTTCTTCTGTAACTCATTGTTCAGGAGCCTTTTGTACACTACCCTGTGTTTGCATATTTTCTAGAGTTTAAGCTTTTCATTTCCAACTTTGTTCCATTGTGGTCATAAAAGATACATGGTGTGGTTTCAATTTTTCAATTTTGTGAGACTTGCTTTATGGCCTAGCATATGGTCTATCCTAGAGAAAGTTCCATGCACTGATGAAAACACTGTGTATTCTGCAACTGTGGGGTGAAATGTTCTGTAGATAGCAGTAAGGTCCTTCTGGTCCATAGTTGAGATTAGCTCTGCTGTTTCTTTGTTGATTTTTTGTCTAGTTGATCTATCCATTGATGAAAATGGGGTGTTGAAGTCCCACATTATTATTGTATTGGAGTCTACATCTCCTTTTAGATACATCAACGTTTGTTTTACATAGCCAGGGATGCCCTGGCATGGTGCGTATATATTTACTACAGTCAAGTCTTCCTATTGAATGGATCCCTTTTGCCTGTTGTTTTCAGTTGCGTTGCATCACAAAAAAGAAGCAAGAAAATACTTTAAAAAGCACTTATTCAATGAGTCAAATTAATCATTTTAAAAAGTTCCAATTTGGAAGTCATGTTGAAACAAATGAGAAAGGAAAGAGATTAACTTGGAACTACTAGAAAAATGACATGTAGCCAGTATTGGATTCATTTCAATTTAAAATCAGAGCAATTTTTATGTTTTACCATCTGCCTCACCAAGAGCCTTGTAAAATTTGAATACTACAATCTTTAGATATTCACATATGAGGGAAGCTTTTTTTAAAGGCCATTTAAAGAACATAAAACCAGAATGGTTGCTTGCCCATGAATAGAGTCAGTAATCATGATTACTGAAAAGATAGATCACATCTGTCATATTATGGACTCAAATATCCCACTTGAACTTGGACTCTACACAAAGCATCATGGTAGTGCAACAGATAGTCTCCCAGCCCATTTAATAGATGAGAAAATTGAGACTTGAAGAGGACCAGCAAGTGAGTCAGACTAGCATCCCTGTAAACTGAGATAGCTGGAGTTGAAATGACGGCTCCACACCGTTGGCTGTAGGCATGGCATTTTTAAAAAAATAGAGAGAAAGCTTGAAACAAAATAAGATTTTTCTACCAAGTTTTCATATTCTAGTTGCATGTTAAGATGAACCATACAGAGGGCAGATGACATGTGCTAGTTAATGGATCCTTTTCAACACATACACACAGGTGTGTGTCCTTGCAGATACATTGATCAGTTGTAAGCTTCAGTTCATGGCTAAGGTATAAATGTGATAACATTGCAATTACTAAATTTTAGTGGATTATTCTAAAGACCCTCTGGGTGTTCACTGTAACTTATTCATCTTTATAGTTCCTTGTCTTACATGTTGCCAGCTGAATGTGTAAATGAATGCCCAAGGAAAGAAAGAATTCACAAGAAAAGAACAAAAAAGGGACAAAGTGCTGATACCAGAGAAAAAGTAGTACTATGCTTGAGCCAAGGTTTTACTGAGGCTGATTATTTTAAGAAAATGTTGTCCAGAGCAGCACGCCTGAGTGGTGACACTGAAGAGATCAATCTAGCTACTGTGTCATCAGTCTTGAATGAAATGCCTTCGCTTTTAGGAATACTAAATTACTAACTACTTATTGATTTTGCTTTTAACATGTTCTGAGTACTTTTGGTTAAAGTGTTAAATAAGGTGTGCCCTTTGGCCAAAGGGAATTCCCAGGAGATACCCAAGCAGATGAATGAATGGTATAGAAAGTGACAGGTGTTGAGATTGTCCCTAAGCACCTGCAGGGGTTCTCAAAGAAGGAGTAGTGTCTACCAGGTGTGAGGCAGTGGGGCTAACTGGGCTAGGGGGTTATCTCTGCCGCCATTCTCCAATTGCATGATCACCTCATCCTTGGAGGAGGTGAAATGTAATGCAGGTTTGCAAGCATGATCACTATTCCATGTTCTTGTTCTTCTATTAAAAGCCCCGGTCTCCTCTGCTAAATGGAAGGGAAACCAAGAAAGTCTAGTCCCTGCTTGTGAACTAGGTCTTGAAATTAAACCGAGATGCACCTGCAAAGCAGTAACTGGGATTACAAGAGGGGTTATTGCGTCGTAAAGATTCTGAAGCAAGGAGTGGCATTTCATGTTTGAAGATGAATAAGTATTTAGATAGTGTAGCTGATAGGATCTAGACAACAAGTAAACTTCACTGAAGTGGTGAAATAATGTTTATGGATTAGCAAGATGTGATTATGACTACAATTAAAAGTAAAGAAAGCAAATTGGACCCATTGTCTTAGAGTGGCGAAAGTTCCATTAAATTTGATCAAAATATGAATATAATTGTTCTCAGCTTTTTCTGACTACATTTGGGCACATTTGTATGCCTAGGAAAATCTACATAATCTTTCTGGATTTGACAATCTGCTTGTTAAAAAATCGGAAATATGTAAACGAATGATTGCATCTAAATGTGTCCTCATTTCTGCGTGTGCTTGAGACGTTCTAAGATTCATCTTTATTTGTTCCCTCTTTTCGTGTCATCTGGTTCGCTGACACGCCCTGCTGGTTATGCTCATGTAAATTCACTTTTGCTGTCTGAAGAACCAGCCTCAAAGCCCAGAGTCCTAATAGAAGAGGAAGCAGCACTTCCTAAATCATTCTGTGTAGCCAGGATTCTGCTGATAACAAAACCAGACACAGATGTTCAAGACAATTACAGGCAAAAGTCGCTTGTGGATATAAAAGTGTTCAACAAAATACTAGCACTCCAAATTCAGAAACATATGAAAAGGTCACGTTACCATGACCATTTTGGATTTATCCCAAGAATGTGAGATTGGTTCAACATGATTATCAACTTATTACGTTGTGTTAATAGGATAGAGCACAAAAGCCACATGATCATAATAGACCAAGAAATATCTCACAAAATCTCACAACCTTCATGAGTGAAAACAGGAAGTAACCTGTGACGAGAAGGACCTCTTTCAACCCGAGAAGGCTTTATTCCTAAGGTCAGGAACAAGACAGGATTGCCGCTCTCACCACGTCAACTAGCTAACGTACTAGAGGTCCTCGCAGGAGCACTGAAGATGGAAAATAAAAATAAAAGGGATTCAGATTGGAAACAAGAAGTAACATGATCTACTCTCGGATAACATGATCTTGTCTATAGAAAACCAAAGGAATCCACACAGACAAGAGAACAAAGAAGTGAGTTCTGCAGATTTCCCGGATACGTGAGCAGCAAACACAAATCAATTGCATTTCTAAAACCCAGCAGCAAAAAATGACTAAAATACAAGAAAAAAGTTAACTTACAAATAGCACAAGAAAGAGTAAACTGGAGGCCGGCACCGCGATTCACTAGGCTAATCCTCCGCCTGCGGCGCTGGCACACCGGGTTCTAGTCCCGGTCGGGGCACCGGATTCTGTTCCAGTTGCTCCTCTTCCAGTCCAGCTCTCTGCTGTGGCCCGGGAGTGCAGTAGAGGATGGCCCAAGTCCTTGGACCCTGCACCCCATGGGAGACCAGGAGAAGCACCTGGCTCCTGGCTTCGGATCAGCGAGATGCGCCGGCTGCAGCAGCCATTGGAGGGTGAACCAACGGCAGAAAGGAAGACCTTCTTACTGTCCACTCTGCCTGTCAAAAAAAAAAAAAGTAAACTGGGGATAAGTTTAACAAAGGGCAAGATTTGCACATTTAAAACACAAACTGTTGTTGGAGTTAGCATGTTCTAAATAAATGGAAAGGGATGGGAAGATGCCAGTGCTCCCTACATTGGTCTATGGGTTAAATGCAATCCCTATTAAAATTACAACTGACATTTTTGGAGAAATTAAAATCTGAGCATTAAATAAGTATATCAATGCACAGGTCCCAGAGTAGTCAAAAAATCTTTTAAAAGAAGAAAAACTATGCACTGATGAGTCTCAATTTCAAAATTATTACAAAGCTACAATAACCAAGATAGTGTGGTACTAGCATAAGGCTAGATAAACTGATCATTGGAACTGATCAATAGAATTAAGAATCAAAAAATCAATATTAATAGTCAATGTTTGATTATAGCAACACCATTCAATGGGTGAAGAATTGTCTTTTCAACAATCGGTGCTAGAACAATTGAGTATACAGTTACAAAAGAAAGAGATTAACCCTTACCTCACACCATATGCAAAAATTAAAATGGATTATGGAACTAAATGTAAGTGTCAAAAACATAAAATACTTAGAGGAAAATACAGGATGGTGTCATTGTAATCTTGGGTTAGGCAATTGTTTCTTAGCTATAACACCAAGATAACAGTCATACAAATGAGAAGTGGAACTACATCAAAATTAATAACTATTATTTTCCATATGATACCATAAAGACACTGAAAAGAATACCAATAGAATGGGAGAAAAATATGTGAACCTTATATATCTGGTGAGAGGCTTTCCTCTACAATATTTAAGGTATTCTTAACAATATAAAGACATACCGCTTCTCGGCCTTTTGGCTAAGATCAAGTGTAGTGACAATATAAAGACAAACAGCCCAACTTAGAAAAACCTTGAGGACTTTCATGAACATGTCTCCAAATGCCTAATAATTGTGTCAAGCATCTTTTAAATATGCTTAGTAATTAAGGCAGTGCAAATCTAAACTACAGTGCGGTAGATCCTGTACCCACTGGAGAAGCTGAAAGAAAAATCCAGTCAACCATGAACAAGTGTTGCCAAGGATGTGAAGAACTTGGGGCCCCAGTGGTGAGCGTTGTGTGTAGTGGTTAAGGTGCCATGTGGGTTGCTTACCTCCCCTTTCAGAGGGCCTGGGTTCAAATCCTGGCTCTGCTTCTACTTCCAGCTTCCTGCTCATGCAGACCCTGAGAAGTGGCAGTGATGGCTCAAGTGGATGGGTCCCTGCCACTCACATGGGAGACCTGGATCCAAATTTCTGGCTCTTGGCTTCAGCCTGTGCTAGCCATGGCTACTGTGGACATCTGGGAAGTGAACTAGTGGGTGGAAGATTAATCCCTCTCTTTCTCTCTCCTTCTGTCTGAATTTCAAATAAAAATAAGCAAAAATTAAAATAAATTTGGATTCCAATAAATGGGTTGCAGACTTCTAAAATGGGAATCCAGTTTGGAAAACAGTTTGGCAGCTCTGTATAATATTAAACATAGAGTTACCGCATGACCCAGAAATCCTGTTTCCAGGTAGTCACCCAGGAGGGTTGAAAACAGAATTCCACACAAACGAATTATATATGAATCACAGAAACGTTATTCTTAATAGCAAAAGACTGGAAACAATCCAAGTGCCTATCATTTAAGAGAAATAAACAAATGTTGTTTATCCATATGATTGAATGTCAAGTCATTCCTTTTTATATTGATTACCAATCCATGCTACATGATGGACAAGCTGTGAGAACGTGTGCTATGTGAACAATGGTGACATAAAAGCCCACGTGTGGTGTGATTCCACCTCCACGAGATGCCCAGACTGGACAAATCCAGAGGGAGCAGAGACATTCAGGTTGGTCTGGGTTTGGTTTCCATTTATAGCTATCTACCTCTACACTGGGTGATCTATGATGGAAATGGTCTAGAAGCATAACAGTGCGTTTTCCTCCTTCCTGCAATCTGGACTTCCTTACCCGCCTTCCGTGCTCAGCTTAAATGCAGTCCCTTAGATCCTTTGGTGGAAGGAGTCACTCTGTCTTCAATACCCCCATTGCAGAAGTCCCAAGCTGGCCAGCGCTGTGGCTTAACAGGCTAATCCTACGCCGTGCACACCGGGTTCTAGTCCCAGTTGGGGCGCCGGATTCTATCCCGGTTGCCCCTCTTCCAGGCCAGCTCTCTGCTGTGGCCCGGGAAGGCAGTGGAGGATGGCCCAAGTCCTTGGGCCCTGCACCCCATGGGAGACCAGGAGAGGCACCTGGCTCCTGGCTTCGGATCAGCGAGATGCGCTGGCCGCAGCGGCCATTGAAGGGTGAACCAATGGCAAAAAGGAAGACCTTTCTCTCTGTCTCTCTCTCTCTCACTATCCACTCTGCCTGTCAAAAAAAAAAAAAAAAGTCCCAAGCTGACTTTGACTTGGCAGGAACAACGGTGCTTTGTGTTGAAATGCTGGTTTTCATAGCCACCTCCCTCCCTCTAGATTTTAAGGATGGTACACATGGCATTGTTCTTCAGTATCTTACACAAGTCAGCTTTCAGAAAAGAACTGTGCATGCAGTCAGCTTTCGATGACTGAATGTTAAATAGAATATTGGAAGGGGAACATTTTCAAACAAGAGTTGTGTTTGTAATAGATATTAGGAAGAGAGCCTATGTATTTCCTCTGTGTTTTATTGCCTATGTAATGAAGGCAGTTAAGTCTTTTTGAGCGAAATGAAATGTTTGAGTGAACTACAAGCCCAGTTTGTCCTGGAGGTTCTGATTTCATTGATATAATAAATCCATTTGATCATTGATAGAACAGTTGACAGTATCAACCCCATTGTCTCTCTCAGCTCACTCTTGGCCATCTGGTGTTGGGCCCTGTGGTGGCAAGTGATGAACCATGGACAACCATCTTCTTGCCTCTGTTAATCTGTAGACCAGTCTCTTGGTGAGGTCACCTGGAGATTCTTCTCTGAGCTCCTGAGGTTGGCTCTAGGGAACTAGGAAATCCTTTGTGTGGGACTTGAATTCCTTACTGTTATAAGCAGGTTAAATGTCATGGTGTTTCAGAAGCTATGTTTTGCTTTTTTATAAAGCAATTCAAAGCAAAGGGGAAAAGGCAGAAAGAGTGGAGTTAAGACCTAAATGTTTCCTTTTGGCTTCATTGGATATAAGAGAATAAAAGTTAGAGAAAGTTTAAGGTACTGTGTCAACTGAACCTGTTAATGAAACCACTTGTGTATTATACCCTTGGATACTCTTGGCCACTTCATTGATTGAACAACTGTGTTTAGCAGTAAAGATTCAAAGGTAAATATGGCTGTGTTTTTGATCATATTTAAGTGGACTGAGACTGAGATAATTGAGAACAGGGGAATATTTCCATCTCCTCCATCTGCTCTTTACTTGAGAGGTGGTGAGAGACTGACCAGCCGACCTTCCATCTGATGGATCACCCCCAGCATGCTCCCAGGTGTGCGGCAGGACCCAAGTGCTCGAGCCATCATCACCTGCTGCCTCCCAGGCCTGCACTAGAAAGCTGGAGTTGGAAGTGAAGCTGAGCTTTGAGCCCAGGCACTCCAGCATGGCGTGTGTGTCCTCAAGCGGCATCCCCACCACTATGCCAAGGCCTGTCCCCTCTGCACATCTTTCCCGGCCTCTTGTTCAAATACATGTTGTATCTCCACTTCCAGGGTTTGGCTCCAGGGCATTTTTTTGTTTTGCTTGCTAATTGGCATGTTCTTCTACCCTTAGCTTTAATGTAAATAAGCTGCTGATGCCAGTACCCGTTGTCATCTAGGTGTCTCTCTTAAGAGGTATGTAGATCCAAACAGCTCGCTCCCTACTGCAGCACCCGCCTGACAGTTCAACAGCAGCTGTGAGACAGAGCTCCTCCTGAGGTCTGCCCCACCGTGTGCTCAGCAGACATGTGACCTTACTCTCTGCAGACCCCGGGGCCCATCCTGACGGCAACACTCGGAAGTCAGTAAACCTCTGTCCTTCATGGATTTGAAACTGCTTTGGGGCCAGCGCCGTGGCTCACTTGGTTAATCTTCTGCCTGTGGCACCAGCATCCCATATGGGCACTGGGTTCTAGTCCCGGCTACTCCTCTTCCAGTCCAGCTCTCTACTGTGGCCTGGGAGGGCAGTGGAGGATGGCCCAAGTGCTTGGGCACCTGCACCCACGTGAGAGACCAGGAGGAAGCTCCTGGCTCTTGGCTTCTGATCAGCATAGCTCTGTCCGTAGCGGCAATTTGGGGGGTGAACCAATGGAAGGAAGACTTTCTCTTTGTCTCACTGTCTAACTCTGTCAAATTAAAAAAAAAAAAGAAACCACCTTTTCTCTCATTCTTATATTAACTAAATATAATAAACACATCTAAACAAGTACATAATTGTTCTCTCCTTCTTATATTATTAAATATGAACAAACATGTTTAAAAAGTATATAATAAGCTGGCACTATGGCTCAATAGGCTAATCCTCCACCTGCGGTGCCGGCACACCGGGTTCTGTCCCGGTCGCTCTTCTTCCTGTCCAGCTCTCTGCTGTGGCTTGGGAGTGCAGTGGAGGATGTCCCAAGTGCTTGGGCCCTGCACCCACATGGGAGACCAGGAGAAGCACCTGGCTCCTGGCTTCGGATCAGCGCGGTGCACCGGCCACGGCGGCCATTGGAGGGTGAACCAATGGAAAAAGGAAGACCTTTCTCTCTGTCTCTCTCTTTCATTGTCCACTTTGCCTGTCAAAAAAAAGTATATAATTTCCCTGCTTGAGAATTCACATTTGCTTATAATAACATATAACTTGCTATACTTATTTTTTAAAATATTTATTTATTTGAAAGGCTGGGAGGTGGAGACAGAGTGATGGGTCGATCTTCGGTCCTCTGGCTCACTCTGCAGATGGCTGCCACAGCCAGGACTGGACAAGTTGAAGGCAAGAGCCAGGAATACAATACCCTCCTGGTCTCCTACAGGGATGGCAGGGGTCCAGGGACCTGGGCCATTATCTGCTGCTTCCCAGGTTCACAGGAAGCTTAATTGGAAAACCAGAGACCCCAGTACTCAAGCTAGCAGCCTGGCCGTATGGTTTGTGGTCATAGCAAGCAGTGACTTCAACTGCTGCACCACAGTGTGAGCCCCTGTGCTGTTTTGTGCATTGCCTTATTTAATAAGATGGGAGTCTATTTTTCAGCTCATCCACAGTGTGCACTTCATTCAGTATTTTGTGGGATGGTGTACATTAGCCGACCACATCAGAGTGTATCCACTCCACCGGGCAACGTTGAGTGGTTTCCCACTTGAGGCTGCTGCGCACACCCAGGGATCATTCTTGCACCTCGTCCCAGCGTGCACTCACATTTCTTGGTGCTAGGACTGCCAGGTCCCAGCTGTGTGCCTTCAGCATTCGTGCATAACCCTGAAGTGATGCTATTTGTTTTTCTTTTTTTTTTAACTTTTATTTAATGAATATAAATTTCCAAAGTACAGCTTATGGATTACAATGGCTCCACCCCCCCATAACTTCCCTCCCACCCGCAACCCTCCTCTTTCCCACTCCCTCTCCCCTTCCATTCACATCAAGATTCATTTTCATTTCTCTTTATATACAGAAGATCAATTTAGCATTTATTAAGTAAAGATTTCAACAGTTTGCCCCCACATAGCAACACAAAGTGAAAAAATACTGTTAGAGTACTAGTTATAGCATTATATAACAGTGTACAGCACACTAAAGACAGAGATCCTACATGATATTTTTAAAAAATTGATGAATTTTGTATTCAATTTCCAATTTAACACCAGGTTTTATTTTTCATTTTCAATTATCTTTATATACAGAAGATTGATTCAGTATATGCTAAGTAAAGATTTCATCAGTTTGCACCCACACAGACACACAAAGTGTAAAAATACTGTTACAGTACTAGTTATAGCATCACTGCACATTAGACAACACATTAAGGACAGTTCCCACATGGGATGTAAGTACACAGTGACTCCTGTTGCTGATTTAACAATTTGACACTCCTGTTCATGGCGTCAGTAATCTCCCTAGGCTCTAGTCATGAGTTGCCAGGGCTATGGAAGCCTTTAGGGTTCGCCGACTTTGATCTTATTCCGATAGGGTCACAGTCAAAGTGGAAGTTCTCTCCTCCCTTCAGAGAAAGGTACCTCCTTCTTTGATGGCCCCGTTCTTTCCACTGGGATCTCACTCACAGAGATCTTTCATTTTATCCTGAGTCCCCCTGTACCTCCAAGTTCAGCACCTCACCACCTCTCTGCAGATTGCCTGCTCCTCTCTGCTTTGTGTGTTCCCTTCACAGCATTCTCTATTCTCCAGTGAGCATGATCTCTCTGCGATGCCTGGTTGTTTTATTCTAGCACTTGACCTCTGTTGGCTCTGAGGTGGAAAGGGAGTGGTTTTGTTTTCCCGTGGGTTGCCTGACTGCATGGTCACGGACCATCATCCCTATTAGCACACTTGCCCTTTGCTTTACTGCAGCCTACGGATGCTTCTACATCCACAGGAGGGACATGTGCTTCCCTTCTTAGAACAGTTGTGCCGTTTGTCTTCAGTGTTTGTCTCCCTAGAGCAGCTCTTCTCGGACTTGTGTGCATCAGAAGTGCCAGCAAGGCCTGCGGACACAGCCCGGGGGTCACATTCAGCACAGGTGGGTGGGAGCAGAGAATGGGAGTTCTCCCCAGTTGTGTGGGGATGCTGCTGTGGCTGGTTCAGAGACCTCAGTAAGAACCCCAGATCTGGGTCATTGCCTCCTACTCTTTCTTTCCTTTGCTATGTCTGCTTATCTTGCAGGTCTCAGCTCAGGTAACTCGTCCCCTAGAAGTTGGGTAGGGGCTCTTTTGTGAATGCTAGGCACTTGTACTCCCTCCACCGCAGTGCGTTTCAGTCTGCTGTTGTAGACGCCCAGATGCCATCCTTGGGGTGTGAGCTCCTCACAGCAGGGGCTTTGATGTGTGCTGTGTTTGTGTCTTAGGGTCCAGCCCTCTGCCTCACGGTGCAGATGCCGTAGAAATAGTAAAGGAGATGGGTTCTGAAAAGAAATGAATGGAGAACCAGGCTCCATGTCCAGTCTACCCTGGGCTCCTTCCAGCAGCAGCCAAGGCCTGTGTCGAGCAGACACACTATATATGCTGACTTGACAAATTGGCAGATGATGGTTTACAGGGATAGAAGGGTAAGTCTGAGTTCTACTCTAAGTTATTGTGTATTCTGCCATAGATGTGGCTTACATGTTTTATCTGCTGAGAATGACCCGTTGTCTTCCACGGAACCATCCATTGCTCCTCCATTCTGATTCCACTGATGGCCCCACCAACACCTGAGCACGGGGAACCTCTCCGGACTTTCACTCATTTCCATCTCTCACTTCTCATCTCGCCTCCCAGTCCTGCTTCTCTCCCGGGCTGGTTCACCCTCGCTACCGTGACTGCTACGGGCTCTCACCATCTTTGGCTTAGACTATAATAAGAGCTTACATATCCCTTTCTGCCCATCTTGGCTCCCTCAAATCTGTTCTCCGCAGTCTCATGTCTAAAATCTGCTAACCACTCTCCATCTGCTGGGAGAGCTCTTAATTTTCTGGGTCAGGGACCCCTTGAAGAAGCTACTGACTTCCTCCCAAGAGTCTAGGGGAATCCATAAGAAAGCCGACCTAGGCAAGGAAGCTCCTTAGTGTCGCAAGCTCTTTGTGATCTGTCCTTGCCTGCCTCCATGGGTCCAGCACTAGCTGCCTGCTCTCTGCAGTGTGAATGTTCCGGAATCCAGACTGGCTTACAGCAGCCGGAGGCAGGGTTTCTTTTCTGGAGGGGCTCCTTGCTGGGATGATCTCTTCTCTCCTCCCTGCCTGCACCTTCTTCTCTGAATTATGTGTGTGCCCCTCTTCTAGGCTTCCGTGTTGTAAAGCTGACCCCTGCTTTTGCCACCTTGCACTTACGTGTCCATTTACCACGCTCAGAAATCGTAGGAAGGACAGTGGCCTTTCCTTATTTGTGTGGATGCAACTGTGTACACCCCACAGCTTTTTGGTCAGCAGAATAAATGAGGAATGAACTGATACTTCTGACATACTTAAGCTTTACTTCTGACATACTTAAGTTTTATGCACTTGGAAATATTTTTATTCCTGTATCTATTGCTACTATGTTGGGAACTATGTCACTTTTTACAACACTTGAAAAAATAGATGTAATTTGAATGTAGTTAAATGTACAAATCTTACAAGTATGGCACCATAAATCTTTATATATCTTTATGGATCTGTGTTAATAACCTCTCAGACAAAAATATGAAATATTTCCATTCTAGAAAGTGGCTTGTGACTCTCCCTCTGTAGTCCACTCCTCAATTTCTGCAGTCGTAAGTTATTTGTGCCTATTTGGTCTTCATGTAAATGAAATCGTAACATTGACACACCCAGACTATCTCCCACCTGGTGTATGTGAGATTTTACCTCAGTGCTACTTCTTCACATCCATCACACTGTAGCCTACTTCAACCTGTTAATTAACACCTACACATTAGGGCCTAAAGACGTGGTGCACGATCCCCTGTGTCCTGGAAATAATTCCTAGAATATCACCTGCTTAGATGTAACTGCCAGCAATCATATTGTGATAACAGCTTGAAAAGATATCTTTTAAAATTGTTATAGCTTACCTATTTCATAAGACTCTAAAATCCCCTTCCTTTCTATATCCTCAAAGACATGCTCTTCTTTCCTGTCCATAGACTTTTCTTCCCCTGTCTTCTACGGTTATGCTCATGGTTGACGGATGCTGAACATTGCACTGTCTGCCTTGAGGCCATACTCGGAGGTGTACAAGCAAACATCAGTATATGAGCATCGTATTAGCATTTGAGGGGCATATAAAAACTGTAACAGGACACAGAGTCGGGCAGCATCACAGACATACATCAGCACAGTCAACCCAGCGAAGAGAGAGGGGTGAAGCCGGAGGAGGGGAAGAGGTTCCCCATGCCTGGTCCCTGAACGTTCGCTCCACCTCGTTTTACTCGGCTCTTCCCTTCTCCCCCTTTTCCTCTCTATCGGTCTCCCTGTGCACACCCTCCCTCCATGTGTACACAAGATGTGGAGTTGTCAGTCGTAAGGCAAGAGAGGATGGAGGTGAGGAGGGCAGGATGGAGGTGAGGAAGGCAGGATGGAGGTGAGGAGGGCAGGATGGAGGTGAGGAGGGCAGGATGGAGGTGAGGAGGGCAGGATGGAGGTGAGGAGGGCAGGAGAGAATGTGCAGACAGAAGAGGAAAACAAAACCATGAGGCTGTGTGTGCCGATCCATGGTGATCAGAATCTAACGATCTGTTCTAAACAGAGGCTTGGCCACCGGATTGAGGGTCTGGCATGACCTCTGTGTCCTGAGTTTGTGGTGAGAAGAATCATCCTGTTTGATTGCGTCAGTACCCTCAGCAGTTAAACAAAGGTGATGGTACCTCCCTCATCACTTTGTTAAGAGAATTAAGTAAGGCGATGCTTATGAAGCAGTTAGATAATATCTGGCACAAAATGGCACTTTTGATTTGCTGTGTAAGGTCATGCCTTAAGAAAAATTTAAGGTTACCTTGTTAGAACTTCTCACTTAGAACATTATTTGCAATTTTCTTATTTTTTCCTATGTTTTATTTGAGAGGCAGAGAAAGGGAGGGAGGGAGGACATGAACACAACAGACAAATTGAGAGAGAGCTCCCATCCACTGGTTTATTCCCTAAATACCCACAACATTTAGGGCCAGTCTGTGGCTAGAGCCAGGATCCAGGAACTTATTCAAGATCTCCTTATGTTGGGTGACAGGGACCCAAATGCTTAAGCCATCACCTGGTGCCTCCCAGGGTGTGCAGGAAGCTGGAGTCAGAAACCGGAGCCAGGAATTGGATCCAGGCACTCTGGCATGGTATGTAGTTATCTCTGCTCCCTAGGCTAAATCCTTGCCCCCCATTTTCTTATTAAATAAGAATATTTAATGTATATTTATTCTTACAGGATATCTCTATTTATTCTGGTGACCTGGATATTAAGGTGCTCCGATGTTTGAGATTGAAGCCACACTGGGGAGGGGAGGAAGTGGTGGTGAGTTGAAATTCCTTTTCCTGTCACCCCAGAACCATTGTTTTGACAACAAGCCCATGAGTGGAACTTCTGGAGTTTGGAGTTCAGGGATTGGTGATGGCAGACAGATGAAAGAGACAGCACGTTAGTTAAGGCGAAGTCTGTCCTTGTGAGGACACTGAAAGAGCCTGGGTGGAAATCTGAGAAGAGAGACGTACAGAGGAGAACGCCAACACAGGAGGCATTTGAGATGGGTCCTGCCGCGCGTGCCTGCTGCCTGAAGATGGGCACAGCCACTGTCTGGCTTCTGGCCCTGGCCCTCTCCCCTGGAGCCCTCCACAGCTGCCCAGCAACTCCCTCTCCCTAATGTCTCCTGCTCCAGTCACTTCCTGCCATCAGAATTACGTCACAAATCTAGTAGTCTCACCCCCTGGCATTGAAATCTTCCCTCTTTGGTGACTGATGGAAAGAAGCTACCCACCTACTGCCCAGCCTGGCCTCGGGTTACCTTTCTGGACTTGCTTCACACCTGGCCCTGAGTGTGCCTCTGTAGCTGGATTTTTCGTTCCCTCCTGAACATGTCAAACTCCACCAGCACCCACTTGCCCACCTCCCTTGCCTGGGTTTCTTCCTGTGGATTCTCACGAGTCGACTGGGCGCAGTTCTTCGGGGACACACTCCAAACCCTCAGGCTCTGGGGGCCTGCCCCATAATGCCATGTGTTTTCTAGAATAGTCTTCATGGTTCCTATTTGCCTGTGTGTGTAACCTTGCTAAGCTCCATAGGGTGGGTTCTACGTGTGACTCAGTACTGGTGTATGCACAGTGCTCAACATTTTTAGGGTTGGTAGAAATCTGTGATGTTTAGTTTCTTGTTTGTGAATTTCTTTAACTCATATAGACATGTGCAAGGCTGAAGCAAGGGAGACTGATACATTCAGGGAAAACCACATCATTAATATTTTCACTCATCTAAAGGTAGCATTGGTTAAAAAAACACCTGGGGTACACAAAATGTTTGGAAAATAATGATGGAGTTACACTTTTTGAACACCTCTTCTGTGTATAGTCTGTGCAGTTGGCATTGCTATTTCCATTTTCCACCTGAGGATTCTGAATTCCAGTCAGGTACTTGGACAGTCAGGTAATGGCTGACAAAGGAGGTTTACAGGTGGGGAAGTGAGGAAGGGTCACTCAGTAGAGGAGCCTCAATAATGAAAGGACTGTGCCATCCTTCCAGGACTTCCTGAGAGTTTCCTGGTGACTTACCTGTGGCTGTGCCTCTGAGAAGTCTCCCCAGTCATCCATAAAAGTGGGAAATATGGACGGGGGAGGGTTGGAGAAGGAGGAGAGGATATGGACAGGGGAGGGTTGGAGAAGGAGGAGAGGATATGCACGGGGGAGGGTTGGAGAAGGAGGAGAGGATATGCACGGGGGAGGGTTGGAGAAGGAGGAGAGGATATGCACAGGGGAGGGTTGGAGAAGGAGGAGAGGATATGCACGGGGGAGGGTTGGAGAAGGAGGAGAGGATATGGACAGGGGGAGGGTTGGAGAAGGAGGAGAGGATATGGACAGGGGGAGGGTTGGAGAAGGAGGAGAGGATATGGACGGGGGAGGGTTGGAGAAGGAGGAGAGGATATGGACAGGGGGAGGGTTGGAGAAGGAGGAGAGGATATGCACGGGGGAGGGTTGGAGAAGGAGGAGAGGATATGCACGGGGGAGGGTTGGAGAAGGAGGAGAGGATATGGACAGGGGGAGGGTTGGAGAAGGAGGAGAGGATATGCACGGGGGGAGGGTTGGAGAAGGAGGAGAGGATATGGACAGGGGGAGGGTTGGAGAAGGAGGAGAGGATATGGACGGGGGAGGGTTGGAGAAGGAGGAGAGGATATGGACAGGGGGAGGGTTGGAGAAGGAGGAGAGGATATGGACAGGGGGAGGGTTGGAGAAGGAGGAGAGGATATGCATGGGGGAGGGTTGGAGAAGGAGGAGAGGATATGCACGGGGGGAGGGTTGGAGAAGGAGGAGAGGAGACAGAAGACAAACAAGGGGATGATGTAAAGAGGAGAGAAGCGTACTGGCAGGAAATCTGAAATCCTGGGTCAGACTTTGAGATGCGATGAATTTGTCTTGACTGTTGAACAGATTTTTTTATTTTTCCACACTATTTATTGACCTCTTTACTTAGTGTAGGATTAATTTTATGAGTATAAAGTTAATTGAAAGTAGATCTTTGTATAAAATAATAAGAGGTGATAGAGGAGGAAGAAGGGTGGGAGTGTAGGCGGGAGGGAGGGTAGGTGGAAGGAGGAAATTACTATGTTTCTAAATTTGTATATATGAAAATCATGAAGTTTGTATAGCTTAAATAAAAGGTTTCTGGATAAAAATTATTTGTTGAATGAATGAACGGCATGTATGTGCACTTGAGTATTAAAGGTGACCCTGAAGGTAGTAAAAAAGAAAAAAAGAAAGAAATCTTGGGTTGGAGT
Organism: Lepus europaeus; assembly: GCF_033115175.1. Taxonomy (NCBI): domain Eukaryota; kingdom Metazoa; phylum Chordata; class Mammalia; order Lagomorpha; family Leporidae; genus Lepus; species Lepus europaeus. The sequence goes on along the minus strand of NC_084832.1, from coordinate 4,101,751 downwards.
CATTTATCACAGAACAGACTGCCTTGAATGTATCATTCCACTCTAGCCTGCAGGATTCTGCTGAGAAGTCTGATGTTAATCTGACAGGTTTTCCTTTCTATATAACTTGACCCTTTTCTCAGTGTGTTTAGAACTCTTGCCTTGTCTTTAACTTTTGACAATTTGATGACAATATGCTCAGAGAAGACCTTTATTTGTTTGAGTTGGCTTGGGGTTCTTTTTCATTCCAACGAAACCTTTTATTTAATGAGCACAAATTTCATAAGTACAGCTTAAGGAATATAGTGATTCTTCCCACCATGCCTGCCCTCCCACCCACACTCCCACCCTACCTCCTTCTCCCATTCCCATACAAGAAGAAAAACTCTATACTAAATAAAGGTTTCAACAATTTGCACACATACACACAAACACAACTGTTTGAGAATAAGTTTTATAGTTATTCTCATTATACAACTCATTGATGACAGAAGTCCTGCATGGAAAGTAAGTGCACAGTGACTCCTGTTGTTAATTTAACCATTAACATTCATGTTGTCATTTTGATATTTTGAATTTGCCAAGACTTGATTTATGGCCTAGCATAAGGTCAATCCTAGAGAAAGTTCCATACACTGCTGAGATAATGTGTATGCTGACACAGCACAATGAAAAGTTCTGTAGATATCTTAGGTCCATTTGGTCTACAGTGTTGATCAATTCTGCTGTTTCCTTGCTGATTTTCTGTCTGCTTGATCTGTCCATTGGGATGCTGAAATCCCTCGTTACTATTAATCTATGTCTCCCTTTAGATCCCTTGACATTTCTTTTTTAAAAAAAGATTTATTTATTTATTTATTTGAAAGGCAGTGTTAGAGAGAGAGAGAGAGAGAGAGAGAGAGAGAGAGAGAAAGAGAAAGAAGTCTTCCATCCACTGGTTCACTCTCCAAATGACTGCAATGGCCGAGTTGCACTGACTCGAAGCCAGGGGGTTCTTCTGGGTCTCTCACGAGGGTGCAGGGACCCAGGGACTTGGGCCATCTTCACTGCTTTCCCTGGCCATAGCAGAGAGCTGGATTGGAAATGTAGCAGCTGGGACTCGAACTGGTGCCCTTATGGGATGCTGACACTGCAGGCAGCAGCTTTACCCACTACACTACACTGCCAGTCCAGCATTTCTTTTAAATAGCCAGGTGCCCTGTAATTAGGTGCATATACATTTATTATAGTTACATTGCCCTGTTGAATTGATCCCTTAACCATTGCGTAGTGCCCTTCTTTGCCTCTTTTGACAGTTTTTGTGTTAAAGTCTGTTTTGTCTGATGTTAGGATGGCAACACCAGCTCTTTTTTGGTTTCTGTTGGCATGGGATAACTTTTTCCATTCTTTCACTTTCATTCTGCGTGTATCTTTGTTGATGACATGTGTTTCTCGTAAGCAGCAAATAGGTAGGTTCTGTTTTTTAATCCATTCAGCCAGTCGGTGTCTTGACTGCAGAGTTGAGGCCATTTACATTCAAGGTGACTATTGGTAAATAACAACTTTTCCCTGCCATTTCCCATAAATATTTCTATTTTTTTACTTTGGATTTCCTTTGTACTTTTACTGGCAGGTTTCTTTAGTTTACCCTCTTTCATAGTGATGACCATGTTTCTGTGCATAGCACATCCTTAAGCATCTTCTGCAGGGCTGGATGGGTGGTTACAAATTCTTTCAGTTTCTGTTTGTCATGGAAGGTCTTTATTTCACCTTCGTTCATAAATGAGAGTTTTGCAGGATATAGTATTCTAGGTTGACAGTTCTTTTGACTTGGAATATATCTCAGCATTCTCTCCTAGCCTGTAGGGTTTCTGATGAGAAGTCAGCTGTGAGTCTCATTGGAGAGCTTCTGAAAGTAATCTGATGTTTCTCTCATGCATTTTTTAGAATCTTCTCTTTGTGTTTTCCTGTGAAGAGTTTGATTACAGTGTATCAGGGTGAAGATCTTTTCTGGTCATGTCTATTAAGAGTTCTATGTGTTCCTGGGCTTGGATGTCCCTTTCTTTCTCCAAATCAGGAATATTTTCTGTTATTATTTCACTAAAAAGATCTTCTGATCCTTTCTCTCTTTCCACACCTTCAGGAACTCCTAGAAACCGAATGTTGGGTCATTTGACAGTATCCTGTAGTTTCCCAACAGTGTTTTTTGTTTTGTTTTTGTTTTTTAGTTTTCTAATTTCTTCTCTGTGTTTTGGTCTAACTGTATAATTTCCTGTGCTTTGTCTTCTAAGTCAGACATTGTTTCTTCTCCTTCACCGATTCTGTTTTTAAGGCTTTCCACCACATTTTTTATTTGTTTTATTGAATTATTCATTTAAAAGATTCCATTTTGATTTAAGATCGTGGGAGAAATTTTCTTTCATGTCATGTATGGATTTCATTGGTTCATGCATTTGCTTCTGATTTGTTCCAGTAATCCTATGATCTTTCTTTGAGCTTCTTATATCTGGATGTCCATGAAACCTGGGAAATTGTCAACTATTATCCCATATTTCTCATAGACTTTCTTCATTCTTTTTAATTCTTTTCTCTTTATTTTTGTCTGATTTTGTTATTTCAAAATTCTTGAACTGAAGTTCAGAAACTCACTCTTCCACTTGGTCTATGCTGCTGTTAGATCTAGTCTGGGATTTATCTCAGAAAAGCAAGGGTGGTTCAACATTTGCAAATCACTAAACATGGTAAATTGCATCAATAGAACAGAGAACAAAAACTATATTAACCTCTCAGTAGAACCAGAGAAAGCATTCGATAAGATTCAACACCCTTTAATGATAAAATGCCTCCACAAATTAGGTATAAAAGGAACATTCCTCTAAATAAGGAAGGCTAGATATGACAAACCAACAGCCAATATCATCAAATGGAGAAAAGCTGAAAGCATTTCCCCTCAGATCAGGGGCAAGACTAGTATGTCCACTTTCACCACTCTTACTCAATATAGTACTGGACAATAACAATTAAGGAGTAGAAATTAATACAGGGCATCAAAATTGGAAAAGAGGAAGTCAGATTATCCTGGTTTGCAGATGACATGGTGTTGTACATGGAAAAACCTGAACACTCCATCAAATACCTTTTAGAACTGGTAAACAAATTGAGTAAAGTTGCAGGATACAAAATAAGCATACAAAAAAATCTGTTTATGTGTTTTGTATAAACATACAAAAAAAGTAGCTTTTTGCATGCTAATGATGAATTCATAGAATGAGAAATCAAGAAAGAAATCACATTCACAGTAGCCACAAAAAAATCGAGTATTTAGGAATAAATTTAGCCAAAGACATGAAAGATCTCTACAATGAAAATTCTTAAACATTGATGAAAGAAACCATTAAGGTCACGGAGAAATGGAAAGATATTCCTTGCTCATGGGTTGGAAGAATCAATATTGCTAAAATATCTATACTACCTAAAGCAATCTGTAGATTAAATGCAATCCCTATCAAAATACCAATGTCATTTTTTTTTACAGAACTAGGGAATGCAATGCTAATATCCATATGGAATAGCAAAAGACCCAAAATAGAAAAGCAATCCTGAACAAGAAAAACCAAGCTGGAGACATCATCATACCTGACTGCAAAGCATACTATAACTATAAAGTTATAGTAATTAAAACAACATGGTTCTGGCATAAAAAAACAGACACATAGCTCAGTAGAACAGAATACAGAGCCCAGAAACCAATCCACATACATACAGCCAACTGATTTTTGAAGCTTAGGAAGTTTCTGGAAGAAAATGTGGGGGAAACACTCCACGACTTTGGTGTAAGGGACAAGTTCTTTGACAAAACCCTGAAAACACAGACAACAAAAGCAAAACCAAATAAATTAGGCTATATCAAATTTGGAAACTTTTGTAAAGTAAAGGAAATGATCAACAGAGTGAAGAAACATCCAAGAAAATGGAAAAAAGTATTAGTAAATCAACTATCTGACAAAGGATCAATTTCCTGAATATATATTAGCAACTTAACAACAAAAACACAACCAACCCTGTTGAGAAATGGCAAAAGACTTCAGTAGATAGTTCTCAAAAGAAAAAATACAAATGGCCGACAAATACATGAAAGAATGCTCAACACCACTACCCATCAAGGAAATAGAAATCAAAACCACAGTGAGGTGTCATCTCACTCCTGTCAAAGTGGCTAAAAACCAAAACACAGAGGGTAACAACACTTGATCTTAGCCAAATGGCCGAGAAGCGATCACAGAGGGTAACAAATGTTCACGAGGATGTAGCCAAACAAGAACACTTATATAGAAAAGTCCTGAATAGCAGTGGTGAGAATGGGCATCTTTGTCTGGTTCTGGATTTTAGTAGAAATGCTTCCAGCTTTTCTGTGTTCAACATGATGCTGACTGTGGGTTTGTCATAAACTGCTTTGATTGTATTGAGGAATGGGAGAGATGGGGAGGAAGGGAATATCATTATGTTCTTAGAATTGTACCTACAAAGTACATTGAATCTTGTTAAAAGCTAATTAAAAATTTTAAAAAAAGAAAAAGAGTAGAGTGCTTTTTGCTCTCAGAATATCCTATCACTGGATTCCTGAGTGTTAGCCTGTTATTTTTTTTAAAAAAATTACTTATTTTATTTGAAAGAGTTATAGAGAGGCAGAGGCACAAAGAGAGAGAGAGAGAGAGAGAGAGAGAGAGAGAGAGAGAGAGAGAAAGAGTCTTCTGTCCACTGGTTCACTCCCCAGATGGCTGTAATGGCCAGAGCTGTGCAGATCGGAAGCCAGGAGTCAGGACTGTCTTTTGGGTCTCCCATGTGGGTGCAGGGGCCCAAGGACTTGGGACATCTTCTATTGCTTTCCCAGCTGGATTGGAAATGGAGCAGCTGGGACGTGAACCAGTGTCTATATGGGATGCCAGCACTGCAGGCTACGGTTTTACCCGCTATGTCACAGAACTGGCCCCATAGCCTGGTGTTAGAATGCGTGCACAGCAGGGTGTAAAACCCTAACCTGGGTCCACTGGCCTGATTGGCAGCAAGCCAATCAGTGACGTCACAGTGGTAGAAGAAAGTAGACATTTGTCTGCAAAGCACAGAGCAAGGAGTTGGGCAGCTGTTGCTTGATTCTCAGACTCCCCAATGGTTTCAGAATTGGGGATCCCCAGGATTGAATTTGTGGATGAGTGGTACACGTTCAACTCATGTGCAGGTCTTTGACTGGTCCAGAGTGCTTGTAACCCTCCTGATTGATCATGGATGTCTTGTTCTTTTGGGAATTTCAGTGATGCCCAAGTGAGCTCCAGGTAGTCCTGGGGCCATGTAGGTAGTAATTTTTTGCAGTTTGTTCATGCCTAAGATTCCCGAGAAAGCTCTCCAGACAGGATAGAACATCAAGATGTTGACTCTAGAGAAGAGAAATTGTCTTCAGGGTCTGTCTGAAGAGTCTTGTCATGAGGAACCCTGTGGAGTCAACTGCACCACTCCCTGCATTGAGTGCATACATTTGAGAGGTTGCTTTGCAATCGTAGAAGCAGAGCAAAGAAACTTGAGGATAGGGAAGAAGACAGAGTTTGTCGGAGACGAGGGCCTGATAGTGTCTACTCTGCACAGACTGTTGTCTAGAGGCTCGATTTCACAGGGATTTTAACACAGCAGAAGAACCATAGAATGAGAAGACTCCATGCGTTCATAGATTTCTGGCACATCTGGTCAACTTCCTGTTCAGAGAGGGGTGTAGGGAAAAAGGGTGGGGAAAGAGGGAAGGGTAAGACCTATGTGCTGAAAGAGGAGGGGCAAGTCTCCTACTGAATCACCATGAGACATGAGGGAATTTTAAAGGTGATTCTCCAGGTTCTACAGAGCTCTATGCTCCCTCCAGCCTCCCAGGTGTGTTTCCTGTACATAGCTCCAACCAGGTTGCCAGGACTGTTCTGACTTGAGGCAATATTTAAAGAGAATTATAGCCCTACACCGAGTAATATTTCAGTGTACTCCAAAAAGCTATTGACTATAATTTTGGGAAATACTTTATATCACTTATGAATTTGATTAGTTCACTGTATGTTTCTTTCTTTAAAAATACTGTTATTTGGGGGATCTCTCTAGAAACAAGGCATTGTCTGCTGTATCCCAGGGGGGAATCTGCAACCAGGAAAGTCAGTTAAAAGAAGGAAGCCAACCATAGTGTCCTGTAGTCCATTCTAAAGAAGGCTGCATGAATAACATTGAAGAGCCACGTACAGCAAGCCCTCCTGGCCCACGTTCTCCCAGGAGGAAGAGCTGTCATCCTGCTCATTTTCTTTCTTTCTCAAGCATAGTAAATGACACTTGGCTAAGTGTTCATACTCTGCCTTTAAGAAAGTCCTCCTCCAGACACTAAGTGTCACCTCTAGGGGACGCTTTAGAGCAATTCTCTGGCTCTTCATTTGTGGCCTCTGATATTTAGGAAACAAAGGGGAAAAGATCTAAGCCTCAACTAATTTCTGAGCTAGGAAGTAGCTTCTCTGATGCAATTAAAGAAAAATATGAAGCATTGTGCTGTGAGTGCTGGATTGACTGGTACATGGAAAAAATGAATATTGGATGCAGAGAAGGTTAAGACTAGTGGAAGTCAAAAGCTGGAATAGTTGTGGATTAAATGGGCTTGAAGTGAATTTTGAAGCATGTATAAAATTGAGTAACTCCGTAGGTACATAGAGAAGTACATGGATGATTACATTGTGAAAAAAAGACAAGATTCAACTAAAGTGACCTTTTAAAGATTAATATTAAGTATTAAGGGGAAGCTCCGTACTTAATTACCTCAAAATTCCTTTCATCCTTTTCAGAAAAATGGAAATTACTTTTTAAAAGTCATTGAAATAACTATACATTCTATCCTCTGGTTGACCATTGTATAGGGGTCTACCCAACTCTCTTATTTATAGCATCACTAAACTGTTACCAATAAAAGCTTCATTATTTGCCTATTCTGCTAGTTACAGAAGGATGTATACTCCCTAAAGTGGTTGAAGAATAAGGCAGGGGATGCCCAATTGTCCAATTGTACAATGCACCCCTAATACACACATGTACAGAAAGTCAGGTTGAGCCATACACAATAAACTAACACTGTGCTTTTCTTATAGTGAAGATATGCAAACTCTCATTGAAGGTCAAACTTGAATGAGGTGCAATGACATTAAAAGGGAAAAGTCCTCCCAGATAGTTACAATATGCTGGACAGATTTCAAAGAGTTTTTTGCCATTGAAATGAAAATCTTTATGAATGCTTTGCAAATTCCGTTTCCTAGATACCCAGTTTAATTGGTAGTGGTACTCACTATTATTACTCAAATCATTTCATTTGGTTTAGGGGGAAAAAAGTCACAAAAGAATGTAGGTGACCAGATGATTGTAAGGAGCAATTAGAATTATCCCATATCCTGTGTAGGAGTGTATGTGTGTGTCTCCATGTCACTGCACATATATGCATAAGGTATTGTACTACTCTATATTGCATTACCTAAAGAATAAGTTTCAGTCTTGTGGAAGAAGTCTAACATTCCATTCTTTATCCACATGACACTGCTATTATATGAAAATATAAGAGTAACTGGTGATGAATATTTTCTAGCCCTTCTGTTCCATGTTCACCCTTCGGCTCTGAAGCAGTGCTCACCTGGTTCAGTGCTTGGCTATCAGAGGAACATCCACAATAACCTCCATCCTGTTCCCGCCATGGGGATCTGGACTGTAAATACCTGCTGTTTGACTCATGATTGCCCACAGCTGACTAAATGGCCGTTTGTTCTGGTTAGAACCAGAAGCTTGAAGCTGAGGCTAGCACAGAGACCTGCAGGCATGAATCTGTTGCCCAGAGACGTAATAAGCTGCAGGAAATCAAGACCAACCTCAACGTGTGGGGGCTTGATCAGCAAGGCAGGGGTTTGTTCATTCGTTCGAGGCAGGCTTGCTCCTTGTCCTGAAGCACCTGCGATTACTATTAAGTCCGATTTTATTACAAGGGATGAGTTCATTTATTCCTTTTTGTTTTGATGACTCAAGTCTTTCCTCCAGCTTTCAGAAAAGGACCCCACAAAACTCAAAGGACCCTTAATTAGTAGACCGGAGTCACGATCCCATGAGAGATCTTGGTTCCATCCACCCAGAAGCGGTCAATACTTGGACAGAGGACACTATAAACTTAGTATCCAGCCATTGTACATGGGTGCCCTGCGAAAGGTGTGTAAGCCCGAGTGTGTGAGTTGCTCCATCAGTGTCCAGAATTTGTAAACCCTAACCTATTCTCAGGGCAGGGACACTCAACCTCTGTCATAGAGCTCAAGTTTGCCTTACACAAAGCAGTTCATATCCTCTGGAAATCTTCCCATAACCTTCGATGAACACACACTGTCTAAACTGATGAAGTTTGCAATCTTGATTTTTAACTCCATCTTTTAATAATGTGTGAAATGCAGGAACTTTTATATTTAGGGATTATCTATTCAATTATCTATGATAGTTGCAGGTCGTACACCTTCCAAATAGGATTCTAAATAGGACACAAGGTAGTATCTTACCTGGGGGCTTCATAAGGATGTGTGTCTATATATCACATTTTAAAATTTATTTCCTAGGCAAATCTGTAATTTTTAAATGCTGTCATTCACTAGAATCACTTTTTTTTTTTTTTGGCTGGGCAGTAATTTAGACTTCTTTGAAAAGAGCTGGTGCATAGTAATGCTGACGCTTATAAGAATAAGCTGTGCATTGTTATCTGCAATAGTGTGAATTGTGAACAGCTGGTTGGTGTATTGAAGAGAAAAGGGAGCAGGTGTTTGGCCCAGCAGTTAAGATGCTTCCGATGCCTGCATCCCGTGTCATAATGCTTAGCTTTGAGCCCTGACTCTACTTCCAATTCCAGCTGCCGGCCGACGAGCAGCCTGCACTGTGCTGATGTCAGGGTCCATGTTTTGCCAGATTTTAGGCATTTTGAGGGCAAGGAAGGGTTGTATGTGTCTCTGGAAACAAACAATGACTTGGCAAATGTTCATGGAATAAATGAGTAAATGAAAAGTAAACACATTTGGTAAAGAGCCCCAGGAGTATGCGGGCAGGTGTAGTTTCTCACAGATCATTTTGGTCAGAGTTCTCCCAAGAGATGGTTTAACTTATTTAAAACAGTTTTCTAATGCTCTAGTCATAATATTTTCTTGGTCCAGTGCACACCATCCTTCTCTAGATCTTATACAATTTTTTTTTAGATTTATTTATTTATTTGAAAGAGAGAGAGAGAGAGAGAGAGAGAATCTTCCATCTGCTGGTTCACTCCCCAGATGGCCACAACGGCCGGAGCTGTGCCGATCCAAAGCCAGGATCCAGGAGCTTTTTCCAGGTCTCGCATGCAGGTGCAGGGGCCCAAGGACTTGGGCCATCTTCTACTGCTTTCCCAGGCCATAGCAGAGAGCTGAATGGGAAGTGGAGCAGCCAGGACTTGAACCAGTGTCCATATTGGATGCCAGCACTGCAGGCGGCAGTTTTACCCACTATGCTACAGCGTCGGCCCCTGGATCTTATCCATTTTTTTGTTTTCATTTTAAAGAGTGAGTTTTCATAAACTAAGTTTCTTAGGCTGTTTATCACATGAAGCTTCATCTATGCAGTGGTCTGCAATTCACAGAAAACCGAGAAATTTGAGTATTTAAAGAACAGATGTAGACACCACAGTGTTTATCTGATATTTTATGAGTGAAACTGACATTTTGAGATTTGTTATTTACAGCCTTTTCTCTCCTGTTTAGGAACAAGGTTTTTTCCTTCTTATGGCTTGTTGAGTTATTTACTTGGTGGAGGGTTAAGCTTATGATTATCAAATACACTGAATGAATGTCATTGTAAAAATAAAAAGAATAGAAAAGAAAGGAGGGAGGGTAGGGTAGGATGTATTACTCTGCTCCTAAGTTTGTATATATGAAATATATGACATTTATCTACCTTCTATAAATAAAAAATTGGAAATAAATAAAAGAGGTGAAGGTGAAGATATTAGAAGGATCTGGAACACTCATAACTCACAGTCACTATGCATATACAAATATGGGCTTTGATTAAGGGGAGATGGCCTTACTTACAGTCTTGGGCATTACAAAGCATATGAGGGAATCTTTAAAAATTGACTATCCATTTTACCTAAAGGCAGTTACATTAGACTGAGGAGACGTTTTATTTTCTGAAGAGCACCCCAAATGGTGACCGGCAAGACAATGACTTTCGATAGTTGTGGAACGAGTGAGTAAGTGAAGAGTCAGCAGTGCCTTGAGAGGCTGCAAAACCTCATCCTAACCCTTGGGAAAATGAGTTCAAGTGACCCTGGCTGGTGTTTCCCTCGTAGCTAAAGGTTGCTTCCCTTGCTGAAGTTAGCGGCAACTTTTTTTGCTGAATACCAACAACATAACCTAGAATATTTATTTCCAATCTTGGGAAGGGGGATTAGAAGGTGTAGTTAGCAGGCATAGGCGAGGAGCCATTGGCCCAGGAGACACTGGTCTGTGTCAGCCCTCCAGGAAGGAGGGAAGCTTGAGTGAACTCAGGGAGTTGTGATAGGAGCTTTGGACTTGTGGTTTAACTTTGCTCTACTAAAATGGTTAGAATGTTAAGCAGTGAAAATGTAATAGTCATGACTCTTAGTTGCGGGGATTCAAGTTTTATAATCTTACTTAATAAAGGCGCTGAGATTTACTTAGTGAGGGATTCAAGATTTATTCTTGTGTCCCAAAAGGACGTGGATATTTAACATACTGTTCATGCTTACCTTTGCCATTTCTCCACATCTGGAAGCACAAATGCTAGCCTGTGTCAACTTGCTTTCAAAGAAGATCATCATAAAAATGTACCCATTTACAAAAGCTTACCAGTGTGCACTTCTATGACCTTGTGCTTTGACTGATACGGCTATTGCACTGTGAACATATTTATTTTTATGACAATAACCCTTGCACGCACTGTATTTTTTTCTAGACCCAAGTCAGTCAGACATACTTCATCCAGCTGGGTTGCACAGTTAAATTCCCTGCAGTCTGCAGAGGTAGCAGGAGCCTAAGTTTTAAAGCGATGCAAACCAAGAGCTTTATGTGGATGATTTCAGTTTCACATTCTGCAGAGATCACCAAAAAGACATGTTGTGAAATGTAGTCTTTTTTTTTTCTGTCCATGACTACAGGCAGATCAAAAGATCTGTGATTGTAAGATGTGGCTATTTTGAGCACCTGCTATCCGTTGCCCATTCACACACAGCAACTGGTGGCTACTAAAAATAATCAGCTTTACCACCAGCTACGAATCTGGTCATGTTTGGCTGGTGGACAATGGGCACAGTAAGATTTAGGATCCTGCCTTCGCTTGCTTCTCTTTCAGCCTTTGAAAGCTATTGAAAAGCCATTAACAGGCAGGACAGGGGGAGCCGCACTGCAGCACACCTCGTGCCGGCGGAAGGTGGCTGCATGTGAGCGCCAATTAGAGCTGAATGTTCCCGGGCTCGTGGCATTAGGAGCCATGTCAATCAAGGGGGCTACAAAAGCACGTGCAGCCGTGGTGGTGCAGAACCCACCCGGGAGGCTGCTCTGAACTCCAGCTGCTGAATGAGAATGAGTGGGAAGCTCTTGGCAGGATCGTGGAGCGGAGCCTCTGTTCAATAATGCATCCCGAGGTAAACTGTTACCTGAGTGAGGCTAAATAATGCATTTCCTGGGGACAACTGTGGTAGCAGAGGAGAATGCTGGCACCCGTGGCAAGGTTGCTGTCTGAGATGGAAAGATGTCTCACTATCATTTTATCAAGTGCTGTAAGTAAGCTTGGCGTTTTGCTATGGGGCTGTTTGTATTCTTGAAGTATGATTGATGCAGAATTAAGGCAGGTCTTCTGCTATACCATGTCCAGACGACTGAGATAGGCTGGTGACTTTGAAGGACATTGTACAGGCTCGGGTTGTTTCTTCTTTTCAGGCTCTAGAATATTTCAATGCTCATCATACAGAAATATTTAAGAGCGAAGCTTTAAAAATAAATACTGCAAGTCAAAACGTTTTTTAAAGGCAACACATAGAAAAGAATTGCTTTCTGTATGCCACAGGAGGAGAATTTGTATGTATCAGCACATATTAATAAAGTACATAAAAGTCCAGTTTATTAATGTGTGGCTGAGGTCCTTTAGTCGTTATTTTACTTTCAAGTTTTACCTCTCAAAGGTTAGACTGGTGCTTGATCTTCACGGATCTCCTTGACGGTAAACTTTCGTCCTTGCCTGATTCACCTTGCAGTGTGCAGAGACCCCAGTGGCTCTGCCACATGCTACACACGGATGCTCACGTGTGAAGACTAGTTTGTTACCTGTTTTTTTCCCTCAATGCCTGAATTTTAGCTGAATTTTCCGAGCTTCATAGCACCTGCCTCTAAACCTTTTCTGGGTGGTGATAATGAAGAGGAAGACATATTTATAATGCAAATGGCTTGTTATATATACATTTTATTTTCCTCCTGTAGCACTTGTGAAAAGTTTTGTCCGTTTTATGTCATGATCTTAAAATGACAGATGGCATTTGTAGCAAATTGTTTCCTTTTTGGATGAGGGTTTGCTTGGCAAAGGACATCACAATGTTGTTTAATTACTATATTAAAGGAACACATGTTGTGAATGAATGCTGAGTTTTGCATTAATGGTGGGTGAATAAATGATGGTTGGGAAGGATGGAATATTTTGTCTTTTGAGGATGGTGTATACTGGAATCAAAAGTAAATCGTTGTAAAAATTAAGAGATGGAATGAGAGAGGAAGGAAAAGGAAGGGTGGGAATGTGGGAGGGGTTAAGGCAGGGTAGGGTGGGAAGAGTCACTATGTTCCTAAACCTGCATGTGTGAAATGCATGAAATTTGTTTACCTTAAATTGAAGAACTCTAATAAAAATAAAAATGTCTTACTCTTAAGAATTCCCAAAGGAAGCATGTTTTTAGCTTGCAGAACAATTTTCACTCCAAGCAGAATTCCCGGGTCTGTTTGGAAGTTTGCAGATTTAATGAATAAGAATGGGGGCATGTGGCCTATCTAAGAATATAGAATACACGATCTTTTGGTTAAGCATCTGAAATCTTGGGGTTGTATCTGGGTGAAGTCTGCCCAGTGGTGTCCGTACTGCCTCTGTGTGTTACTGCACTAGCCGAGTATCATTATACCTCTTTCTGTGCCTCTGCAGAGGGAATTCCTGGAGTCCTTGGCATCATTCCTGCCAGGAACCTGGGCTCTCTCTAGGTGAAGCGCACACGCCTGGTGGAAGGCAGCGCCGCGGCTTGGGAAAAAACACCAAGATAAAACAACACAGACATAGGGGGTCAGGGAGCAGTTGATCGGCAACTATGCCCCCACCTTATCTTACTTTGAGTTGAATTATTAGAATAAATTCAGAAGATTTTTAAAAAATGAATATGTCCTGTCAATGACATCATTTGAGGTTATTCTTATTGTCCACCAGTATGAAAGATGCAGTTAAAAATTAATGAATGAATAATTTAATGAAAAAACTTCAAGCACCTGGAAACCATGTTCTTGGTGAATTTATCAAAGTAATTAGCAAGTACTCACTGCTAACTCAACTGTTTTCTAAACTGAGTGTGGCCATGTCTATAAATGGAAAGGAAGTGTGAATAGTATAAATGCTAACTTCCCTGGAGAGGTGGCATGGTGTGCTAAAGGCATTCAGAAATCATACTCCATTATGGCTGAACTAGTCAAGCAACCGTGCATTGAAAGATATATGTGGAGCCAGACTCTGAGGATGACTGAGTAGAAGTCAGAGTGAGGACCATTTCGGTATCAGAAGGATTTATTGAAAAGGACCATGATTCATAGTTAATAGTTGTTCCTGCTTCATAAGATTTTCCCACATGGTGTTCCCTTGTCCACCCTATTGGTCAAATCTACTCGCAAGGTTTTCTTGGCTACATTCTTACAGGTGTTCCTTCCGACATGACCTCCATTGGCACCTCGCGCCTATTTTTTTTTTTTTTTCATTCTGCTCTTTGTATATCCCCAAACCGTATTCACTTCCAAGCCTGGCTGCAATGCAGGAAATGGTTGTGATTCAGCCATACACATGCTCCTTGTGAGACAGAGGACACCTTTGTGTGTGGGACATGGGTGCCTGCTAATTAATGCTTACAAGAGAATCATGGTCTCCTGGGCAAACGGTCGTGATAAAATGCTAAAGCTCATCAATACTGAAAAGTCTGAACTCACAGTCTAACAGTAGTTATCTCTGGTCTACAATGTTATCAGTTACCTGAAGAAAGCATTCTGTGTTTTCAAAATTGTGCACTATGGACCATGTTTTAAAATTAGACAGAACTTTAAAGCAGTGTAAGAGAATACTGAAAGAGTGAGTAGATCCGTTCCCCCACCCTTATCCCTATCTGTTGGCATGGGCTCTGACCTAGTTCTGGGCCTCTTCTTCGACTCTGTCTTCTATAGAAATGTTGACAACTGGAGTAGAAAATGTGCTTGTGGAAGCAGGAAATAGCAGGAAAGTTAGCAGCACCATAACCAAAGGTGTTGATGTCTCATGTCTCTGAAGTCAAGAAGTACCTTCAGATGGATGTGTAGTGAGAGTCTGTCTGACAGCCATGGACTTGGCCAGGGGCCCCAGCCAGAGTGCAAGCAGGAGGGAGATCTGGACCTCTAAGGAGCAGTTGGCTCAAGTGTCAGTGTCACGTGAGACCTGGGGAATATACTGCACTTTTAATAAACTGGTGCCTGCCTGGAAGACTGAGGTATACCTGTGGCATTACCTTTGTCTCTCTTGAGAGCCAAGGGCTCGTTTCTCTCCTGGTTCAACTGTTCTCAAAGCACTTGAGTTTGAGGCAACATTGTCTGTAGCCTGAGGAAAGTTAAAGTGATTTAAAATGAATAGTCTGCAAGATTGCTGATCCATTGACAGCAACTAAGATCGCACCAACTGAACCAACCAGAAAGTCAGCTAGTTTACCTACTAACAGCTTTCTAATCCCATGCTTGTGCTATTGTCAAGAATGTCACCTCTGTGCTTGCCTCCTTCCATCTCCCACCTACTGCACATGCTTCCCCCTTGTTCAAGAACCCTACAAGTTCACGGAAGCACATCACCCTGGCCCCACTGTTTCCTGCCTGTCTGCCCAATGCTGACCCCAGGGTCCATTGCTGAAGCCTCCCCACTCTCATCCACACTCTGTTGTACTCAGATGACAAACGTCTGTCCATAATCCTGCTTGAACCCACTTTCTGAGTTGTCTGTCCTTGTACCAGGTAGTTGGATGATCATAGAAGGAAAACAGGAGAGCAAATGCAGGTGGATTTCATGGTTAGAGCCATGATCACCAGTCTCCAGCAGGCAGATGACAAAGTAATGCCCTCTCACTGTGTTTCCCCAGTAGGCGCAGTTGTTCTGCCTAGAAATCTGTTTATCTTCCTTTAACCTCCCACACCCCAACGTTAGAAACCCTCAATTATCACCCCCACTTCTTCCCACCAGTGCATCTACACAGGTGCCTGCATGTGAATCCATTGATGCTGGCAACCTCATCCATTGTGGCTTTAAATGTTACCACTATTTCCCCAGATCTGTGCCTTTATCCCAGATACCCCCTTGTACATCACTGTCTTCTATCTCTTAAGAACAAGTACACCTTTTGTATCCAACAACAGACTTCTCAAGTAGTCTTGTTTTTTTTTTTTTTTTTTTTTTGTTTGTTTGTTTTTGTTGACAGGCAGAGTGGATAGTGAGAGAGAGAGACAGAGAGAAAGGTCTTCCTTTTTGCCATTGGTTCACCCTCCAATGGCCACTGCGGACGGCACATCTCGCTGATCCGAAGCCAGGAGCCAGGTACTTCTCCTGGTCTCCCATGGGGTGCAGGGCCCAAGCACTTGGGCCATCCTCCACTGCACTCCCTGGCCACAGCAGAGAGCTGGCCTGGAAGAGGGGCAACCGGGACAGAATCCGGCGCCCCAGTAGTCTTGTTTTGATAAGCAATATTCCATAACATTTATGAAATCATCCACATACTAATGCCTTCCCTTTTTGCTAGGTATTAAAACTTTATGTTCAGCATTAAATTTAAGCCTTTAACCCTAATCTCTTAGCATTGGTTTGCAAATGAAATAATATTAAGTCAAATGGCATCTGTGGCACGAGGTTTTTTAGCAACTGCTCCTGGGTTTCATTCCACCAGGCTGTAGCTCTTAGATTCCCACGGTCCTTGGAGAATGCACATCCCTGTATCTGTGCCAGTCTGAAAGGCATCTCCCTCCACAAGATGCCAGCTCAGTGGTTCAAGCATAGATTCTTGTGAGGTTTTCTTAACACTCAAACAACTGGTGTGGACTTCCCCTGATTTTTAATTAGCCCTGTTTCTTCATGTTCGTTTTTTTTTTTTTTCACCCCTATTGGACTTCATCCCTTTTCTTACCAGTTTTATACAATGTTTCATATAGGAAAATATCAATGTTTCTCTGCATATACCCTATGATTAAACTTTTCTTCGCAAGCATTTTAATAATTAAATAGTTTCAACTAATTTTAGATGAAAATAAGTCCTGTCAGGGTGTTTTTTTTTTTTTACCCAACAATTTCAATTTAAAAATCTGGGGCCTATGTTGTGGCACAGTGGGTTAAGCTGATGCTTATGATGCTGGTCTCTCATACCACAGTGACCGTCTCAGTCACAGCCCTTCCACTCTGTGCAGCTCCCTGCGAAAGCCCCTAGGAAGGCATTGCAGGGTGGCCCAAGTGTTTGGGCCTCTGCCACTCATGTGGGTAAGAGGATGGATTTCCTGGACCCTGGCTGTGCCTGGCCCAGACCTGGCTGTTGGTAGTCATGTGGGAAGTGAGCCAGAGAGTGGAAGCTTCTGGCCCTCCCTCCCCAATCCCCCGGTCGCTCTGCCTTTCAAACAGTAAATGAATAACTAAATCTTTAAAAATACATATTTTAAAATGTTAGAATAAGATATGTAGATGTGTAGTACCATATTCTAAATAGATTAGTTTCAGTTCATATCACAACTCCTCAGAACTGATACTTTTTTGTAACAGTGTATTTATAATTATTTTTTCCAACATTATTAAATATTATGATAATGAATGACACTGCCATATGAGTGACAAGCCCTGGACTCATTCAGTAGGTAACTGAGCAAAAGCAGGCAGCCTTTAAGTGTGCTGCTAAAGGAACCGCTTCACCCCAGGCATCTGCATCTGGGTCCAGGTCTACCCCGCCCTGCCTGCACACATAGCTCCTTTCTGGGGCATCACCGGTGAAGTGAAGAATGGAGTTGAATGATAGAATTTTGTTGTATTTGTCGCTCAGCCTTCGTCCACGTGACTTATACAGCCTGTCCTGGAGGCCGTGGGCCACTTGATGCTGGTGGTCTAATGTTGCATCTCCATGTTTTGCTAGTGGTGACCTTGCATTATTTTAACCTTGTCATTCAGCTTGGAGGCGAGCAGCCCCACGCCCTTACCTGCCATCTGTTGTTCTAACGTGATGCTGTCTCTGGGGACTAAGCATTTCAGACTTGGCTCACTCTCAGCATTGCTTCAGGAACATAAGCCCGCAGACGCTCACCTACTGAAGAGATCAAATGGCGTCCTTCTGCTCCCCCAAATATTACTAGACTCCTGTCCCTCACCAACCTCTGGCCTACCCGATAAGGATGTGTGGCTGAGCAGGTCAGCCAGCAGCCCCGCTCTCTGGAAGGCCCTGTACCAGAGGACGAGGTGGAGACGGAACACGTAAACAGACAGGTGGCAATCACTCTCTACAATAGCCATGGCGTGAAGGAAATCAAGGAGCTTATGGGGCTAGTGGGTGACCTGGAGCAGACAGGCCTGAGGAGCAACCCAGCATCATGGGTTGAGGGCATATTTTTTCAAGAGGTAACCTCTGAGTGACAGGCAGGAGCGAGGGCGGCTCCCGGGCGGGAATTTGCGTTTTGCTTTGAAGACTCAGAGAAAAGCGAAACTTTTGTTTAACATCTTGTTAATTCTTCCCACACTGGTAATAGATGCTGCTTTGCTGCTTTTTTTGTTTCAATATTCTTACATGCTAAAGCTGATATCCAATAGCTTCCCTTACTTTTACTTCAATACTTATTGGAAAAGGTCATTCATTCTTCTCAGATACTTGGGCATCCAGTCACTGCTTTTTAGCTACCACACCATGCATGTATCACAATGACCAAGAAATTACAGTCACGTGATTGATGATGCACTGTATATATGATGGCAGTCCCATAGCATTATAAGAGAGCTGAACATTCCTATACACAATAAGTAAGCAATGGAAACAATGCAGGTCCCCATCAACTGATCAATGGATACAGAAGATGTGGTGCATATGTACAATGGAATACTGCCGAGCTGTAAAAGAGATGGGACCTTGTCATTGGCAGCAACGTGGAAGTTGTTATGTCAAGTGAAATAAGGCAAGCACAGAAAGGCAAGCGCCGTATAAGCTGATTCATATATGGAGTCTGCAACAACTGATCCTATAGAGGTTAACATAGTGATGGTGTTTACCAGATGCAAGGGAGAGATGGGAAAAGGTTGGGTAATGGGTAGTAAACTATCATTTATGGGAGTAAGAAGCTCTGGGATTCTATTGCATAGTAGGGTGACTACAGATAGTGACAGTGGACTATATGTTTCTTGGGAAAAAATAGAAGATTTTGAATATTCATACTATAAAGAAATGTTCGATGCTTGAGGAACTGAATATGCTTCTCTTTATTGGATATCGCACAATCTATGCATGTGCTGGGACATCACATGGTACCCATAAACACAGACAATGTTTATATGTCAGCTAGAAATTTTACAAGCTGAAAAATTCCAGTTACCCAGTGACTCACTGTGGCTGTTCCAACATTAAGCACAACACATTGCACAGGTGGCTTTGGGGATGTCGGTGTAAACAAACCTAAGTTGCCAGTCATATAAAACGGTACCACATCCAGTTATATTCAGTGTAGTCTGTGTCAACCTTGAGTCTGATTTAGGATCGTGGAGGCTGAAAGAGAGGGAATGGGCAAACTGGCACTTTCACAAAATCGTACTGGAGCAGCTGTATGTGTTGTGGCCACTGAACTTCAGGAAGGAGACACAGGAAGAAGGCTCTGGTGCACCGAGCCCCCTGCCATCCCCAGAGAGCTGCCCAGTAGGTAGCTTTGTAGATGATCTGAGGCTCAGGTGAGTGACTTCTCTTTGAAATAGATGACAACATGTTGCCCTAATGAGAGGACATAGGCGGCAAGGAAGTAGATGGCTCAGGCTGGAAATTTAGAAAGAGAGCAAGAGTCATCCACACGACAGTGAAGTGATCATCAATCAGGGACTCGAGTAAAACTGTTTCCAGTGGCAGAGTCTCCTAAGCAGACTGGTGTGACGGGACAAGTGTGTTCCAGTAGAGCAGCCACTGGAGTGGTGGACAAGAAGGCCACCAGTGCCATATGTGGACACCAAGCAGTGCCTGTGGAGAGGCAGATTATCTTCAGACTTGAGCCTTTATTTGGAGAGAAATGAGAGCACGGAGCATATGAAGCCTTGGCTACTAAAAGAAACACAGATGCAGTGCAATCTGGGGAGGTGCTCAAACAGTGTTATTCTGGGGAGGCCAGCATTGTGATGCAGTGGGTTAAGTCGCTGCCAACGACACTGGCTTTCCACGGGTACTGGTTCAAGTCACACTGCTCCGCTTCCTATCCAGCTTTCTGCTAATGCACACGGGAAAGCATCAGTAAGTGGTCTGTGTCACCCACTTGGGAGACCTAGATGAAGTTCCTTGCTCGTGGCTTCAGCCAGGCTGAGAGCCCTCACTGTCGCAGTTATTTGGGAGTGAACCAGTGGGTGGAAGATCTTTTTCTCTGTTTTATTTTTGAAGATAGGAAGTATATGAGCAGTTTCTAATTGACTATCAAAAGTAAGTGGAGGTCCAGTGTATGCATCTACATCATCATCTTTGAGATCAGCTGTGCCTCTACATCCATCCTACTACCATGGGTCCGCAGCTCTCAGCAGTCTTCCCTTCAACAAGAGGGCAGAGAAAGTCCTGAAGCCTAGGAGGTGCTGTTTTGTCATCTTTTTGACATCAGTCACTTGAGAAATTAAAAGAATGCTAATGGGAACCCCAACAATAACAACAATGCTAATTGGGATAAAAGTTAACCTGAGGGAAACAAACTTTGTCTTTCACTAATTACCATTAAAACACCAATGCTGGACCAGAGCATACAGTATGTTCAAGAGTGACGGTCATTTGAGAATGAGCCCTTTGCTCACTGCTTTGGAAAAATCTGCTCCAAGCCACAGTGGAATTCTGTCCTGTGTTCCTAGAAGGATGCATCATGCGATAGTGGAGGCTGTGTAAGTGGTTCTGGAATGACTGAGTTCTAAACTGGCTTTTCCGTATTCAGGAAGCAGTATAGAGGTTGCTGTGGACAGTTCAGGGAATGTCACCTCCACCGACGGTTGTGGTCAAAAAGGCAAACCGGGAGTGTGGTGTACAAGGATGATAATCCTGTGTGAATCACTGGTGCCTCCTGGCTGCTCTCCTCGGTCTCATTTGGTTCATCGTGAAAGGTCTTTTGCTGATAGGAAGTGGTTGAGAGAAGGATAATTAAAGGCAAAAAGCTTTGGGATCTTCAGAATAAGGAAAGATTAAGAGACCTGAATTATTTATGAACTAGAAATGAGGAGTGGCAGGAGAGACAGGTACAAATTAATGAATGGTTTTGTGAAAATCATTCAGCCATTCTTCCGCATTCAGGCTGTTAATGGAAGAAAGGGGAAGACACTCACTGAAGCGGCTGGCGATAAATGTGAGATTAATGAGAGATGTGCCTTGTGGGCCTCCTGTTCCAAGACCGTAAAGTTATTTTTGTGAGCGTGTGTTTGAGGAAGGAAACAGCAGACGACTGGATTGTTTCTTCCATTTCTCCCCATTCTTCTTTACTCTGAACAGCTTTACCTCTCAGGGTTATGTTTGGAGCACCGAGGCTCCTGTGCCTGAACCCACCAGGGGACTTCCTGAGTCTCCGCCACCCGCTTTGTCCTCTGGTGACCCGTAAAGCACATTACCTGTGATGTGTCGGTTCTGCCCTGCAGAGCAGGCACTCCCCGCCACTGTGACTGTGATGACAATCACAGCCAGTACAGGTGCATCCTCTACCATCATTTGGGGGGTCCCTTGTTTCTTATGGGGTCACTGGACTTGATCGTTGGGTATTCTGCTCCAATCTAATTGGGTTTCATTTTGGTGGATCACTTAGCTTCTGTAGGGCTTAGCACTTGAATCCTCATTTGGAAAATGTGGCTAATAATACCACCCATGGTTCTGAGTATCAGTAAAAGTCAGTCAGTCTGCTAATAACTCCTTCACTCCCTTCCTGTCTTACTTTATCCATCCCACGTTTGCCCACAACTCCATCGGCACCTGCTGTGCTGCTGTGGACACAGCACAGAGACATGCCTAGCCCTTGGCACAGCGAATACAGATGTGAAAATGGCATGTTCGCTGTCCAAAGCCCACAGGACGGTACAGGGGAGCCCCTGGAAACCGGAGCACCCACTGAAGGCTGAGGGATGGGGCAGGATGAGCCACTGTGTTTCTCTTCCCCTCCACAGACACCCTGGCCATAAGGCTGTCTCTTTCTCTGACTCATTTGATTTTCAGTGAGCGACAGGGGTCCACATCTATGTCCAAGGTGCCTTTGCAGTTTCTTTTAAAATGTCTTATTTACGAGTCCTATCCATGAAAGTATCTTCTCCTTAAACATATTTACTGTGTTAATGGAGTATACCTCATTATTTTGTAATTCTAGTTCAATACTTTCTTACACTACTCTGAAAATCTGATTTTAAATTTAACTTTCTTTGTGTCTATTTTGTTAAGTCAGCATTACTGCAATGTAATTTGCATACTTGTTTTTTAGGAGGATAAATCAATAGGTTTTTCTTTATTTATTTTTACAGGCAGAGTGGACAGAGAGAGAGAGAGAGAGACAGAGACAGAGACAGAGACAGAGAGAAAGGTCTTCCTTTACCGTTGGTTCACCCCCCAATGGCTGCTGCAGCCTACACACCACGGTGATCAGAAGCCAGGAGCCAGGCGCTTCCTCCTGGTCTCCCATGGGGTGCAGGGCCCAAGGACTTGGGCCATCCTCCACTGCACTCCTGGGCCACAGCAGAGAGCTGGCCTGGAAGAGGAGCAACTGTGACAGAATCCGGCGCCCTGACCAGAACTAGAACCTGGTGTGCCGGCACAGCAGGCGGAGGATTAGCCTATTGAGCTGCAGTGCCAGCAAATCAATAGGTTTGACAAACATAAACTCTCACACAAGTGTCCCATAATCCAGACAGTAGAACTCTATTTTGTTAATCCAAGGACGTTTTTTTGTGCCTTTCATAGTCCGTCTTCTGCTCTCCCTGTAGTCACAGCCCTGACACAGAACTCACAGATCTGACTTCTGTCCTTGCAGCTTTGCCTTTCCAGGAAGTCCATCAGAGGAATCACACACTATGGTCTCTTGAGGTTGGCTTACTCAGCATAGTCCACCCAAGGTGTTCTGTCTACCAATGGCTCTTCCCTTTTATTAATGAGTTGTGTTCCATGGTATGGATGGACCATAATAGTTTGAAATATTCACCTACTGGGAGACATTCTGTTTGTTTCTAGTTTGTGTCTATTACAAGTAAACTTTCTTTTTTTTATTTAAAAGGCAGAGTTACACACACACACACAGAGAGAGAGAGAGAGAGAGAGAGAGAGGGAGAGAATCTATCTGGGACTCACTCTCCAAATGGATGCAATGCCTGGGGCTGGGCCAGACAAAAGCAACAAGCCAAGAGCTTCATCAAGTCTTCTGCGTGGGTTCAGGGGCCCAAGCACTTGGGCTGTCTTCCACTGATTTCTCAGGTGCATTTGCAGGGAGCTGAATAGGAAATGGAGCAGCGGAGACATGAACCAGCACCCATATGGGATGCAGGCATTGCAGGTGGCAACTTAAGCTGCTATGCCACAGAGCTGGGTCTCACAAGTAAACTTTCCATGTACAGTTCTGCACATAGTTTTAATACTGGTTTTTGTGTGGACATATGTTTTCTTTTCTCTTTGGTAAGCTCTCAGGAGTCCAGTTGGTAGGTCTGTGGTGAGTGTAGCTATTTAAAGAAACTCACTTCAATTCTGTAGTGCTCTGAGATTCATCGGTGTGGACACAGACGTGAGAGCTGTGTTGCCTCTTGTTGCTGAGTGGTAATCGCTTTCTATGGATGCCCCCAGTGGGTCTGTCCATTCACTAGTTTGTGGGTGTTTCATTTTTTCCCCTGTCTTTGGCTGTTATGAGTACAAACTGTAAATATTCAAAGGCAGGTTATTTTTAGAAGTTTTTTTTTTAATGAATACAAATTCAGTATGTACAGCTTTTAGGAATAAAGTGTGTCTTCCCCCCTGTAGCCCCCTCCCACCTCCACTCCCATCCCACCTCCTACTCCCTCTCCCATTCCATTCTTCATTAAGATTCATGCTTTTTTTTAAAAAAATTATTTGACAGGTAGAGTTACAGACAGTGAAAGAGAAAGAGAGACAGAGAGATGGGTCGTCCTTCTGTTGGTTCACTCCCCAAATGGCTGCAATGGCTGGAGCAGCACCGATCCGAAGCCAGGAGCCAGGTGACTCTTCCTGGTCTCCCATGCAGGTTCAGGGGCCCAAGCACTTGGACCATCCTCCACTGCCCTCCTGGGCCACAGAAGGGATGCTGGACTGGAAGACGAGCAACCGGGACTAGAACTGGCACCCATATGGGATGCCGGTGCCACAGGCGGAAGATTAACCTAGTGTGCCACAGTTTGGTTTTTTTTTTTCAACTTTTATTTAATAAATATAAATTTCCAAAGTACCACTTTTGGATCATAGTGGCTTTTACCCCCATAACATCCCTCCCACCCACAAGTATCCCATCTCCCACTCCCTCCCCCATCCCATTCTTCATCAAGATTCATTTTCACTTTTCTTTACATACAGAAGATCAACTTAGTATATACTAAGTAAAGATTTCAACAGTTTGCACCCACACAGATACACAAAGTATAAAGTACTGTTTGGATGGTAGTTTTACTGCTAATTTGCATAATACAACACATTGAGTACAGAGATCCTACATGGGGAATAGGTACACAGTGACTCCCATTGTTGATTTAACAATTAACACTCTTATTTATGACGTCAGTGATCACCTGAGGCTCTTGTCATGAGCTGCCAAGGCTATGGAAGCCTCTTGAATTCACAAACTCCAACCTTATTTAGACAAGGCCATAGCAAAGTAGAAGTTCCCTACTCCCTTCAGAGGAAGGTACCTCCTTCTTTGATGGCCCGTTCTTTCTGCTGGGATCTTACTCACAGAGATCTTTCATGTAAGTCATTTTTTTTTTTCGCCACAGTACCTTGGCTTTCCATTCCTGAGAAACTCTCATGGACTTTTTAGCCAGATCCAAATGCCTTAAGGGCTGATTCTGAGGCCAGAGTGCTGTTTAGGGCATCTGCCATTCTATGAGTCTGCTGTATCCCACTTCCCATGTTGAATCGTTTTCTCCTTTTTAATTCTACAAGTTATTATTAGCAGACACTAGTCCTGTTTATGTGATCCCTTTGACATTTAATCCTATCATTATGATCAACTATGAACTTAAATTGATCACTTTGACTAGTAAGATGGCATGGGTACATGCCACCTTGATGGGACTGAATTGGAATCCCCTGGCATGTTTCTAACTTTACCGTTAGGGGTAAGTCCAAGTAAACATGTGCTGAACTGTACATCTCCTCCCTCTCTTAGTCCCACTCTTATATTTAACAGGGATCACTTTTCAGGTAAATTTAAATGCCTAAGAATAATTGTGTGTTAATTAAAGAGTTCAACCAATGATATTAAGTAAAACAAAACAAAACAAAATAACTAAAAGGGATAAAATAGTAAGTTTGTTCCTAGACAGTCAAGACAAGGGCTGATCAAGTCATTGTTTTTCATAGTGTCCATTTCACTTCTACAGGTTTCCTTTTAGGTGCTCAATTAGTTGTCACAGATCAGGGAGAACATATGATATTTGTCCCTTTGGGACTGGCTCATTTCACTCAGCATGATTTTTTCCAGATTCCTCCATTTTGTTGCAAATGACCGAAATTCATTTTTTTTACTGCTGTATAGTGTACTATAGAATATATAACCCATAATTTTTTTATCCATTATTCTGTTGATGGGCATTTGGGCTGATTCCATGTCTCAGCTATTGTGAATTCAGCTGCAATAAGCATTAAGGTGCAGACAGATCTTTTATCTGCCAATTTAGTTTCCTTTGGGTAAATTCCAAAGAGTGGGATGGCTGGGTCATGTGGCAGGACTATATTCTGGATTCTGAGGAATCTCCAAACTGTCTTCTATAGTGGCTTTACCAGTTTGCATTCCCACCAACAGTGGATTAGTGTGCCTTTTTCCCCACATCCTCATCAGCATCTGTTGTTACTTGATTTCTGTATGTAAGCCATTCTAACCGGGGTGAGGTGAAACCTCATTGTGATACACACACATTTTTCAAAAGAGGAAATCCAAATGGCCAACAGACACATGCAAAAATGTTCAAGATCACTAGCCATCAGGGAAATGCAAATCAAAGATTTATTTTCAATTGACTTTATGTACAGAAGACTAACTCTATACTAAAGTAGAGATTTCAACTGCTTGCACACACACACACACAAATTATAAAGTACAGCTTGAAGACAAGTTTTACCATTAATTCTCATAGTATACCTCATTAAGGACAGAGGTCCAGCAGAGGGAGTAGGTGCACAGTGACTCCTGTTGTTGATTTAACAATCAACATTCTTATTTTTGATGTCAATGACCACCTGAGGCTCTTGTCATGAGCTACCAAGGCTATGGAAGCCTTTTGAGTCCACAAACTCCATTGGTATTTAGACAAGACCATAAGCAAAGTGGAAGTTCTCTCCTCCCTTCAGAGAAAAGTGCATCCTTCTTCGATGACTTCTTTTCACTGGGGTCTTGCTCACAGATATATTTCATGCAGAACATTTTTTGCCACTATGTCTTGGCTTTCCAAACCTGAAATGCTTTCATGAGATTTTCAGCTGGATCTGAATGCCTTAGGGGCTGATTCTGAGGTCAGAGTGCTGTTTAAGGCATTTGTTATTCTATGAGTCTGCTGTGTGGACAGCTTTCCATGTTGGAACTTTCTCTCCTTGTAATTCTATCTATTATTATTACCAGACATTTGGTCTTATTTATGCGATCCCTTTGATTTTTAATCCTGTCTATATGATCAATTCCACATAAGATGGTACCATAGTACCACCCAGCTTAATGGGATGTGGAGTCCCATGGCAACTTTTTAGCTTCACTCTTAAGGGTAAGTCTGTGGGAATGTGTGCTGAACTGTACAGCTCCTCCCTCTCTCATTCCCACTCTTATATTTTCAATTGACTTAATACACCTATGATTAATTTTATGTTAAGTAAAGAGTTATACCAATAGTATTAAGCAGAAAAAAAGAATAAATAAAAAATTAAACAGTAAACTCTTCTTCAACAGTCAGGACAAGGGCTGTTCAAGTAATTGCTTCTTGTAGTATCAGTTTCACTTCTACAGGTTACCTTTTAGGTGCTTTGTTAGTTGTCACAGATCAGGGAGAACATATGGTATTTGTCCCTTTGGGACTGGCTTCTTTCAATAAGTATGATGTTTTTCAGATTCATCCATTTAGTTGCAAATGACCAAGTTTCTTTTTTTTACTGCTGTGTAGTATTCCAAAGAGTACATATCCCATAATTTCTTTAGTCTTCTGTTGATGGGCATTTGGGTTGATTCCATGTCTTAGCTATTGTGAATTGAGCTGCAATAAACATGGAGGTGCAGATGACTCTTTTATTTGCTGATCTCATTTCCTTTGGGTAAATTCTGAGGAGTGGGATGGCTGTGTCATATGGTAGGACTAGATTCAGATTTCTAAGGTATCTCCAAACTGTCTTCCCTAGTGGTTCTATCAGTTTGCATTCCTACTATCAATGGATTAGGGATTTTGTTTGTTGATTTCTGTATGAAAGTCATTCTAACTGGAGTGAGGTGAAACCTCATTGTGGTTTTGATTTGCATCTCTCTGATGGCCAGTAATCCTGAGCACTTTTTCATGTGTCTATTGGCCACTTGGATTTCCTTTTTTTGAGAAATGTCTGTTTAAGTCCTTTGCCCCCTTCTTGACTGGGTTGTTTGCATTGCTATTGGGTTTTTTGATCACTTTATATATTCTGGTTATTAATCCAAAGGCAGATTATTACTTTTTGCATGGAAGCATGGTTTATTTATATGTAGAAGTGGAATTTCATTATCATCTTGATACACTGAAATTCCTGGTCTGCCATGGAGGGCCCATTAACAAGCAGAAGTCCTAGAACCACGATACTCAAACCACTGTGATTTAGTTATTAAGGTCACAGAGATAGGAAACACTAGATAAAATATCATACTTTTTACAAAGCTCTTAATCTGTCGTGTTCAGCCCAGAGGCATCCTGCTGGGCTCCCTCCCTGCTCTGAGTCCTGTGTGTCCCAAGTCAAGTATCCAGGTTCCTGGCTGGATCTGACGTGTTCAGACAGAGGCATCGTGCTGGGCTCCCTCCCTGCTCTGAGTCCCGAGTGCCCAGAGTCCAGTATCCAGGTTCCTGGCTGAGCTCTTTGCAGACCGTGCTCTTTGTTTTGTGTCCCCAGCACTCCCAGAGCTCATTCTGCTAAGATAACAGGTGTCAGGTGTCCAACCCTGTGTGGCCAGCACCATCAGCCCGCTCAGGGTCCTCGTGAGTGCCCTTCAGCTTCTCATCTCCTGGTTTCTGTGCCTCTCCCACTCCCCATGAGTAGATGTATTTGATCCTGGGTTCAAATAGGTACAGCATCGGTCTTTCGTATAAATGACTACAACCCAAGTGCTGAACTGTTAGAACACATCCCTATTTCACTATATCAGCACACTATGGTTTTTCACCCTAAATAATGAATACACAGGGTGCTTCTCAGTGGAGAACCTATGGTCTCTGTACTTCCAGCTGCTTTAACAAAGAAAGGAATGCCCAAGGAACTTATGTTTCTGTTTATATGGAATGCAATATACATAAAATATTTCAACATAGTTTTTCCACTTTTCATTATCGTGTCTGAATTCTGTCTTCATCTATGGATTTGAGCATAAATGAAGCTGTAGAGGTATGTCTTAACAATTGGCTGCTATGTTCAGAATATGTTCAGAGAGAAATCTGTGTTTGACACTCATGCAGATAAACACACCAGAACGCATGAACTGAAAATTCTAGCCTATGGCCGGTGCTGTGGCTCACTAGGCTAATCCTCCACCTGTGACACCGGTACCCTGAGTTCTAGTCCCGGTTGGGGTGCCAGATTCTGTCCTGGTTGCGCCTCTTCCAGGCCAGCTCTCTGCTGTGGCCCGGGAGGGCAGTGGAGGATGGCCCAGGTCCTTGGACCCTGCACCCACATGGGAGACCAGGAAGAAGCACCTGGATCCTGGCTTCGGATCAGCATAGTGCGCCGGCCGCAGCGGCAATTTGGGGGTGAACCAACAGAAGGAAGACCTTTCTCTCTGTCTCCCTCTCTCACTGTCTAACTATGTCTGTCAAAAAAAAATTATAGCCTGTGGTTCAGTTCCATGAAACTATTTTTAGGATTTTTGGTTCAAAATTTTTTATAGAACTAGCGGTAGTAATTTTAGTTAAAAATATAATCACACTAATAGCATCTTTAGTAGTTTTTTTTGAAATACAGAAGTTCCTAAGTATAAATTTAGGCTGCACTTTCAAGTAGTTTTGTGCCTTATCCTTGGACCCACACGCCCACAGGTGGTTAGCAGAGGGATCCTGGGTGGGGACGGGGCGGAGGTGGTGGCCGGCATGTGTCCTCTGTCATCCCTCACTCACCTTGAGGGCTGGGGCCTATTTCATGTCAGAGGCAGCCTGGATCTGAGCCTTCTGGCAAGGGAAGACTGATTGTACAGTAAACCTGGATCCATGTTGAAACCTCATGTATAGTAATAAGACCTGACACAGATTAAAGGCACTTACAATAAAATTCGAGAAATAAAAATGAGTCAACAATAATAATCAGTGCACATAAATGATTGCCATTAATATTCTTTAGCAAAGTTATGTTTTTAGTTTTTCTCTTTATTTCCCCAATGTTTGCACATGTTGAAAATAAAATCCTTAACCCTGTAAGATATTTTTGCAGAATTACATCAAGAGAGATGGAGGGACTGAGCAGGATCTCCTATCTGCTGGTTCATTCCCCAACTGGCCACAATGGTCAGGGCTGGCCACTCCAAAGTCACGAGCCAGGAGCTTCATCTGAGTCTCCCATGTGGGTATAGGGACCTAAGTGGTTGGGCCATCTTCTGCTGCTTTCCCCAGGACATTAGCAGGGAACCAGATTGGAACTGTAGCAGCTGGGACTTGAACCAGTTCCCACATGGGATGCTGGCATCATAAGCTGAGAGTTAAGGTTGACTATGTACCCTGTCGCCTTGTGTCTTTAAAAGTCCAGTGTGTTTCTTGGCATACAGAGATCTCAAGACTTGCCTCCCCCACCCTCCCCCCCCCCCCAGCCTCCTTGCACTGCCCATGAGGTGAGAACCATCTCGCTACCTACAGAGGTTATGGGACAAGTCCTAAGTGTCTTGACTGTGACTCTGCAGAACAAACTGAGATACAGAGACAGGATGGATCACATTGGACAGAATTCTGTAGGCAGCAACAGGATAGGAGGCTCTGGGTGTCCCAGTGGTATGGCCGTGGCCCCAAATAGCAGGAGAGCCCCACACTACCTTCCCAGCCTTTTGTCCTCCACAGGTGCCTTGTACCTCCCCTGCCTTTCCCTGGAGCCACAGGGGAAGGAGAATCCCCATCTTGGGGTGTCCTAGCTCAGACCACAGAGCGGGGCCGGCCCTTCCAAGTGGCACAGGGCTAGCGTTCTGAAACGAGGTGGGGAACCCTTCCAAGTAGCGTCTTTGAGATAAGCCGTCACTCCCAGCCCTGCAGCAGCTGTACCGTGGACTCAGGCCCACAGTATGTGGCCACTGTCTCTTTGGACGCTGTATTTTCCTCTTTGCTTCATGTGTGATGACAAAGTTTCTGTGAAGAGAAAACAACACATCAGTGAGTGGGAAACTGGGAGGAGGTGCGGCTTTTTGTCTGTTAGTTTGAGTTTGATTTTTTGGTGATTTCCTCAAATTATTTGAGCTGTCTGATCCACACATACTGAAGTGATTAGTGCTCTTTTCTGTCTATTATTTAATTATCTTTGAACATATCTCTAAGCATTTCAGAGGCACAAGATACCATTTTATATTTAGAAAGACATTTATGTTCATGTTTGATTCAAAGTCAGCCATGCAAGTATTGTATTCAAGAATAGTAATAAAAATGGTGGAAGTAAAATATCCATGTCTTTCTTTAATTCATGATTAACTAATTGATGTTATTCTGTAGAATTTATAAATTATCATTAAGATGACATGAGTTATTGTCTTATCAAAGTGTTCTGTGTTAAGATATTTCAAAAATAAACATATTGGTGATTTTGACATTATTTACAAATAATGAAATGCACCCCTTTCAAAATCAAATACTATGATATACCTTAATTTTTCATAAAGTTTAATAAGACCTAGTAGTCCATCAGGATGGGAAATCTTGCTTACATACAGAACTTTAGAGCTGCCTTAAAGAAATTAGATACAGCTTGTGTCTGTAAAATATTCCCGTTGCCTGCTGAAAATACCTTACCCATTTTGTCGGTTAACGCCATGAATACATGCTCCAGATA
Source organism: Lepus europaeus (assembly GCF_033115175.1). Taxonomy (NCBI): domain Eukaryota; kingdom Metazoa; phylum Chordata; class Mammalia; order Lagomorpha; family Leporidae; genus Lepus; species Lepus europaeus. Next base: position 4,070,826 of record NC_084832.1, on the reverse strand, counting down.
CCTCAAGCCTGTATCAATCGAATAACGGGTAAATGTTAGTCACACATACCCACACACACGCGCGCGTGCGCGTTTTTCTCCTTCCACACTCAGTGACATGACCTCTGTTTAATAGTGGCCCCTCCTTAGCTCCACCCACTGCAGGTGGGAAGTACAGAGATGTTTCTTTCCTTGCTTTCTGTCTACACTTTCCCCTGTTGCCCACCTGCGGTCACGCGCCATCACTTAAGTGTTCTTATGTTCATGATTCCCGTCATCTGCTCTGGTCCTCCACCCCTTGATCAAATTCCGGCCTCCTGACTTTGAGCTGAGTTGTTGTGCCCCCTGTGTCTCCCCTGTTGCCTGCTGTATAAGCCCCCAGATTTTTTCAGACTCCACATTTTGATGGTAAAGTTGTTTGCAAGCCTTCAAGGCTCCTGTGACAGAACTAAAAATAGTGAAACTCTCTTTATGCCCTCTTTAATCCCTGGTGGTGATTCCAGCTCTTGGATTTTTGCTTTCTTTTTGACTTTTAGCTTTTCCATGTCTTTGCTCTGCCAAACTGAACAAATGCTTGTTGATTTTCTAACATCTGCCTATCTTCAAGTATTTTCTTCAAGTTTAGAGAATATTTTTCTTTAAACTTTAACATTTTACCTGTGATCAAATTCCAGATCAGCTGACCTGGAATCTTGACCTTCAGAACCAATTCTCGTTCCATGTGAGTGAACTGGGAGTGTTGTCAGTGTTTCTGTGTGGGCTTAGGATTGTGTGCTGTGCGCTACTCTGTAAACAACAAGTGAGTGAGTAAGCCTGGAACCATCCAATGTGCTAATATTAACTTTGTATATAGAAAGTTCTTAATAATTTGAACGACTGAAAAATTGATAGATAGGTGGATGATTGAATGTATTGTTGAGTCCCTTTGTATGACCAGCTCCTTGACGCGCTCTGCAGGTGCACCTGTGGGTCTGTGCTTTGTGGAGCTTGGTCAGGATAGCAGAGGAGGGAGACTGTTGACTGAAGCGTCTTTTTCATCCTAGGAATGATCTTACTAATCATACAACAAGACAACTACTTCACATCGATTTCAGACACATTCAGATGAAAATTTTAATTTTTTTAAATTGGGTTCTATGAGTTCTTATGACATAAAAAGTATTTTCCTGAGCTTGCACATTTCAAGAACAGGTTCTCTGTCCCTCCTGTGGCATGGAGATTCTTTGGGCATGGTCTGAGGAGATGGTTCATCCCAGTGTAAACAGCACAGAATTCTGACTTTCATGTTCTCTCCGCCTTTTGTTCCCCACGTGAATTCTCATTTCTAGACTTATTTCTTTGTGGCCATGGACATTAACTTCCACCTTTTCATGTCTTAGTCCCTGCACATGTGCAGAGAATGCTTTCAACAAATACTTTGTGTACTGAGCATCGGACTGGCAAGGAATTGTTCTTCCTCTCAGCACAGCACGAAACCATAAAGCTCTCTGAAACCCGAAAATAAATTCTTTGAAAAGGAAGGATAAATATGAAAATGTTCTACATAATAGAAAAATTTAACCTTTGCTCTGCTTGTGGAGATAAGCAATAGGCTCATAACAGAAGAGAACAGGTGCGCTCAGGGAATGATCCCTCGGCTCACTGGTTGCCAGTGACAGAATCAGCTTGTAATGGCATAAATACAAAAGGAAATGCACTACCTCTCATATGTGGAAATGGCTTGGAAAGTCTGAACTCATGTTTGTTTCAGTACTGCTACATCTAGGTAATTTAGCTAATGTTATTTATTCTCATGTTCACTCTCTCTCTCTCCCTCACTCTATCTCTGCATCTCTCTCTCTCTTTTCTGTTCCAGGAGCTATGGGCCTTGATTAAAAATGCTTACATCCTAGTTGTTTGATATTAAAACAACAAGAAAGGGCCTTTAAAAAAACCTCTTCCAGTTTCTATTTATCAGACTTCCTGGGAGGGTCCTGAGTTGTTCTCGCCCCAGTCTAGATCGATGCTCTAATCCCAGTTGTCGGGGCCTCTGTGCTGGGCCAAGCCTCAGCCAGGTTTTCGGTTCTGCACGAAGTTGCAGCAGGCCCACTTTCTAATAACCCACGAGCACCACGTGCAGTGATGGAGAGGGCTGACTCTCCATGGGGAGGGAGCCCCAGAATGAACAGTGCACCCAGGTAGGTAGTTAATGGAATGGAATATTCCATGTGGTGGAGTTGGAGAGGAACAGGAGTAGGGTGAAAGTTATGGGCAAGGCTGGTTGGTTTCTATGAAGCAGTAAGTAGCAATAACTTCAGAGTGCAAGGGGGAGCCTATGGACTCAGCTCTTGGATCTTGGCCACTTTCCTAGCTGTTCCGTTATTCTGAATGAGTTTGAAGATGGAATCATTTTTGAAAAGTCTCACTAGTCTGACGCGCTGCTGAGAGACTCAGCCAAGGGTGCTTAATGCAGTAATCAGCCCTGAGTTCAGGTGGGTCCTCAGGTGGGCATGGAGGTGCCTCTCCCTTCGTCCTACTCTTTACTGTGAGATAGGTTTTGGAATTGACCTTGAAGACGTTGATCTGAATGTGTCATACACGTTGTTATGAAGGGCACTGAAACTCACTTAAAGACACAAACTATAAAACTAAGAAAAGATCATAGAAATTTTATCACCCATTTTCTGCTAAAAATGTTTATGATGGAAGGGAGAATGAAACACACATCACACAGCCAAAATTGAATATTATAATGTTAAATTCAGTTTTGTTTCTGAGCTTCAGAAATGAAACTGCATAACATCTAAATAATATCAAATATATTTTAAATTTTTTGCAAGACTCATATGAAGAAATATTTTTTAAAATGTTCACAACCATGAAATTGTAGTTGCATGGACACATATACACCTTTATAAGCTTTTTTAGGTTAACATTTACTTATTTATTTGAATGTCACAATGACAGAGAGAAATAGAGGCGAAGAGAGAAAGAGATCTTCCATCCACTATTTTACTCCCCAAATAGCCACAACAGCCAGGGCTGGGCCAGGCTGAAGCCTGAAGCCAGGAGCCAGGAACTTCCTCCAGGTCTCCCACATGAGTGGCAGAGACCAAGCTCTTGGAACATCTTCTCGTGCTTTCCCAGGTGCGTTAGTAGGAAGCTGGTTTGGAAGCAGGGGTGCTGGGACTCTGACCTGCACTCTGAGATGCTGATGTTGAAGGCAGCAGCTTAACCCACTGTGCCACAATACCAACCCCACTCACAAGCTGTTGACTTCAACCAAAAAAGAGGAATTGTTACAGCTTGTGGTCATTGGTCTTGCATCTGGAGTATGCCCTGTAACTTTTACAGTGTCACTTCAGGACTCACACTAGTGGTACAAAGCAGCTGCCTGAGAGCTAAAACCCAGGGCTTCTGTTGCTGCAGCAGGCAAACAGGGAGGTGGAGCAGACTGGACAACCAGGGACTCACGTACTGAAGACCTGGGCTTGCTTGGGAGAACTGAGCCTCTTCCGATCCCCACTGAAGACGCTGGGAAGAGGAAAAAGACATAGATGTGGATGTAGAGCAGAGACTGAGGGCTCAAGATGTACTTGGGAGCAGACGATGAAAATTTATTTTACTGATTATGAATTCAGAGAGAGCTTCTGGCTTGAGCTACAGCCTGTTGAATGCAGTCATCGCAGCTTGCCAGGACTATTAATTCCAAAGTTCTACCTCTTCTGAAAGGACAGGGCAGCCATTGTGTTTCCAAACCTTGGGCACGCAGGAAAGGGAATGTGGTGTTTAGAATGACGGAGAAGACAGGGTCTGCTGTCCACAGTACAGCAGGACATCTGAGGACAGTGAACAGTCATCAGTGGGCAGTTGATCTTAAAGGAGCCAGACTTACTGGAAAAGTCCTCATTGAGAGAGAGAGAGAACGAGCGAGCGAGCGAGAGCATGAGCCACTTCTAACATCTCAAGAGCATTTTATCTCAGGATCTTTGGCCAAAATCCACAACAGTGAGCGGTGGAGTGAGGCTTTGGCATGCAGAGGTGCATCTGCAGGTCTCCAGGCTCTGCAGATACTGGACGTCACAGGTGCCTGCCGCGTGGCTAGGGCTGCACGGGTCAGGTGTCGTCGTGCCGGGGCATTACCACACAGGTATGACCCTGGAGCTGGTCGTGCACAGGACACAGCATTCATGTCATGGAACCATCCTGACTTCATTACAAGGCTGGGACCATTGAGATGATGAACTGGGCACATCACATGGGGTGACAGTCTTCAGTTTTATTGTTGTTGTCCTGAAACAAATCCTGGAAGCAATTAAGCAATTACGGCTGCTAATTTGCATCCACTGCAAAGCTGTTTGTCATAATCCAATCACTTCTGCTTATTATTAAGGAGGTACTGTTTGGAAGTAGTCAGCTGAGGCATGCATAGATTGATGTGCAAAAATATGGATTGTGCAGTAATTTTGTGTCATGTGTGTTTGTTTTATTCTCACTTTTTAAAGAGAAAACATCCATCATGTTGTCTTGTTAGAAAACCATGCTCAAAAAATGGAAACGCAGAAAATGGTCCCTAGATACATAAATTTATAAAGATAGCTCTGAAGGAGTGAAGAAAAATATTGTTGGTTTTCTTCAAAAGAATTGAGATTATTTAAGTTATTTAAATACTGTAAATTTATTTCTTCATTTTTCAGAGCAGTGTTTCAATATGTGATTACAGGAGACAGGTGTTGTATGCCTAAATCCTTAGCTTATTTTAGGCCCTAACGCCCAGTCTTTTGCCAGATGTAATTTCTTTGTACTGTTTTTTTTTGTTATGTAAATAGGGATGTGGGGTTGCAGCTTGATTACAAGGATGCTAAAATCTAGCACTTTTTAGACTTCAATGCTTAAGGACTTTGTTTTAAGCTCCGGAGGAGTGTGTTGAAATTGATTATACTCTTGTCTTTGAAAATTCCAATTGTTCCTTTGTTTCATTGTCACTGTGTACACAGTAAGAAGAAAACCTCTAGAAGTTTGTGATAATGATGGATTCTGAGAATAAAACTTTTGTTGGAAGCGTTGTTGGATGCACAGACACCAGTGTGTGTGTTGGGGGATGGTGTGCATATGTGTGTTTGCAACACTGTGTAAGCACACTCAATTCTTTCTAGACAATTGTCTTCTAAGCTCTCAGAATTTATTATACATGTTTATATAAAGTGGGATAAACCTTAAGTTGGCTGCTACATGTTTCATGAAAAATTTTGTTTATTTGAAGGAGAGAGAGAGAGACAGAGACAAAGAGACAGAGAGAGAACGAGAATGAGTGAGAATAAATGAGAATACATGAATAACTTCCATCTGCTCTTTGAGCCCCTAGATGACGACAAGAGAAAGGGACTTAGGTAGGGGCTGAAGCCAGTATCTGGAAACAGGATTCAGTTCTCCCATGTGGACAACAGAACCCAATCACTTGAGGTGTCAGCACTGCCCCCAAGGGTCTGCAGTCGCAGGAAAGCTGGAGTCGGAAGCCAGAGTCAGGACGTGAGTGTAGGCGCTCCCATGTGGCATGTGAGCTCCTGAACCGCCAATCAAGCACCCACTCTATACGTGTGTATTTAACACTCCTGTGATACGGCCTTTTGTGTCTTATTAATTTTTTTATATTTTTTAGTTGTCAGAACTTCCACTTCTTGGCTATTATGAGCCATGGTGTTTATGCACATGGAGGTATAAATATATCTTCAAGAGTGTGCTTTTAATTCTTTTGAGTTTATACCCAGAAGTAAGATTATAAGATCAAGGAAAAGCTCGATTTTTAATTATTTTAAGAATCTCCACGATTTTGTCCGTAGAAGTTGTCCTGTTTTAGAGTCTTACCAAGCGTGAACAAGGATTCCAACCTCCTGTTCCTTTGCTAACAGACATCCAAATGAGTGAGATTGCATCTCATTATAGTGTTGGCTTCAATTTCTCCTCTGATGAATGATATTGGCCCTCATTTCTATGTTTATTGGCCATTTGTGTGTTGTCTTTGGAGAAATGTCTATCAAGATCTATGACTAATTTTTAAGTAGACAATTTGTTGTTAAGTTGCAAGATATCTTTATTCTGGATATTAACCTCTTATCAGATTTATGATTTGCAAATACGCCCTCCCATTTCATAGCTTTTCACTCTGTTAATTGTGGCTTTTGACACACGAAAGTTTTTATGTTTGATTTAGTCTCATTTGTCTAATAGCTTTTGTTGTCTGTGCTTTTTGTTTTTTTTCCGAGGGATCATCATTACATTCAACATCATAGGGACAGCGCCGTGGCTCACTTGGTTAATCCTCTGCCTGCTGGCGCTGGCATCCCATATGGGCGCTGGGTTCTGGTCCCAGTTGCTCCTCTTCCAGTCCAGCTCTCTGCTGTGGTCCAGGAGGGCAGTGGAGGATGGCCCAAGGGCTTGGGCACCTGTACCCGCGTGGGAGACCAGGAAAGAAGCTACTGGCTCCTGGTTTTGGATTGGCACAGCTCTGGCCGTGGCGGCCATTGGGGAGTGAACTAACAGAAGGAAGACCTTTCTCTCTGTCTCTCTCTCACTGTCTGTAACTCTACCTGTCAAATAAAAAAAAATCCAACATCATAAACATTTTCCCTTGTTTCCTTTGATGACTTTTATAGTTTTAGAGCTTATATTTCAGTCTTTATTTTTGTATATGATGTGAAATAAGGGCCCAACATAATTTTGGCCTATGTCTGTTATTATTTATTGTGACTTTATTATTATTTTCTATTTTTAAAACCCACATCCATAATTTCATTTAAATCTATATGAATTTTGTATTTATTCATTTTCTATTTCTTCTTGAGCTGCTTTTTGTAAGCTATATTCTCTCAATATTGTGTGTTTTTATGTTTGTGCTCATTTAATTTATTTTTTTGAAGATTTATTTTATTTATTTGAAAGAGTTACAGAGAGAGGTAGAGACAAAGATAGGTCTTCCATCTGCTGGTTCACTCCCCAGATGGCCACAAGGGCTGGAGCTGTGCCGATCTGAAGCCAGGAGCCAGGAGCTTCCTCCAGGTCTCCCAAGTGGGTGCAGGTGCCCAAGCCCTTGGGCCATCCTCTACTGCTTTCCCAGGCCACAGCAGAGAGCTGGATGGGAAGAGGAGCAGCCAGGACTAGAACCGGTGCCCATATGGGATCCTGGCCCTCAGGCCAGGGCGTTAACCTGCTGTGCCACAGCGCTGGCCCCTGCTAATTGACTTTAAAACTGTATTCTTTTCTAATATGCATTTAAAGCTACAGGTTTATTTCTTTGAGCTCCTTTATTTCATCCAGAATATTTTGATGTTGATTTTTTCCCATCAAGACTTGGTTCTAAAAATTTATTTATATTTTTCCCAATAAGTATTTTAGCCAAGTTTAATGAAGAAAAATGCACCTAACAGATTAGGTGGGCATGTCAAGAAAGAACTGAGAGTCCAGTCTGTAATCAGACGTCTGGTGTTATTTGGACATGAGCAGGGGCTCTCCGCTTCTCCTCCCACCTTGTCTGTTAAGTTATGGCTGGGTGGAGGAATTCCATGGAATTCCAGAAACTCCCCCAAGAACTTCATAATGGTCCTAAAAGCCTATTTGGCGTAGGATGAGGAAGATTCCCCTAAACTGGGCCCCAAAGAGGGTTGGGACCCCACCCCCCAAGAAGTGTATCAACCCAGAACAAGACTTCTGATGTGTGAATGCTGGTCTGCCTGCCTATACAATTTTTTTTCATATTAACACATAAAATTTGCCACATACAAATAACATTTTGTTTGGACCCTCTTCTACCCATATACTGATGTCTATCTTGTTAGCTCAACATTCTCCCCTCGAGAGAAATAACCCATAATATATTATGGGTAGCGTGGGAGAAGGATCTGGCTTCTGATTTTCTTTGAGCTGGCATATCGGCATAGAGCTGGTTATAGGCATTCTTTTTTGCAGACTGTCCTGTGGTGTTCAGAGTTGGCCTGGGGAAAGCTGTTGTGCGGTTTGGTTGCATGGTCACATCATAAACAGGATAGTCAGGAAGCTGTGCCTCATGACCGTCTGGAGTTGGATGGCTTTTATTCTGTTAGAGACAAATGAGGGCATTAGAGACACATGGTATACAGAGAAGCAGTAAGAGGAGGGGAGCTCTATGGGGTCCAGGAGAGGCAACAACCAGTATTTCCATGACCCAATGCTGGGTCAGAAGTTCTAACCCTGTTCAGCCTCGTCCTAGTCATATGACCTCCTATAAGAAATGCTGAATATATTTTCACATGTTCAGTTTGACTCAAAATCAACATTTTTGGAACATGGCATGGACACCCCCTTGGGCAGCACATTTCTAAGGTCCGTCTGCATGGAAGGACTGCACTTGGCAGCCCTAGCATGGAGACCATCGTCAGGGCAGCCTGTCACTGGGATCAGGCTATGTTTTGTTCTCTTTCCCAAAGGAAGAGGCCCAGTTTTGTATCTTGCTGGAGAGTATGATGCAGGAACTGCGCTGTTTCCATCTACCTAGGGTTAGTCCAGCAAATGCCTGTGCCTATCTTAAGGCTATAGCAGTAGGAATTTGCTGCATGGTCTTTAAACTCTCTGGGTCCACTCTCTGTTCCCCAAGGTGAAGATGAGCCCTAAATAGTTAACTCCCTGTAGGAGCAATGGTTTTTTTCTTTGCATACCTGGAAGCCACAATCTTTAGAAATGGTGTCAGTAAGATGCCCAAACTGGAGTCTCAGGTAGGGGAACAGACCAACAAATCATCCGGTCCTTTAGGTCTTCCACAAGGGCTTGTCCAGATGGGTGCAGGCTGGCTCTAAGTCCTTGTGGCAGGACTCTCCGAGTTAGCTGTTATTTTGCACCCTGTTTTCTAACCCATTTAAAAGCAAATAGGAAGTGACAGGAAGACTTTCAGGCTTAATAATAATCGAGCAGGCTTTCGTGCCCTGGCCAGGTTATGTGTGAGGCCCAGACCTGTGGGTTAACCTGCAGAGCTCTCTCTCTTCACATGGGATCCTGGAAGAGGCATTTCAAGGAGGTGTGGACCTTGACAGGGAGAACACCCTGTCAACTCTCATTAACCACCTGGACTGAGAGGGAGGCTGCCCTGAGCAGGAGCCTAACAGAGTAGGCAGCTACTATATCTAAAAGAAAATTGCTAGCCTGCGGTGTCAAAAATGACCCTAAGCTCTGTCCCTTCCACAGCGGTGGTCAGCCTAGGAGCCAGGCAGAGCAAAGGGGCCTCCCCGGCTTAGGGCCAGAAGGGCCAGTGGTTCTGACCGGGACTCCTTTGCTCTTAGGGAAGTTCCATTTCCAGTGACTCAGCGTTTGGCAGAGCTGACAAGGCACTTTTCAGAGGCCAGCTTCTCTTGTGGCAGTTGCTTCTCCAATGTCCTGGCATCCCACATGGTAAACAGGTGCTGTTTGGGGGTGACTGGCCGTGTGGGTCTCTGATGGTAGATCCCCATGTAAAGCAGCGTCATTGGCCTGTTGTCTATTCGTACATTGCTCCTATGCCTAGCTCACTCTTCTTCCTCCTGACCTCTGTTAAAACTGACCATAGGGACAACCATGAGACTGGCATCCAAGGGGGTGCTTGGTCCCATCCCTAATTTCTGAAGCTCTTGTTGTGTTAAGGAGTGACCAGAACTAGAAATCTATAGTCTGGCACTATTTATCTTCCCTTGGAAGTTAAGAGAGTTCCCAGGAGGTGAACTATGTCTTTTTAGGTAAAGAAAAACCTGTCAATCACCTTCCACCATCCCTCTAACCACTTTTAGGGTCTTCAGTGAAGCCTCTCCCCTCCCTTTGTATCTCAGATCCTGCGTTGTAAGGGGGACTCATCCTAACAGGGCTCCCCAGTCCCGTAGTCTGTGGGGCTGAGGGCTGATTCTCCAAGCAAGGGGAAGCGGCTCACTTGTCAGGAAACAGAGGGTGTGGAGCATTTGGAGTGTGCATGGAGCACTGTTCTGCAATGGTTTTTCTTTTGGTTTTGATTCACAGTTGGCTCTTGGTTGTAGATTCGGTAAGGCTGGCATAGCTGAGTCCATCTTGCATTTTTTTTAAAAAGATTCATTCATTTGAAAGTTAGAGTTACACAGAGGAGAGGCAGAGAGAGAGAGAGAGAGAGAGAGGTCTGTCATCAGGTGGTTCACTCCCCAATTGGCCGCCATGGCCAGAGCTGCACCAATCTGAAGCCAGGAACCAGGAGTTTCTTCCAGGTCTTGCACTTGGGTGCAGGGGCCCAAGGACTTCGGCCATCTTCCGCTGCTTTCCCAGGCCATAGCAGAGAGCTGGATTGGAAGAGGAGCAGCTGTGACTAGAACCGGTTGCCGGCACCTCAGGGCAGGGTGTTAACCCACTGCACTACAGTGCCAGTCCCCCATCTTGCAATTTTTACAGAGTTCATGATTTTCCCTCATTGCTGTGAAGGCTGGTACATAAGGGGCTTCTATCTATTTACCATGTCTGCAGCTGAATAAATGTAGCTTTAAAATGGTATTATGATTTAAGGTACCATTTTCTGGCCAGGCTTCCTGGTCATCTAATTTATATGGTGGCCAGATGGTATTACAAAGAGGAATTAGCCTTTTTCTTCAAAGTCAGGGGGTAAAACTCAGACCAGTTTTTGAGAATACACTCTAGTGGTGAGTCACACAGTAAAGAGGTTTCCCCACCTGAACGGGAATAGAGGGGAATTGTGGTGGAATTCTGTGTCAGCAAAGGGGAGAGCAGGGGTCTCTGCTTCTACCTACACACCAGTGAAGAACTTCACTAAGTTCCTCCTTGGGCTTCTAGATTTTCACTGTGTAGCCCAAGGATTATGAGCTAGGAGTTTCTGGGCTTAGTTAGTATTACTGTGTAACCCATGCAGTTATCCACCACGTGACCCAGCTATCTAGTGTTTGTATCCCCTGTGTAACCAGTCTCCAACTGTCTGTAAATTTCTTTTTCAATTTTTTCCTCTCTTCCAGCTGAACCTCCCTTTTTGGCTCATTTTTCACCTGGCCATGCCTGGCTATTGAATGTCAAGTCTGCCCTGCATGCCAGGATCGGTGGCTTGACAGAGCAAAAGCCCCTGTTGACCCTTCCCCTCTTTTCTTTAGCTGGCTATGACCAGAAAGACACGTGCATGTGCTTCTCCCGTGCCTGCTGGGCATCTCCCTACCCCTGATGCGGGTGCTCTGCACAGGGGTAGAGATTCCCCATGGATGCACTGCCCTAGACCCCTACACAGATGGTGGCACACTCCTACCCACTGGGGGTTTTAACCCTTAGTGCCAGGATATGCTAGGCACCTGGAAGGGATGGGGGAAGGTTGCAAGCAAGGATGGAGGAGACAGCACACATCTCCATTACCCTCAGCATCCTATAACCAACATAATATGCAGGACAAGCTATCTGTTATAACAGCACAAGGAATGGGTCCACTCTGGAACCGTGTCTCATTACCAGAGACTGACCATGGCACACTTATATACGTATGCAAGTACAGCATAGGTTTGACAAACCTCCAATTTATTTTATACAATCTAAATTAACTCAGATCATTATCACTCCAAGTTGAGAGTCATCCTTTGAGAGATCCAGAGATCTGACTGCAAGCCTCCAAGTTAGAAGACCTGATTTAGAAATGTAAATCTGATTAATTGTTAGAAATTGAAAGCGTTCATCAAAAAGTTATCTTCCATTTAACCTGAGCAGTTTAACCAGAGCTGTGGGTCAGATCTAATCAGAATTAAGGTGCTTGTTCAAACATTAAAAATAGGCAGATAATGTTAACTCCTTTAAGACTCACTTCTCCCAATCAAGACTCCACAATGACAACAGAAAGACATACAAAACCTTCCCCAAGATGCACACAATTCTCACTGCTTAGCTCAGTTACTAAAACACAGGAAAACCTTGATCAAAATGATTTGCACGTGGCATCAGACTAGGACTCCATTACTTAGAACAGTTAGATACATCTTGGGATGAAGAGGGAAGAATCAGGTAGTCCTGCTCTCTGGACTTCCAAGATAGCAAAGCTCACTAACTTTAAAATAATTTCCTTGTAATCTCATCCATCCTAATCTTACAGTCTTCAGCTTCCACAAGCCTTCTACAACACTCTTAGCCCAAAATTCCTCTATCAGAGAAAATCGTTTCTTAACTTTCCTCACCAAGAATGTTTCTTATGCTTACTGCTTCATCCACAACTTTCTTTCCTATCCACTGATCCTTCACGTCACATCCTGCAAGAATCCTCAACATCTCTAAATTAAGAGAAAACCATCTTTTAAAAGAAGACATGGAATTTTATGCATAGTTGCACTTTATCGCTGTTTGTACAATTTTACTTTACCACTGTGCTGCAGACCTTGCAAATCTCAGGAAAACCTAGAGCCTAGAGGGCAAAACATTTAAATATAGAACCAACAACATTTTGTTCAGAGACAGAGCTCCATATGTATAATTGCAAATATTTTAGAGACTCACAACTGGATGGCAAAAGACTGGAAATACATGGTCACAATAACAATTCAGCAATTCACAGCATTTTAGAAAGCACACTGGGGTTTCACAGACGTCTATGATTTCAAGCCCCCAGCCCTATAATGGAAGAGGCAATGGCAATTGGAAAGCTGTGAATTTAACAAGGGAGACATTGGCCCCAAACGTAGAACAGAGCAAGCTTAATTATGTGGACAGAGAGACTTCCATAATTTAGTGAATGAGGAAATGGGAACCCCTTGTGTTAGAGGGACCATGAGGCCTGTTCTTGCTAGTCTAGGGAAACAAAGCAAAACAAGACTCAAAAGGAAGTTGGAAAACATGACCTTGCAGGGATCCTGGTTGTGGGTAAATATAACAGTTTTAGAGACACCAACTAAGAAAAGTTCTTGCCAGTGGTTTTATTATTTTTTTTTTCCAAAATGGTAGCAAGGGCGTAGGGAAAATGAGGCACATGGTGTCCTTTAGGAGGGAGGGCTGACTGAGACCAGATGTTGGGCGTTGGCTGAACTGCTGTGACATTCCCCGCACCTCCCAACATTTGCAATGAAGGAGAGGGGTTGAACAGACCCTGGGCTGCTCAGAAAAGACAGAGAGGGCCGTGACGGCCCAGATAGAGGGTCTGAAAGAGAGTCAGTTGGCCTTGGTCTCTTGTAAGCTACAGCTCCTGCATGAGTTTGGCAGACACTGGCTGAAAGTGGAGCCGACAGGCAAGGGCAGGGTGTCTAGGTTCAAAGAAAGTGGGCAAGCCTCTCTTTCCAGAAATATCGGCAAGGAGGCTTCGGCTGCCACTAGACGTGGCATGAGAAAGGATAGATGTAGGGTGGACAGGGAGCATTCCTTAGGGTGGGGGTGCCTGGAACTTGCCGCTGCTCTCTTCCTCCCCTTACTGGCTTTGTCGAATATGTAACCAGAGACAGCTGCTAGGAAGTTCTTGCCTTCATGCAAGAAGAAAAATCAGATGTGAGACAGAGTAGCAGTAAGCATGCTAGTCAAGTTTAACGATGAGAATACACCTGACAGACCAGGTGGGCATCTCCGGAAAGACATGAAGGCAGGACCTATATATTCTGAGATAGTCTCTCCTTCCAATCACGCTTGATGTAGAATCAGCTTTATATATTCCCACACACATTAGGAGATGTGATTCTCTTTCGGTAGTTGATACCAGGTTCTCAATTGACTTATGAAAATGCCTTTGTGATTTTGGTTTTTCAGTATTTATTACTTTTTGGTTTGGGCATAAAGCAGTCAATTTCATAAATCACCCATGAATTTTTGAAATAATGGTTGTTTCCTGAAAATCGGGTGACAGTTTTCAAGAATGCCTTTTAAATCAACTTTTCTGTGCTCCCTGTAATGGAATTCCCTCTTCCCTGCAGTGGTCATAGAGCAGTACCATAGGGACCTCGGAGTTGAGTGTGCGTGAACACGTGGAGATTTCCATTCCAGGTCTGGTGGAGGTTGTTTGATATTTGTACAACACAGTAATTCCATTAGCTCATCACCTTAGCTCCGTTTCTCCTTTATGTACAGTGTAATACCATGAGGTCACGATACCGGGCACAGGACTCACCAAACCAAGGTGGTAACTACTCTTTCAGCAGCTGTCACATCAGTGTTCTGGTTATATATAACCCAAAATGTCAGTGGCAATAAACAGTGACAATTAATATCTTCTCAGATAAGGTTAAAATAAAGGCTCATTGGTGGAGGGCACTCTTCCAAGCGGGGACTGAGGGACCAGGGCTCCATCCGTAGGTGAGCGCCCTTGACAGGTAACTTCTGTAGGTACCCTGCACACAGACGTCAAGCTGGCAGGGTGGCAGAAACATAGTGACCTGTGTGTGGTCATTGTTTTTGAAGCAAGCCTGGGAAGCTGAAAAATGGTGTCTACTAAGGTGGAGAAAAACTAGTTTTATGGAGGGCCAGTCTCAGCCACAAGGAAAACATGGTCTGTGTTGTTACATGTGTCTCTATAATACTCACGTACCCATGTATTATTGTGACAATGGGGTCTTGTACAATGTTGACATTGAGATAGCGCCTATGTGTTATTTGCCAGGGAGAGAAATTGGGGGGGAGGGAGGGAGGGAGGGAGGATAGTGGGAGATGAAAGTAGGGTATTAATCTGGGAAGAGACCTCAGCTCACTTGCTGGCCAGGCAGTACACTAACTCTGTTGTACAATAAAAAATTAGTGCCAATACCCAGAACACCTGTCCCAGAGAGATCCACCATGGGATGCCCAAATTGCCACCTGAAGTATTAATTACTGTCACACTGGGTGCTCTGGTTACAAAATTTCTCTAAACCTAGGTACCCCATGACCTTTTGGGTATGTTTTCTCACAGACCAATAGATACACACACATATGACATAGCAAATCTACTGTTATTGGACGAAAATAGTCACAACACAAAGTATCTTTTCAGATTATAAAAAATCAACTTATGAAATAATGGAAGTCGGGCTGGCGCCGTGACTCACTAGGCTAATCCTCTACCCTGGGTTCTAGCCCCGGTCAGGGCACCAGATTCTGTCCTGGTTGCTCCTCTTCCAGTCCAGCTCTCTGCTATGGCCCGGGAAGGCAGTGGAGGATGGCCCAGGTCCTTGGGCCCTGCACCTGCATGGGAGACCAGGAGTAAGCACCTGGCTCCTGGCTTCAGATTGGCACAGTGCCGGCCATAGTGGCCATTTGGGGGGTGAACCAAAGGAAGGAAGACCTTTCTCTCTCTCTCTCTCTCTCTCTCTGTCTGTCTAATTCTGCCTATCAAAAAAAATAATGGAAGTCAAAGCATGGGAAAATATTTGGCAAAGAAATATGAGTGTGTTAAAAATCAATATTGTATACATGTGTGGATATGAAATTTAATGACTGTGCCCTTGTATTTTTCCCAAATCATAAGAGGAAATAAGGAAATTCATCCAACAGAAACCCTTAGTGCTACTTTTTGACAGCCTGTGAGGGATTACCCAGTGAATCATGAGCTGTCACCACAGATTTCTTGAAAGTTAATTGAGAATTTCACCACGAGCCCCTTCCTAAGAGTTAAGAACTGGAGGACCGCTGTGTCTAGTAGATTATCCTCAACTGTCAGCCGGGCGCTCGTCAGCACAGGACACTGGGATGCTGTTTTACTTCTTCAGGTTTCTCAGAGGTCTGACGATTCCCTGGGCACAGAATGACAAGATGGGAAAGTCACGGAAGTCGAGGTGTCATGAGCGTCAAAGTTAATACATCAAACCCAGTGTCATTTTCTAAGCAGATTGGAAAGTAGAAGACGTCTCCTGTTCACTGTTAATGAGTGCTCTGGACAGCTGTGGCGCTGAGTGTGGCTTTTATCAAACACACATGCTCCAGAGAAATTTGTCATTGTTTCGGGACCACTAGTGTCTGTTTGTGTTTAGGTCTTTAGAGAGGGAACCATTGACGTGTAGCTCGTCGGTACGTCTAAGATCACTTTTACAAATAGGGAAAGTATTATGAAAATGGGACTCTAAAATGTTTGCTGAATGCAAATAAATGAAAGAAAATTCTCCACCACTTCAGTTCTTCTTCCTGCCTCCCTTTTATGTAAAAGCGCTTGTGTATTAAAAGCCAGGCTTCAGAGAACCAACAAGTTTTGTTTTGTTTGTTCTTGAGCCTTTATGGAGACATATTTGACTTTGTTATTGAATCATTTCTTCGGCCTTAGACAAGTCATAGCCTCGCTCAATTTTCTTTACTTGCACACCACAGATGATCACATTGATGCTCCTGGTGGTTGTGAGAATAGGTCATTGCAAAGTGTCAAGACAGCCAGAAATGAAAATAGCATTGTCGTGACTTAGACTTTCAGTGGAATAGGACAGATTTCCGAGATGAAGTCGACTCTTAGTGTATGATCTTCTCAGATACAGCATACGGTCAACCGCATTTTGTGTATTGTAATTGCTTCAACTGACTTGGAATTGGCATCATAAATATGAAGAGAACATATACACACTGTATTTGTGAATTAGATTCTAGAATTTTCAGTGCTTTAATGTTAATTTTTCTGTCAGTAAAATATAGTAAATATAAGTGCACAATTCCATTACAGTTGTTTGGGGTGGTGTATATAGGAAATACCATCTTGAAAATGAGTATTTTCAGTTATATAACAGAAATTAAATTTTGACTACTCTATTAGTAAAACAAAGGCCATTACAGCTACAATCCTTTGCATGATTTTGATTTGCTCAGAGATAAAAGATCTCTGTGCCATCTCTCAGCGTTGATATGGAACCACAATTAGGTCTGTTAGAATTGCTGTCACTGGAAAGGAAGGAGAGGATTCAACAATAAATATTTTTAAAATTAACCCGTGGCATTTTAAAAAATTGATAGCATGTGTCTATTCTATTATATTGAATGAGCAGAGTCAACTTGACATGGAAACCCAGCTTTAGTACCATGTTCTGAAAGACTTCCTGCCAAAATTTAACATGTAAAACCTTACGTGTTAAACGTTACTCAATTTTACAGAAAGAAATTAACACAATGGGAAACATTTAGATTTGGTACAGATTTAAAGCGGTAGGAAAAGATGAATTGTTGATAATTGTGTGTGTGTGTATATATATATATATACCTAACTCTATTCATTTTATTATCATTTTTTTCTCTATTTGAGTTTTTGTCTTTGTTAGTCTGGCTAGAAGTTTGTCTAATTTGTTTATCTTCTCTAAAAACCAGCTTTCCATTTTGTTGATCTTATTTATTTATTTATTTATTTTTTTTTTGACAGGCAGAGTGGGTAGAGAGAGAGACAGAGAGAAAGGTCTTCCTTTTTGCCATTGGTTCACCCTCCAATGGCCGCTTGCGGCCGGCGCTGATCCGAAGCCAGGAGCCAGGTGCTTCTCCTGGTCTCCCATGTGGGTGCAGGGCCCAAGCACTTGGGCCATCCTCCACTGCCTTCCCGGGCCATAGCAGAGAGCTGGCCTGGAAGAGGGGCAACCGGGATAGAATCCGGCGCCCCAACCGGGACTAGAACCCGGTGTGCCAGTGCTGCAAAGTGGAGGATTAGCCTGTTAAGCCACGGCGCCGGCCTCATTTTGTTGATCTTTTGTGGGTTTTTTTTTTTTTTTGGTTGAAATTTTATTTATTTCTGCTCTGATCCTTATTTCTTGCTTCCTACTGATTTGCATGCTGATTTGTTCTTGCTTTTCTGAGTTTTTGAGATGTATCATTAGATCACTTATTTGAGACATTTCTCCTTTTTTTAATGTAAGCACTTAATGCTATAGTCATACTTTTAATTCTGCTTTTGCTGTATCCCACTGGTTTTGATACATTGCATTTTCATTTTCATTTATTTAAAGAAAGTCATTGACTTCCTTTTCATTTCTTCACTTACCCATTGGTTATTCAGTAGCATTTTGTTTAATTTCCACATTTTTGTGACTGTTCTTTTGTTCACCCTGCTGTTGGCTTCTAGTTTTATTCCTTTGTGGTCTGAGAAGACACAAGGTATGATTCCAATCTTTTAAAATTTACTGAGACTTGATATGGTTTAATATATGGTCTTTCCTAGAGAGTTCCCCATGTGCTGATGACAAGAACCTGTGTTCTGTAGCTATTGGGAGAAATGTCCAGGAAATGTCTGTTAGGTCCATTTGCTAACAGTGTGGTTTGACTGTGATGTATATTTTCTTTTTCTGTGTGGATGACCTGTCCACTGATGAGAGTGAGATGCTGAAGTCACTCACTATTATTGTACTGGAGTGTGTCTCTCACGTTAGGCCTGCTAGCATTTGGTGGGTGGTCTTGTATCAGGTTTGTATATATTTAAGATTGTTACATCTTCTTTTTTACCAATTTTTTTATCATGGAATCTTGACTAAGACATCAACTCTTTGTTCTCACCTCAGTGTATAGAAAGGGCTTTGTGTTTGTAGACCAAGCATGGAAAGAATTGAATGAGTGTGTGATGATGTGTGGAGTAATGGGAAATCCAGCGTGCTCTGCGGTGCTGCTCTGTTGGTTGTAAGACTAGGTCTAGTGACCTTCCCGTTTTGTTTCTTTCAGGTTGCTTTCAGCTATGTAACGTTTTTCGATCCCATGAAATGGAAATTGACCAGTGCCTGTTGGAGTCCCTTCCCCTGGGCCAACGGCAGCGTCTGGTGAAGCGCATGCGTGGTGAGCAAATCAGAGCCTACTATGAACGTGAGAAGGCTCTTCAGAAGCAGGAAGGCTTCCTGAAGAGGCTGAGGCATGGGAAGTGCCAGAAGGTTCACTTCAACCTTGCCGACATGGTGCAGGATGCAATTGTCCACCACAACGACAAAGAAGGTACCTGCCTGGGAAGGAAAATCCTCTCACGTGTCTGTCGTGACCTGTCTTTGCTGTGTGTTGCTGGGGAGGAGAGGGGTAGACATAGTTTTAAGTTGTAAAGGCTACTTTATTTCAGCTAGTAACAACATTCAAGACCAACTGATCTTTCCAAAGATCACCATTAAGAGTTGTGTCTTCTCGCAAAGGTGAAAAAATGTAAAATTTTGGATCACTCCCCATTGCTTGCAATTGAGGCCAAAACCAGCAACTGAGAACTCAGTCCAGGTCTCCCACCTGTGGGACAGGAACCCAACCCCTTGAGCCATCATCATTGTCTCCCAAGGTCTACGTTAGCAGGAAGTAGGAGTTGGGAGCAGGAACCGAGTATTGAGACCAGGAACTCCAGTATGGGATGCAGCTGAATTTTTAAACAATTATAAATGTATTTGATAGCAGAGATCTTGCATCTCTTGGTTCACTCCCCAAACACCTGCTGCAGCCAGGGCTGAAGCCTAGAACCCCATCTGTGTTTCCCAATGGATGACAGGGACCCAAGTACTTGAGCCATCACGTACAGCTCAATAGAATCTCATTACCAAGAAGTTGGATTCGAAGCAGATTGCCTTGGACTTGAACCAGGCACTCCAACATGGCATCTGGGCACCCCAGGTGGTAGATTAGACTGTTGTACCCACAAACCCATCCTGGGATGTATTGTCTTAACTGGCATCTTGACCGCTAGACAAATGCCTGCCCCAGGTATGTTCTAACGTTTCCCAAAAACATTATGATTTGAGAAAACATTCAAGTCATGAAGTCTAAATTAATGATTTTGTCTGCACATGCAGTAGGCATGGGTTTATACTGTCACTCTGGTCATCAAACGCCTGGAAGAGCTGTGAATTTTGCCCTCACATGTTTCCAACCTAATTAGAATGAGAATAAGAAAACTCAAAATACAACTTAATGCAATTAATGAACAAAAGGGAAGTCTCATAGAAGTACACTAGTCAGGCGATTTCGTAGAGAATATGATGTTTGAGAGATGTGGATTTTGATGGCTTCTATAACTTAAATATTTGAAAGAACAAGAGGCAGGCGCTGTGTACTGGGCACTGCAGTGTGGGTGAGCAGCTACAGACACTGGGAGTGTCCAGGCACAGAGACTTTTGGGAACAGTGGAAGATGAGCAGGGTGGCTGCTGAGGCCTTTCTAAGTTGAATGAGATTATGGGGGACATTTCAAGGTTTGATTTGAAGCAGAAAGCAATGGGCAGCATTGTGTATTGTTCAGAAAGCTTATTTCTCTGCAGCCTATGATGCCTAGCGAAGATTAATGAGAGTTATTTGTCTATATGATTAACTAAAGGGTGAGGGTGATAACTGGAAGCAAACATACCAACCAAGAACCTGCTGATGTAATTTCAGCGTAAGAAGAGTCAGCAGGGCTGGGGCAGTTTCAGTGGGAATAAGAAGCAAAGAATACAACCGAGGGTCATATTCCATGGAAAAATGCTGAATTCACCAGATGGGTATTAAATCTTTATTATGTGAAGTCTGGAGGACAGTGGTGAATGGATCAGACCACCTCTCTGATGCCCGCTGTCTAGTGTGGGTGGCCATCTATAACAAACGTTAAACACATGGTGTGCTGTAGAATGTCGGGTGCTGGGGAGTGGGGGTGAGCCTGTCAGGCAGGTGTGAAGCCCTCAGGGCAGGAGCACCCCGGCCTGTTGAAGTCAGAACAGCAGAGGAGCAGTGTGAACAAATGGGGGGAGCAGAGTGAGAGGAGCCAGCCCAAGCGGAGGCTGGGAGGTGCCCAGAAGGGGTCTGGCTCTTGAGGGTGGGCAGCACTGAAGGCACTGGTGGGTTTTGCTCAGGAGAAAGCCTGAGAGATACCATTCTGAGTTGACTGAAGGGTTTTGAGGACAGAGGCAGGGCCACGGGCTGGGAGGCGCCAGCAGTAAGGTAGGCCCTGCCTACACAGACGCTGAGTAATCAAGGCCGTTTAAGAAAGGCCCAAGAGCCCGTGGTGCATGGAGAGGTCAAGAACCTCCAACGTAGGGTAAAAGTAGATGTGAAGGAGCCAACGGAGCCCTGTCAGGATCACGTGCTGACTGACAGAAGAACCTGACCAATCAGTGGGGCCGCTGGAGGAGACAGGAGGTGCTGTGCTGGTTAAGGAAAGCGAGAACTTGTAAGACGAAGCCAACTGAACAAACACAGGATGCACAATACACAGGAATTCTACAGGCTTACGTGTAAGATGAGACATAGAAATAAGAACGTAGAAGAAGGATCAGATGTAACTGAGGGGTTTCAGAAATGGTCTGGCTTAGCCTCTGCATGACTGTATCCTCTGTGTGTTCCTTCAGTTTCTATTCATTTTTATTTTCTGAAATCTTCATTTATTTATTTGAAAGGCTGAGTTACAGAGAGAAAGGGAGCAGGAGTGGGAGAGGGAGAGGGAGAGAGAGAATCTTCCACCTGTTGGTTTGCTCCCTATCTGGCCGCGATGGCTGTGGCTGGTCTAGGCTGAACCCAGGAGGCTGGAACTCCATCTGGGTCTGCACAGGGCTCCAAGCACTGAGCCGTCTTCCATTGCTTTCCCAGGTGCATTGGTAGGGAACCTGCATCCCTACAGGATGGTGGCAGCATCTTAACCCACCATACCACGGTGCCACAATACCAACCCCACCTTCAGTTTTTAGGCCACAGTTTTTCCATCATTTGCCTGCACTAAAATTATTCCACATTTATATACAGAAAACATTTTGATGCAATATTGTATAATAGTATCAATAGGCACTTAGTATTTCTTGCCTAACTAAAATCTTTTGGCAACTGTACATGGCTGATAGGAGTACATGAATGCACATTTTTAAGTATAATAAATGATTGAGCTTATCATGAACAGAGGTTGTTTACATATGAATGTTAGTATAAAGACACTAAAATCTAAGCGAGCGTTCAGATTTGATTTTTCAATTCAAAAGAATCGAGGAGTAATGTTTTATTTGAATGATCTATGATTAGCTTTGAGTTTGGTTTTGTTGAAGAAATTGCTTTTTGTATATTTGATTTTTGAACAGCAATGGAAAGAAAGAACTGAACACAAAAGTTCAGCATTTATGCTTGATCTAGTAATTAATTTAATGTACTCAAAGTGATGGGGGGAACTGGAAACAGAAAAGAATAATCAGCTCACATGTGAAGATGCACATATACACAAGCTAATGTTCTTTGAGTGTTTACTACACACAACAGATTGTACACTAGTTTGTTAACTATGTATGAGGGAAATAACTCAGGAGAAATTTCTGACAGTATTGAAGGAGAGCACCCCTAGAAGGGCAATGTGTGTGATTCCTTAACTCCCAAGAACTAAACTCCATCGCTCAGAAAGCTGAGATGATGGATATTAAAGGTTGAAAGCTAGTGGTGGCATCCAGTGATGAAATAGATGGAAAGTTCCAGGACTCAGCAAGAGTCTTAGTTGCCCACAATTATTAAAGTGATAAATACGTTCCTGCAATGTAAAAAATACAATAGTTGGATTCTGATATTTCTTAGTAGCTCAGGGGGTTGAGTCAAAGCATTGTAAGTTGAGTGGCTGTGGCATAAACAGCCCAGTGCAGTGGTTCTGGAGGCTGGCAAGTGCAGGGCCAGCTTGCCTGGCCTGCAGAGGGCGCCTTCTTGCTCTGTCTCCCACAGCTGAGGGCACTGGCTGGTACCTCCTCCCGTTCTAGTAAGGGCACCGGTCTGTCCTGGGGTCCCCACCTGATGACCTCATCTAACCCGGATCACCTCCTAGATGTCCCACCTCAGCCTTACTTGCGGGGTGAGGGCTTCCTCCTGTGAATTTTGGTGGGAGGGGGAGTGGATAAACATTTGAGCAGTAACAGGGAATATTTTCGTTCATTCTGTTCTTGGACCTGGCCCAAATCGTGAAATACTATTATGTACGTATTACCGCCTTTGAGTCTCTCCTGTGCTTGGGAAACTCCCTCTTGCATGCACACAAACCTGCCTAACTAGAGGAGCTAACATGCATCTGCACAGAGCCTCTACAGCTTCCCAGAGACGTGGCCAGGAAGAGTTTGCTGATTCATGGGCTGACATTTTCATTTGTTTTTAGGACACTGAAATAGTCAAAAGTATATGTTTATGCAATTTGGAAAATTAAAAAAAAAAACCTGCCTTAAGAAAAGCCCCTTTCCATTTAACTTACTGCTGAAGCTTTGCAAATTATATATTTGTGTAAACAATTTGACCTCATATTTACAAGCACTGTTATTGGCTTGCTGAGTATAAAGAATCAAATGCAGTCTTTCAAAAGACAACATGTTTATGGTATTATTTATGCTAAGATTTGTAGCATGCCATCTGAAACTATTTCAGGATCTTGTTTTCTTTCACTTTATAAATGTTGCAATTTTGTTAAGTGTAAATTTAGAATCCCTGATGCTTTATTGTTCTCTCCTGGGAGCTAATGATATTTTATTGTACACTTTGTCTTTTTAATACGCTGCATTCATCTAGACTGTGTTCAACAGCACTGTCCCTCTACGAGGAAAATTTGTTCTGAATTTTCTTATAGGGTTGTTAATTCAAGCAAAGGAGAGAGGGAAAAGAGAGAGGTAGATTGAGTGGGAAGGGTAGAGATAGAGGAAGAGGTAGAGAGATTTTCACTGGAATACAAACTCCTCTGATGTAGTTGCCTCTTCCAGATAGCCACTAGGTTTTGCTAATTAGTCAACAATGGTTTTTTATTGAGTGTGATGGCTAAGGTTATTATCTGGTACATTGCAGGAATCCGGAGCCCTGTGCACCTTGCCTGGCTTCACTCATTCATCCTCTCTTTGTAGTTGGCAGGATGTTCTTCCCATGATACGGGTGAGGAAAATGATCATAGGACCTGAAGTTCGAGGACCTCACTCTTGTCCACAACTTCACTGTCTCTCAAAGGTCATCTAAACTGTGACCCCCACAAGTTGTTTTGCCAATGTTTTTGCCATTTGCCATTCCCTTCCTGGCTTCTGATGGCACTCTGCCTGCAGCCAGGGCCAGAGGCAGGTGGAATGGGTTTCTATCACCTCTCCTGATCAGCACCTCCCCACTCTGCTTCTTTTTTTTCTGTTAGGAGTTTAAGATTATTTTTCTATTTGTGTGCCACATGTTTACTAGGGTCCTGTTTTATTCCAGCCACACAAAGAACCCGAAACGTAGTCACAAACCTATGAATGAGCACACTTTTTGCCACCATTTTTTTCTCCTTTTAAAAAGGTTTGAGGTAGAGGCGGAACTAGACAGCACACATCCATCCACTGGTTCACTTCCCAAGTCCTTGCAGCACCTGGGCCAGCACAGAGCCCGACTGAGAACTCACTTCAGGTTTCCCATGTGGGAGGCAGGAATCTAAGTGCTTGAGCATCATCTGCTGCCTCCAGGGGAGTGGGTTAGCAGGGAACCGGTGTCGGCAAACCTACACACTTTGATGTGGGACGTGGGTGTCTTATGCACTAGGCTGAACCAGTATTTTAACACAGAATGCCAAGTCTCTTAGCAGAAAAGAAATGATGATCTTGTAACAATGTGATACCTCTGCTGTTTCTCCGGATTCTCGGGTCCCTCGTCCCGTTTCCTTGGTGGATTCCTCCTGCCCTTGACGGAGGTCTAAGGCTGCGATCTTGACTTTCTTCTCTTTCCATGCGGTGTTCCCTAGAAGACCTCGTTTACCATCCCTCACCTGCTCTAGGGACCCCTGATTGCCCGACTTCTCCTGTGCTGCAGTCCCATGTTTGCTGTTAGGCTTCCTTTCTTTCTTTTTCTCTTTCTTTTTATTTTGACAGGCAGAGTGGACAGTGACAGAAAGACAGAAAGGTCTTCCTTTGCCGTTGGTTCACCCTCCAATGGCCACTGCGGCCTGCGCACCGCGCTGATCCGATGGCAGGAGCCAGGTGCTTCTCGTGGCCTCCCACGCGGGTGCAGGGCCCAAGGACTTGGGCCATCCTTCACTGCCTTCCTGGGCCACAGCAGAGAGCTGGCCTGGAAGAGGAGCAACCGGGACAGAATCCGGTGCCCCGACCGGGACTAGAACCCGGTGTGCTGGCGCCACAAGGCGGAGGATTAGCCTAGTGAGCCGCAGCGCCGGCTTTTTTTTTTTTTTTTTTTTTTTTTTTGACAGGCAGAGTGGAGAGTGAGAGAGAGAGAGAGAGAGAAAGGTGCTGTTATGCTCCCTTTCTGACGAGAGCGGGCGCGTTCAGGGTGGTATGGCCGTAGACAAATGCTCCCTTTCTAACACACGTGTTCCGAGTTGGACCGCCATCCCCTACCCTTCCCAAACCCAAATCGCTGATCCACTGCTCAATGTCAGTGTATGCCCCCCCTCCCCCCCCACTCCTGTGGTCTTCTGGGATGCAATCTTTCTGGACCGGAGTCTTGAAGTTACTTTGACTGAGGTGTAATTTGTAAAGTGTTGGTGGTTAGACCTCCTCTGAATAAGCATGAGAAACATCAGCTCTGTAGGCCACGCAGAGCCCTCTAAAAATAGCCCTGCTCCTGGCTCTTGTCGTCATTTGGAAAGTGAACCCGTGGATGCAAGGTCTCTCTTTCTCTTTTGCTCTGCCTTTACAATAAATCAATGCATGGCTACACCTTAAAAGAGAGGAAACATGGCAGTCGATAAGCAGATGTGTGATGACCATTGTGAAATTGTCACCAGGCCCTGCTGCCTTTACAATGTTGGTCAAACTGATGGAAATGTAGCCAATCCTGGATCCCCGTGTGCACTTTCTAGGAACATCATGGGGTGTGCTAGGTGCTGAGTACTCTACAGTACCAGTATTTCTAGGACTCAAAATTAGGAGGATATTTTGACCTGAAATGTGTGTAACTCTCCCCAAAAGAGTTGAATTCAATTGACATGAATATTGCGTAGACTGGATACTTTGGATTTTAAGACAAATGAACAGCTTCTTCTAACCTTGACTGAGGAAACAGGAGAAAGGACATCTCAGGGACAAGAAGTCATGCTGCATTGCTGTTTGCTCCCCCCGTGGTCTAGGAAGGGCTCCCAGCCTAAGCAGCGTGAGGGAGATGACAGCTATGACCATCGCGATCAGGATAGCTGCTCCAGGAGGTGGGGACAGCCAGCCCTCGGGGAAGCAGCGGTGAAGTCACCCTTCCGCTGACCAGCCAGGGTGCAGGACGTGTAGCTGAGATGTTGGTTGGACAGGACCCAGAGGATGGCTTCTATGTGTTGGGGAAAAGCATGTGTTTCCTAGCTCCCTGTAGCGCCCACATCAGAGATCCGTTTGTGTAGATGTATGCTCATCCCAAGCTGAGTCCAGAGATCCTAGGCCCATCAGACTTGCAGATGCTGTGTCCACTGGGCTCTGATGCTTCCAGTAAATAAGTAGTGTGGGTAGGTAAATGAGGCGCTCATTCACAACCGGATATAAACACAAGAAAGCTTGGGGATGAAGCTCTGAGGTTCTGTATGAAGTTACTGCATGCCTTAATATTTCACTAATACTAAGACATATTCCTGAGAATTGTTAATTATCTTAACTACTTTTTAGTCACAACTTTAGTAGGCACTGTGAGAACAGTTGCAAAAAGAAGGGACCTATATGCTTTGTAAGCATTTATGACTTAAATTAGATGATGCACAGTTCATTAAAATAAAAACCACTTAGTGAAAAGGAATTGCATTGACTGTTCTGTGGAGTGAGGTGAGCATGAGATGAGCCTGATGCTGTGTTCTTTGAAAGAGTTTGTGATTTTGTAGGAGGAGGGAGAGAGACTTTTCAGCTGTAGAAGAAAATGAAAAAATAAAAATAACTTGAGTGTGGCAAGAGAGTGAGGGGGTGAGCTTCTGATAGGAGAGCATGGGGCAGAAGCGTTATGAGGGTTTAGCATCCAGGGCTCCAGCCGTGGGGCTGGGTTGATGCTACCTGGCCAGGACGTCATCTGTGCTTCCCTCTGCCACCTGCAGGTATGGTTAAGAAGTGAGCGCCAGTGAGTTAGCACATACACAGCCTGT
This sequence comes from Lepus europaeus, assembly GCF_033115175.1. Classification (NCBI taxonomy): domain Eukaryota; kingdom Metazoa; phylum Chordata; class Mammalia; order Lagomorpha; family Leporidae; genus Lepus; species Lepus europaeus. The sequence continues at coordinate 4,044,024 of NC_084832.1, read as the reverse complement.
CAGCTGTGTGTCATGCTACATTTGTCAGCTACTATTATGACATGAGAGGAGTTAGGAGCTGTGATTTCAACAGTAAAGAATGGCTAGCTAATGACCTTGACTGGTGCATGATTCAAGGATCATCTCTGGGTGTAAATATAGAGGTTTGAAAGCACAGCTTTAGGAATGTTTTGGAGAATCACGTTGCAGATGATAAAGAAACAGAGGCTGACATTAGATGCATAAACGTGGAGAATTGATGTAATCACAAGATAAAGAGAAGCAGGAACTGGATAGTGCCTTTGGAAATTGACGGAAAGGATAGAAGTCACCTTACAGAGCAGCACTGAGCGAGCGTTGCACCTGTTTTCTGCTGGGACCGTGTGCTGCTGGTTTCCTCTCGTACTTGGCATTTGACCTCCTTTCATCACTGTGACAAAATACCTGGCAAACTTTCTCGTGGTCTGGAGGTTTGCAGGCCAGCACCCAGGAAGCCCGTGGGCTGGTGTCTGATGCCATGGTGGGCTTGATAGTGCTCCAGGGGTCAGAGAGAGCAGCAGGGCCCCCCAGCTTTATAGCCCGCCCTCTTCTGGAACCACCTTCTGAAGGCACGCCCCCAATGGCTAAGCCCCGCCTCCTGGGCCCAACTCCTAAATACTGTACTTGGATCAAGTTTCCATCTCCCTAAAGCCATTAATTTATGATTCCAGGAACCAAATCCTTAGCACTTGGGCCTTTGGGGAATATTCAGTATCCAGGTTAATATCCAGGCCATTGCAACTTTGGGTTGTCTCATTCAATCCCCACACATAATGCTGTGAGCTCCTGTGCTGGGATAAATAATGTCCTCTGCCCAAAACTCACATCAGCTGGAAGCCTGTGTGTGTGGCTGTGTTTGGAAATAGAGCGTTTGGAGATGGAACTAAGATGTGGTGAGGTTGTACTGGTTTAGGGTGGATCCTAATCCAACTATTGATGTCCTTATTAAAAAGAGAGGGACTTAGAGACATGCAAGGGGAAGACAGCAAAGTGAATATGGAGACAGAAACTGGAGTGAACCAGCTGCACACCAAGGAGAAGCTAGGAGAGAGGCCTGGGACGGTTTCTCCCGACAGCCTCCAGGGTGTGGTGGTCCTGCCCCTGCCTATTTCAGGTTCTGACTCCCAGAATTATGAGAGAATAAAATTTATTTGAAGCCACCCATTTTGTGGTAATTTGTTACGGTATCCCTTGAAAACCAAACCAGGCACACACAAATACGGCCCAGTTTTAGAGATTAGGAGACAAGGGTTTTAGGAAGTCGAACAAATTGCCCAGGATTAGTACTCGTATGTGATAGACTGGTTTTCAAGCCTACTCCGTGGCCACTGCCCAATGTTGCCCAGCTTCATGGAAGGGTGACCCTGAGTTCTCCCAGGTTCCGTGAGTCTAAAGGAGCAGGCATGTAATTCCTCGTGCACCTCTAACATCTAAGAGCCTGAATTGCCAGACCAGCTGCTCTAACAACTGAAGTGCCTGTCACAGACGTGAGGACACTCAGAACACAGGGGCTGAAGTTTGCATCCAGCAGCCTGAGCACCAGGGACAGGCTCACGGGCTGAATAGTTTTTCTCCATCCTTGTTGTCGGGACCTCTGACGCTCGAGTTCCTGTCTGGTGAAAATGTTGTCATTAAGCCAATGTTTCCGAGGACATCGGTACATGGGATCTCTCTGTTGGCACCTAATAGGATGTGGGTGTCATTCAAGGCGAGGAAGCAGTGTGGGGTGCCGGAGACACCTGGGCTGGGCTCTGTCTCCTGTCTCCTGGGAGTAGAGTTTTGTCTGCTTTTGGCCTTCTGCTGTCCAAAGTGTCAATCACTCTTCCTCTCTTACTTTGCCCTTTGCCCTCTTTTCCCCCAGAGTCTCCTGGGCAGTGGTTGCTTCCCTGAAGCCCCTACCAACATCCCCAGTCCCCAGAGCCACACAGCATCCCTGAAGCTACACTATACCTCCTGAGAAAATTAGCTCATGTATTCTTAGGATTACAGCTGTAATGAATCTGGGACATTCAATCCTGGAGTTGGTGGAAATTGGAAGGAATCTAGCCCAGATCTAAGATTAGAAACTCTCTTCCAGAATGTTCTGACCTTCCTGTTTTTAATCAATTTCTTTCTTGCTTACACTGAAGCTACTTTTCCTGTAGGGCATCTGAGGATGGTCGGTTCCTCATCCATCCTATGGTGGCAGCTCCCCTGCCCCGGCTTAGCCGCCTGTTTTCCAGGCAGTAGGTGGCAGTGAGGGAGAGGGGCTGACAGCAGTGCACTGGAACTCTGGGATCTGCAGTCCACACATGGAGAACGCACTTTCCGATTGCCCCATATGCTGTCTTTGCTCCAGTTCTCCCCCTGAAAGAGCACCGTGCTCCACGCCCATCAGATGAACCTGTCCTTGTCCAACGGAGCCTTCCCTGGCCCCCTGAGACAAAGCACAGCCTCCCTCCCTGTGTTAGCACTACCGGTTCCTTGACATTGGGATCGCGTGTCCGCAGGGCCACGGCATTCACTGGAGTGGGTGCTGTGCAGAGGGAAGGGTGTGTGCTTGTCTGTCACTGTGTCTCTTCCTGCCATCTTCCCTGTCCTCAGCCAGGTGCTGGGCGTGCTCAGAAAGGAAGGCAGATTTGGGGACAGAAAGAAAAGCTAGAACAGAAGTGCGATAGGACACAATGTTGCCTTTTCATATGCTAACGATTTCATATTTACATTGTAGTTCTAGAAAGCTAGCTGGGAACAAATAAGACTCTGTGTGTGTGTGTGTGTGTGTACTTTATCCCAGCAGTATTTTTTTTTTTTAAGATTTTATTTATTTGTTTGAGAGGTAGAGTTACAGACAGTGAGAGGGAGAGATGGAGAGCAAGTTCTTTCATCCACTGATTCACTCTCTAAATGGCCGCAGCCAGGAGCCAGGAGCTTCTTCCAGGTCTCCCACGTGGGTGCAGGGGCCCAAGGACTTGGGACATCTTCTACTGCTTTCCCAGGCCATAGCAGAGAGCTGCATGGAAAGAGGAGCAGCCGGGACTAGAACCAGCGCCCATATGGGATGCGGGTGCTGCAGGGAGAAGATTAACCTACTGCACCACAGTACTGGCCCAAACCCAGCAGTTTTCATATATTAGATAAGGAAAGTTAAGTAGTAGACTATAGTTTGTACAATTAAATAGCACATCCTGATTTCAAAATCTCACTTCCTCTGTGTCAACTTCTTGCTCAATGAGGTGTTCTTTTATTTTTTAAAGATGTATTTATTTGTTTATTTGAGAGAGTTACAGAGAAAGAGGAAGAGATGAGAGAGAGAGAGAGAGAGAGAGATCTTCTGTCCACTGGTTAACCCCCAAGATGACCACATGGTCAGGGCTGGATCAAGCTGAAACCAGGAGCCAGGAGCTCCTTCCTGGTCTCCTATGTGGATGGCAGGGGCCCAAGTGCTTGGACCATCTGCTTCTGCTTTTCCCAGGCCATTAGTAGGAAGCTGCACCCTAAGTAGAGCAACTGAGACTGGTACTGGCACCCATATGGGATGCTGGCACAGCAGGCAGTGGCTTTATCCACTCTGCCACAATGTAAATCCCTCAGCAGGGTGTTATGTGTTAGAGCTACCCCTTTACCAAAGTAAATGTCTAAAATGAATGAACGGCAGGACATGGAATCTGTACTTTCTAACTCTTTGCCATCTTAAGTGTTTTATTAGATTGATGCTAGAAAAAGCAGAAATTCCAAAAGCTGCAGATGAGGTCTGACCCATCACAGTTTATATGGTGCTCCCATCATTGCCATGGAGTGTTTTGATTTCTTGTGCTCACAATAGTCCATAAAGACATTTTTTAAAAAAAATTTTTGACAGGCAGAGTGGACAGTGAGAGAGACAGAAAGGTCTTCCTTTTACCGTTGGTTCACCCCCCACTGGCCGCTGCGGCCGGCGCACCACACTGATCCGAAGCCAGGAGCCAGGTGCTTCTCCTGGTCTCCCATGCGGGTGCAGGGCCTCAAGGACCTGGGCCATCCTCCACTGCACTCCCTGGCCACAGCAGAGAGCTGGCCTGGAAGAGGGGCAACCGGGACAGAATCTGGTGCCCCAACCGGGACTAGAACCTGGTGTGCCGGTGCCGCAAGGCGGAGGATTAGCCTATTGAGCCGTGGCACTGGCCAATGAAGACATTTTTTTGAAAGGCAGAGTTATAGAGAGGCAGAGGCAGAGAGAGAGAGAGAGAGAGAGAGAGAGAGAGAGAGAGAGAGTCCTTTATCCGCCATCTCACTCCCCAAATGGCTGCAATGGCTGGAGCTGTGCCGATCTGAAGCCAGCAGCCAGGAGCTTCTTCTAGGTCTTTCACATGGGTGCAAGGGCCCTAGGACCTGGGTCATCTGCTTTCCCAGGCTGTAGCAGAGAGCTGGATCAGAAGTGGAGCAGCCGGGACTTGAACTGGTGCCCATATGGGTTTCTGGCAATGCAAGTGGCAGCTTTACCCTCTATGCCACAGTGCTGGCCCCTCCGTGGAGACATTTAAAAATGGCTTGCAAGTCCCATTGGAGGAAAGCACAGTTCGTCAGCAGCCCTGCCAGTCACTTAGTGTCCCAGTGGGTCACATTTAAGCCCTGTGTGGGTCACGTTTGCTTTGACAGTGCACCTGCTCTTTATAGGGAAGTGCAGATTTGCCCTTTGGAAGATCAGAGAGAGTGGTTAGCATATGCAGCAACGGACAGAGCAGAACGTGTCGTCAGGGGTTCTTGGAGCTTTTGCGATACACACAGAATGTCCAGACGTGGGAAGTGGGAGGCGCCGTTGGGGGTGACTTCATGGAGCTTGGGGTCCAGACTAAGGACCTGCCCTTGTGGGTCTTGTCTTTCTAATCCCCCTCAGCTCTCTCCTTTCTTTCATCCAGAATGTGAGCATGAGCTCCTTTGTTATTAACCCTGCTGGCACACGTCATACAGCAGTATAGGGAGCGAGGGATGGGTGATGGATGGGTAGATAAGACAGATACATGGATAGACAGATATGGTTGTGTTCTCTCACAAGAGATGTCTCAAGGTGCCTAGCTCTTTCCTGTTCTTCTCTCAGTTTTGAATGGAGTGGAAGTGGAGGTAGACATTTGACTTCAGAGGGTCTTTGTCCCTGCACCCGTGTGCTGCTCATGGCACTCCACCGTGGGACTTTGTTTCTCTGTGTGTACTCCACAGACAGGGCTGCCCTGGGTGTTCCCAGGACAGCAGCACCTCTTTCCCGGGGAACTGGTTACAAATGTAAATTGTCATTTTTGGGCCCCACCCCAGACCTGCTGGATCAGAAACTCTGGAGTGTAGAGTCAGGAATCTGTCACAACAACCCCTTCAAGGGACTGTGATGCACCGTTGGGTTTGAATTAGACTCCTGTGGACCTCAGTGTGGCCTGAGAGCCACACATACACTCATGGGCTCCCCTGAGTTCTCTGGTAGACAGAGATGCTAAATGTAATGCAATATAGGAGGCAGTGACCAACAGAACTGATGGTCCCAGTCACCTCTGTTGAGGAATATGATGCTTGCAGTCTAACAGAACCATCATCCTTTCTTGAATGTAAAATTGCTTTCCTGCCTCTGTGTGTTGCCTCTGTTTCTTGTTCTCACCTTCACCTCAAAGCTCTATTCATTTTTTAAGACATAAATATCACCTCCTTCGAAAATCTTCCCTGATTTCTTCAGCTGAAAAAAACGGAGTTTCTCCTCTGCTGGTACAGACACACTCTCCGTGGAGCTGACATTCACTAGTGTTCGTGTCTACCTTTTAATACAATTCTCGGGGGAGGTGCCTCACCCTTGGCACTCTGAGCGGCTCAGGCCCGGAGCAGGTCCTCGGTCACTTCCTGTCCCAGGGTTTCTGGCTGGCACTGGACTCACGTAGAAGTCTCCGTTTCTTTCCTTTCTCCCTATGCTGCAGGTGCCCCTGAGCACAAGATCTGCAGGAACTGCTGATTGATTTCGCCATCTGTTGAAATAAGAAAAGCTGTAAAAGAAATACGCACACTTTACAACCCATGACCAAACTCTGACGAGAAGCAAGCACACGCAGGAAACGTGTGTGTGATAGATGAGCCGTTGAATGCAGAATTGGCCCATGATGAAGAAGCTGTAGTTCCAGTTCACCACAGCTGTGTGATTCTAGAAGCCATTTTTGAATTCCCTGGGGCCACATAGATTTAACAATCACCTCTGTTTCCTTCTCAATTGAAAATGTTTCTGCACAGAAACAGGATTATCTTCTTGTTCTAATCAAGTGCAGATCACAAGGACAATTAATTTTATGCCCAATTTGAAATGTTGAAAGATGGGGCTTGAAGCTAAACCTGAGAATCCTGGCCACTGCGTTTATCCCGTGAATTTCTTTCTCAAGAGGGACACACGTTAGGAAGACGCACACATCATGTCTCTGGAAATTCTCAGGAGTTGTGATGGCTTCTGTCCTGCAGGGACACGGAAGGGCATGGGAGCCCCATGGAATTCCCTGCAGCTTACAGAGCATTTTTCTTTCATCATTTTTCTTCACCTTTGATATTGTCTTAACCTGAAAGATGTTTCTCTTCAGGAATCCTGTGTTAGTTTGGGCCCAATGAAGAGCATACAGAAAAATCAGGTTCAAGACGTAAGCGATTTGTGAAGGGAAACAGTAGCCAGGAGAAAAGGCAAGTGTGATACTGTGAAGTAGCAAGAAATATGGATTTGGTCTTTGTTCCGTGTTCCTAACTGAGAGATCCTAATCCCTCAGGTTTTTCTAGGTGGGATGGCAGCAACCTGTGTGCTAATAGGGTGACTCTTGGTGGATCCTGAGTGGAGGCCTTGTTATCAGAAAAACCCTGCCATGATTAGAAGCTTGGTGCTATCAGCCCTAAACTCCGTACTCTGGAGAGGGCAGAGGGGCCGGGGATTGGGTTCCTAACTGATCTGCCCATGTCACAAAACCTCCACAATAATCCATGAATAGCTGGATTTGTGGAACTTCTGGGTTGCTAAACACTTGGAGGTGGTGGGAGAGTGGTACCCGTGGAGGGGGCCTGGGAGCTCGAAGCTCCTGATCCCTTCTCATGCCCCTGTACCTCTTCCTCTGGCTGTCCTTCTGTGTTCTTTACAGTATCCTTTATAACAAGTGGATAAACATAAGCATGGAAACTTAAGTGTCTCTGTGGGTTCTGTGAGCCACCCTGGCACGTTACCGAGCTCGGGGAGCTCAGAGTCCAGGTGATAACCTGGGACTTGTGATTGACATCCGAATCAGAGACCCATTTTGTGGAACTGAGCTCTTAACGTGGTTCTACACTATCTGTCAGTTGGCATCAGAACTGAGTCGAACTGTGGGGTGTACAGCTTGTGTCTGTGTAGAGGGGTTTGGTCTGGGGAAAAGACTCCACACATGTAGAGAGAACATTCCGTGCTGACTAGTGAGAGTGTAATAGAAGGCTTTTGCTATTGCACATTGCACAAGGGAGGACCCAGGTGAGGCCTGGGGTCCCTTCAGAATGCCATGAAGTATGATGTCAGTTGTATGAACATGGGGGGCAGCAGTAACAAAGCTCCGTGGACAGTCCTTCCACAACAGAGGTGGATTTTCTTAGAGTTCTGAAGGCTGCAAGTCCAAGATCAAGGAGTCAGCAGATTTTCTCTCCCCTTGGTTTTCAGGCAGCCGAAGGGCTTCTCTCTGTATCCACAAGTAGTCATGCTTCCTTCTGTCTCCCGATCTCCTTTTTTCATAAGGTCATCGTGATATTGGAATAGGGCTTCCAGGAACGAGTCCTGTGATGACCCTGTCTCAGAAGACAGCCACATTCTGAAGTAGTGCAGCAAATTTTGAATTTGGGGAGACGGGATTCCTCCTGCCACACCAGTGAAGGAGAGAAAAGTGGAAGATGAGACAGAGGAAGCTACAGAATGCAGCAGAGGTCTAAGAAACTGGTCCACTGGGCTGGGAGACAGCTCTCCAGCAGAGTCTGCCCATGGAAGCGGCCCCACGTCCTGCAGGAATGGCCCTGCCACAGCAGTGTTGCTCCTGCACTCCACTGGGGAGCTGGTCAGCCACAGCTTTTGCTACAGGAGATATGAGTGGGTGTTTTCAAGGTTACTGCAAACGTTTTTGTCATGTGTTAAGGAAAAAAGAATTTCAAAGATAAAAGCCCGTTGAGACTGACATTAAGAATGGAGATCCAGGTAGGAATAAGGGGGCAGGAGCTACGACCAACATATAAGGTGAAGAGACCTGAGATGGTTCATAGTGTCGCAAAATATGGTCAGAGTCTGAACCAGGAGCTGTGGAGGGAAATCTTGTCTTAGAAACTGGGTACTGGGGCCGGCGCTGTGGTGTAGTAGGCTAAGCCTCCACATGTGGTGGAAATGGTAATGGCAAATCCATGGTCTGGCCCTGGGTGCGAGTCTCTGTACCCTAGGTGGTGCTATGCGTGCCATCTCTTCTGTGTGTATCTTGATGCATTTCCCAAGGAATGACTAGAAAACACACCTAATGTAGAACAAGAAACTAGAAGGGAGTTGGTGGTTTTGATTGAGATATTTAGTCCATGATAGGAAATCAGTATGGACAAATGTAAATTCTAAAATATTGATGGTGTATGCAAAGAATTTGGAAGTTGATAATTTTGGCCAAAGCGCGCTGATATAAAGGAAGCAATTTTATACACTCAGAATATGCTAGCTGGAGAGAGTGGGGACCTTGGTTCAGACGCAGGGCCTCACCTTTCTTGCCTGTGGTAGTATTATCCCTGTCATAGACAATAGGGATGTGAATTGGAGGTTGTATGAATTACAGTTTTCATTATTGTCATTTTATTATTTTGTACATAATTGAATTGCTTGGTCTTCAAGATTTTTATCCATATCATAATGTGATTTTAAAGTTTTTGATACTGAAATGGTTTACATGTTTGAACTTGAACTATAGTCTTCAACAGGACTGCTTTATATTCCAGGGAGTCTCAGGACTCCAGCTCCCATGGGTTTAACTGTCACATAAAAACTATGTTCTGTGTCAAGATAGGAGGTGATTTAGCCATGAATACCCTCCTTGAGGAACCCTCCTCTTTTCCCCCCTGACCTTTCCACAGAGATTGGCACTTGAAGATCTGTGGGACAAAGCATGCACAGCTGTATGATTTCATTAGAGTAGTTCATGAATATCTATTTTAGCAAAGACCATAAGTTTTGTGGTCAGTTATAAATCTTGTACATGGCATTTATATAACTTCATAGCATCATGTAAAGCAACCTCTTGTCTTTGAGTCTCAGTTTTCCCACCAGTTAAATCGAGTCATTGGCTTATGAGCTTGTAAAATCACTCAAGGTGGATACTTGTTAAGTGGTAGTTTTTGTAGTAATAAACTACCAAGAGGTCACTATGAGCATGTGTTGTCATTATAATTCTTACAACCCATAACTATAACAAAAGCCATATGGAAAAAGCGATTGCTATAAAATACTGTGAGAAATTTTAAACTTTAGGTTATAAACTTTAAGAACATGCATTGTTATATAACATCTAAGTCTTAGTTCATGGGGTCTCAAACATGCTAACCCAGAGTAACACTGATATTTTGATCACACTTTAGTAATAATATGATTTTTATCACTAAGGAACCTCAAAAATATATTTTAGACATTAAAATATATTAATTGTAATTATTTAATTAGTTTTTTAAACTTTTATTTAGTAAATATAAATTTCCAAAGTACAGTTTATGGATTACAATGGCTTCTCCCCCCATAACTTCCCTCCCACTCGCACCCCTCCCATCTTCCGCTCCCTCTCCCATTCCATTCACATCAAGATTCATTTTCAATTCTCTTTATATACAGAAGATCAGTTTAGCATATATTAAGTAAAGTTATAATCGGAAAGTTATCTAAATATATACAGAACTGCCTTAAATGTCATGTACACGCTTTTTTTCTGTGACCAGACATTTTTTCATAGAAAACTTTTATTTAATAAATATAAATTTTTTTAATTAAACTTTTATTTAATGAATATAAATTTCCAAAGTACAGCTCATGGGTTACAATGGCTTCCCCCTCCCAAAACTTCCCTCCCACCCACAACCCTCCCCTTTCCCGCTCCCTCTCCCCTTCCAATCACATCATGATTCATTTTCAATTCTCTTTATATACAAAAGATCTACAACTTTTGGATTATAGTGCTTCTTCCCCCATAACCACCCTCCCATCTGCAAACCATCCTATCTCCTACTCCCTCTCCCATTCCATTCTTCATTAAGATTCAATTTTAATTATCTTTATATACAAAAGATCAACTTAGTATATACTAAGTAAAGATTTCAACAGTTTGCACCCACACAGACACACAAGGTGTAAATAAGACCATTTGAAGACTAGTTTTACTGTTAATTCACATAGTACAACTCCTTAAGGACAGAGGTCCTACTTGAGGAGCAAGTGCACAGTGACTCCTGTTGTTGATTTAACAATTGACACTCTTATGGATGACATCAGTGATCACCCGAGGCTCTCGTCATGAGCTGCCAAGGCCATGGAAGCCTCTTGAGTCCACAAACTCCATCAGTATTTAGACAGGGCCATAAGTAAAGTGGAAGTTCCTTCCTCCCTTCAGAGAAAGGTACCTCCTTCTTTGATGGCCCCTTCTTTCCACCAGGATCTCACAGAGATCTTTCATTTAGGTCATTTTTTTGCCACAGTGTCTTGGCTTCCATGCCTGAGAAACTCTCATGGCCTTTTTAGCCAGAGCTGAATGCCTAAGGGCTGATTCTGAGGCCAGAGTGCTGTCTCGGGCATTTGCCATTCTATGAGTCAGCTGTGCATCCCATTCCCCATGTTCGGTCATTCTCTCCTTTTTAATTATATCAATTACCATTAGCAGACACTGGTCTTATTTATGTGATCCCTTTGACAATCCTATCTCTATGATCAGTTATGAACTTAAAATGATCACTTTAACTAGTAAGATGGCATTGGTATCTGCCAACTTAATGGGATTTGGAGTCCTATGGCAAATTTTTAGCTTTACCCTTAGGGGTAAATCCGAGTGAGCATGTGCTGAACTGTACATCTCCTCTCTCTCTTATTCCCACTCTTATTTTTAACAGGGATCAATTTTCAATTGGATTTAAATACCTAAGAATAATTGTGTGTTAACTGAAGAGTTCAACCAATGGTATTAAGTAGACGAAGAAAATACTAAAAATAATAAAATAGTAAGCTGTTCCTCGACAGTCAGGACAAGGGCTGGTTAAGTCATTGCTTCTCATAGTGTCCATTTCAGTTCTACAGGTTTCCTTTTAGGTGCTCAGTTAGTTGTCACAGATCAGGGAGAACATATGATATTTGTCCCTTTTGGACTGGATTATTTCACTCAACATGATGTTTTCCAGATTCCTTCATTTTGTTGCAAATAAACAGATTTCATTTTTTTTTTACCATTGGTACACAATTTTAATCACACTACTAATTAATAATTTTAAAAGAACTCAATTTTATCATGATACTATATTGAAATAGTTAAAATTAATTATTTTACTTGAATGATCCATGGGAACCTCTAAGTGAATAATAGACATTTTAACTTATTTTTGCAATTATCATATTTATTGAGAATTCAATTAGCTTTCATGGTAAAATCTTGCCTATGCTGAACTCAGACTAATAATCCATTTTCTTTTATTAGTTGTCATTTTCTATACAGTGAATGAATATAAAAATATGGGCTGTCTGAAATATGAAGGATAAAAACACAGCAAAGAAGTTAAAGCTGAGAAGAACAGCACTAAACTGGAAACTTAACATTTATTTATTTATCTGCAAGGCAGAGTTACAGACAGTGAGAGAGACAGAGAGAGAGGTCTTCCATCCGAGGGTTCACTCTTTCAGATGACTGCAAAGGCCAGAGCTGGGCTGACTCGAAGCCAGGAGCCAGGAGCCAGGAGCCAGGAGCCAGGAGCCTCTGGTGTGAACAAGAAGGAAACATTGATGACTGCACTCACCCAAGAACAGCACAGCTCTCAGAAAACCCTGCCTGCCCATCGCAAGCCACAATAAATGTTGTCCAAACATAAAAAGCATGACAATGTACTTCTGGATTCCTCAAATTTTCATTGGGATTTAATATGTTAGAGCTCAGAAAATGAAGAAATTAATGAGAAGAATCAAAGGCACTGCATATACATAGAATTATTCCCCACCAGAGGCTGATGGAAAAGAATTAAAAAATGAGTCGTCCATCTCTACCCAGCCCCTCCAGTTCTTGGGTAGCTAATGAGTTTGGCACTGTGTGTGCAAATAGGGATGGAAATAGCATGCAATAAAAATTGGCAGGGAACTTGCATTTTAAAAGTTTTCAAAAGAGGAGAAAGGATGATACAAGAAAGAGGGTGATGGAAGGGTTGAGGATGTGAGTGACATGACTCATTCCATCTCCCAAGCCTCCCCACACGGTCTGAGGCATCCACAGAAGGTTTTGTGAATGCATTCTTGCTTGTTTTGCTTGTACCTATCTTTCAAGACAGAGGGTTGGACCTGTATACTAACAATTTACAAGCAGCTGGAAGAAGGCATTAGATTGCTAAGCTGGGAAATGAGAATTTTAAGCAGTGGAGAAAACAGGGGGCATCAGATGAGAGCTGGCTCACACACAAATTTGGTAAATAATGTAGATTTGCATGTAATTCACCGTATTCTGTGAAAACACAGGTGATATTCTCAGCTCTCATTGCATGCTGTTGGGTGCAGTCTCATTTTGAGTAGTTTCTCTCACATCCTATTCTCTCTGATTCTCAATTCACTTGCACCTTTCTTTTGGAAGTGAAGCAACTGTCACCACGCTGGCTGCATTGGTTCAAAGCTCAGTTTAGGGCCCAGCGCTGCAGCATAGTAGGTTGACTCCTCCTGCTGTTCCTGGAAGACCTTCTTGCCATGGTGCTTCCTCCTCAGAAAGCTGCCTGCTTTTCCCCCGGCAAAATGAACCCATCTCCATATCACTTAGCTTCCAGGTTTATGTAGTGTGACCTCATGTAGTTTTCACAATCCAATATGAAAATATCTTAAAGGATAGGCAAGTTAGGTAAGACTGGAATATTAACATGCATTGCCAAGAATCTTCTGAACATATGAAATAAATTATACCTGATTTAAATCCATCTAGTAGAATGCAGTCACGTTTTGTTCCTTGTATTTCTTCTCTACATGCATTTTCTAAGCTTTGTTCTGCATAATCTCACCAGTTTTCTAATTGAACCACTTGGACCGATTGCCCTGGTCATCAGGACTGATTGCTGTAACCATTGAAATCAAGGTGATCCCATCAGCTCAAACTGTTGCCGGCAGTTCTCTCTCTCCCCCATGCACACCTAGTTATGCTGTTCCATACCACGTGCATTTGCTGTCTCCCATCACTGCCTGTCGTCGTCCCCAGATGATGTGCTAATGGAATGCCTGTTTCTTCCGCCTGCCTCGGTAGTTCCTTCTGATTGATCTTTCCTGTGGCTCGCCCGCCGTGCCATTTCACATTCTCCTGTCTCCGTTTCATTGCTTCCCTGATGTCCTCTCAGTCCCCTAATTCGGGAGGGTTGTCATTTGTCTGTTTGCTTTTAACTCACTCTTTAATCCCTTAATCTATAGACAGCAGCGTATCTTGACAGTCAGCTGTGGTCTAGACTATAGCTTCCAGTGTATTAAATGCTTCAAAGTTACTAAGTCGTTCTGATCCAATAAAAATAAAACCTGCAATCCTTCTTGTAGTTTGGAGCTTAAATGTTTTTATTACACATGGAAAACCTAGATACATATTTATTATAAGCTCTTTTTTCATGAATGTGGATATGTGATTACAGAACAGAAATAGTTTTGATGATTTGAAAATACAAGATACAAAAATGCAACTTCTCATAACTTCCGTAGCCGAACTTCAAATGCAGTAGACAAAAATTTGGATTAATATTAAACCACATGCTGGTGGAAATAATGAACAGTGTTTAATACATACTCTAAAGTGACTTTTATTAGACCTGGGTATATGATAAAGAATTTACTTTCCAGGATAAAGTAAATAGAATTTGCTGGATAATGTATGTTCATGTAGGTAAAAAAAAATTTTTTGGTATTTTTATGACACGAGTAGGGAGGGAGGAATGAGTTATTTTAGGTTTTCTTATTGGATTTTCTAAAGTAACAGTCCCTCCACCTGTGGGTCTTCGTGAGTTTCCCAGAGGGGTGTGGTATCCAATGGACCCCTGCAGAAACACAAAGCCTGGGAGTGTTCTGGGGCAGAGGGAGCTGTGGGAATCACAGATTTTATTACATGCCATGATCTTGCCTTTCAGCTAGATTAATACATTTAATGTGAAAAAGGGACATTTAAATATACGTCTTCCTCCATAGAATAGAATAAATATCATTTATTTTACTGAAGTTTCCATTTGAAGGGACTTTAGTTGGCAGTGAATCTCGGATTTACACCCGGTTACCTCTTTCATTTCCTTAGAGTAACAAACTTAAGTGTGGCCAAATGTCAGGCCACTCTACTTTAATGTTACTGAAAATATGTGAAAGTTTTCTTGGAAATTTGTTTTTAAAATGAAGTGCTTTTTAAAGCAATACTTTTTTCAAGATGGCATGTTTTCAATGTATATTATAGTCAACTTCTTAATTGTATTTGACAAACCATCAGGAAATATCGTACTGAACCGATCTGGAACAAGACAAGGATGTCCACTTTCACCACTGTTACTCAATATAGCATTGGAAGCTATAAGGAGGATAAAATTACAGGGCATCAAAACGGGAAAAGAGGAAGTACAAATATCCATGCTTGGAGATGATGTTGAACATGGAAAACTGAACACTTCACTGAAAAACTGTAAAATTGATAAACCCGCTCACACAAGTTGCAGGTTATAAAATCAACATATAGAAACAAATTTTCACACTAATGATAAACTTGCTGAAGGAGAAATTCAGAAAGAAATTCCATCCATAATAGCCACAAAAAAATCAAATATGTAGGGATAGATTTAACCAAAGAAGTGAAAGAGCTCCCTCTGCAATGAAGATTATAAAGTACTGAGGGAAGAAGTCAGCAACAGCACAAAGAAATGGGAAGATACCCCTTGCTCATGCATAGGAAGAATTAGCATAATTAAAAAATCTATACTACCTGAAGCGATCTACAAATTCAATGCAATTCTTTTTTTTTTAACTTTTATTTAATGAATATAAATTTCCAGTGTACACCTTATGGATTACAATGGCTTCCCCCTCCCATAACTTCCCTCCCACCCACAACCCTCCCCTCTCCCGCTCCCTCTCCCCTTCCACTCACATCAACATTCATTTTCAATTCTCTTTATATACAGAAGATCAATTTAGTATAAAGATTTCAACAGTTTGCACCCACATAGAAACACAAAGTGAAACATACTGTTTGAGTACTAGTTATAGCATTAAATCACAATGTACAGCACATTAAGGACAGAGATCCCACATCAGGAGCAAGTGCACAGTGGCTCCTGTTGTTGACCCAACAAATTGACACTCTAGTTTATGGCGCCAGTAACCATCCTAGGCTGTTGTCATGAGTTGCCAAGGCTATGGAAGCCTTCCAAGTTTGCCAACTCTGATCATATTTAGACAAGGTCATAAAAGACAGGGTGAGGATAGTAACCAATGATCCTAAGAGTGGCATTTACCAGGTCTGAACAATTATACAGCATTAAGTGGGGAAGAGGACCATCAGTACGAGCCATTGGTGGTAGAGTAGAGGTTATGATTACGAAGGAATGAGGCCCAAGTGCACTAGACAGGGTCTAGAACAAAGGACAGATTCATTATTAGAGGAGCTAAGAAAGGTGCTGTCTAAGCTACAATTAAGTTTTCTGATTGAGAGGCAAATAGAACCTGACAGAAGGGGCTTGATAATGATCTGGTGGGCTTTAGGCCTTGTAAATTCAGAGGCCCAGACCTATCTATCTCTTCACATGGGGTATATCCTAAGGGAGGTGTGAACCTCCTAGGGGAAGGCACTCTGTTGACTTTCATTACTTAGCTGGCCTGGGAGGAGAGCTGGCCAGGTAAAGGCAGGGGGCATCTCTAACAAGAAGTTTACAGTTCTGCCTGCAATGTTGCTGACCCTGCTTGGCCGTCCCCTCAGCTGCAGTGGTCACTTTGGAAGTTGGGCTGAGTGAAGGGCTTTTCAGCTTAGAGCCAATAAGATCTGTGGCTCTGACCTGGGCATCCTTCGACTCCAGGGCAGGTCCATTTCCAGTGATCCAACTCTTGGCAGAGTTGCCAGGGCTCTTCACAAGCTGACTTCTGCTGAAGCCCAGGCTTACCACATTGAAAGCCACTGCAGTGGACTGGCCTGTTGGGTCTCCTTGAGGGCAGATCACTGTACAGATCAGCCATTAATAGGCCTGCCACCCATTGCTTCTGATGCCTAGCTTTCCTTTCCTCCTGGTTTGTGTTCAAGCAGACCAGAGGATGCAAGTCAAGGGAGTGCCCGTGTCCCATCTCTAATCTTCGGTGGCCTGAACTACAAGTCTATAGTCACAGGCATGTTCTGTAGTAGTTTTTTCTAAGGTAGACAATACCCATGAGGAAAATTATATTCTCACTTTAAAACTTTCTTTCCCTTTGGTCTGAAAGGGAGGTTTTTTCTACTTACTGTATACTTATCAAAACACTAGTTGGGGGCAGAATCGTGGTGTAACAGGTTAAGCCTCTGCCATGACACCAGCATTCTATATGGCGCTGGTTTAAGACCTGACTGCTCCACTTTCCAACCAGCTCCCTGCTAATGCACCTGGGAAAGCAGTGGAAGATGGCCCCAGTGCTTGGGCCCCTGCACCCACGTGGGAGAAGTGTAGGAAACTTTGGGTTCCTAGATTCAGCCCTGGACGCTGCAGCTATTTGGGGAGTGAACCAATGGATGAAAGTTCTCTCTTTCTCTCTCTCTCTCAGTGTCTCTTGGTCTCTCCATCTCTCTAACTGTGCCTTTCAAAGGAATAATAATAAAAACCAGTGACATTCTATACAGAATTAAACAATATAGTCCTAAAATTCATGTGGAATCACAAAAGACCCAGAATAGCCACAGTAATGCTGGGGAGGTCACTTCAAAGCATACTAAAAGTTACAGTAATTAAAATAGCATGATGCTGGCATAAAAACAGGCAAATAGATTAATAGAGAATAGAGAGAACAGGAGTTAAGCATCACACATACAGTCAACTGATCTTGATAGTAGTGGCCAGACCATCCATTGGAGAAAGGATAGTCTTTTCAATAGACGGGACTGTCAAAACTGATGTCTACGTGGGGAAGAATGAAATTAGATCCATACCTCTCACCATGTACAAAAATCAACTCAAGCAGGATGAAAGGCGTAAGTTAAGACTGTGAGACTGTTAGAAGAAAACGTAGAGGAAACACATCAAGACTTATGTAGGTAATGACTTCTTGGACAAGGCCACCAGTGCACAGGTGACAAAAAGCAAACTAAACAAATGAGATCATTTCACACTCGGTCTTCTGAACAGCAAAAGCAAGCAATCAGCAGAGAAACATCTAGCGGATCGGGGGAAATATCTGCAAGCTACTTATCTGACGAAGGATCAATATCCAGATTATATCAGCAACTCAAAAAATTCAACAATAAAAACCAACCCATCTGGTGAAAAAATGGGAAAATTAAGGAACAGACAACTTTCAAAAGAAGTGTAAATGGCCACAAATATATACAAAAAATGTGATTTATGTGAATGAAATTGACATCTTGAGATGTGATTATTATTTATTGCCCTTGTCTCTACTCCTGTAGAACAGCGGTCTTTCTATTTATTTTATTTTTAACTTTTAATGTAAAGAGAATAGATTTGATGCATTCTATAGTACTGTTCCAGGAAGACAGTCATACTTCCCTCACTTCCTGCTCCTCTTCCAACCCGCTCTCTTCATCAGTTTTTTTGCAAGCACACAATTTTAATCTACTCTATATTCACAGCCACTAGGCATAGTTATTTACAAGTAAAAAGTAGGAAGACCTCGATTTGACAGGAGAATAAGTAAGGATTAAAAATGACGATCACGTTCCAAAGTGACCATTTGATTCCTGTGCATGTTTTTGTATTCCATATTAGCTGCTCATGTGTATTGCAGCTCAATTCGCAATAGTTAAGATATGGAATCAGCCCAGATGTCCATCAACTGATGACTGGATAAAGAAAATGTGGTATGTGTGTACTGTGGAACCTACTCAGTCATAAATCCTGTCTTTTGCAAGAAAATGAATGCAACTGGAAACCATTATGCTTAGTGCAATAAGCCAGTCTCAAAAAGGCAGATATCATATGTTTTCTGTGATATGTGATCTTTCTACTTTCTACTTATTTAGTGGAGGATTAGCCTGTGACTATAAATTGACAATATATTATTGCAAAAATTAAAAGGAGGAAAAACAGGAGGAGAGAGACAAGGAGGATGAAAAGTAACATGTGCTCACAACTGTGTCTATGAAATCTGTTCTTTTTACACAAAATAATCATTTTTGATATTTTCTAAAAGACAGTAGTTGTCATGACTATATTCATGTCATTTGTTCGCATAAGATTGTTTAAGATACACGCAAACCTGAAATTTCTGAGTTATTGTGTAGGTATTTTCAAATTTATAGGTGCCATCATGTTGGTTCTCAACCATTTTTTGCCAATTAATACTTCCAATAGTTACATATGAAGAACTGGATTACTTATAACTTATTTCATCACAAACATATGGTGTCTTCAGACTTAATGTTTGCCAGTATGGGGCTGCATTGTACTGTTCTCTAGTTTTAATTTTTCTTTTTTTTTTGTTACTGAAGAGGGGAACAGTAACTTCCCAAATGTTTATTGGTCACTTGGATTTCCTGTTGTGTTCATCTCCTAATTTCTGCCTATGAATTTTCCTATTCAATTGTTTATTGTTCCATGTTAGGAATTCTTTATTACTTCTGAGAAATAAATTATTTGCTAAAGTAATTTTTTTAAAAAAAGCTCAACCTCACTGGCCATCAGGGAAATGCAAATGAAAATCATAATAAAATACCACCTTCACCCCTGTCAGAATGGTTATTTTCCAAAAGACAGAGTAACAGCTGCCAGTGAGAATGTAGAGGAAGGGGGCGCTTACACACTGTTGTTGAGACTGTAAATCATTGCAATGTGGAAGACAGTATGGAGATTTCTTAAAAAACTAGAGACAAAGAGCATTCGCCCTTGACTGCATTGTAAATTAAAGATATGTTATCCTAGAAGTGAAGGGGGAATGGGAGAGGAAAGGTGGGGGAGAAAGGGAACATCATTATATTCTCAGAAGTGTGTCTATGAACTTGTTAATAACTAATCCATACATAAATAAGAAATAGATCTGACATATGATGCAGCCATTCCACTACTGGGTATGCACCCAAAATGGCATGATCTCATTTTATCCATGGGACACCGTGTTTATAGCGTGCACTTTCTAATAAGTAGAGCCATTGCCCCAGAAGACGCTCCTGAAAACATTGACATTTGTGAAGGTGGTGTGAGGACAGCATTTCAGTACAGCAGTATGAATTCTTCACATTGCTGAGCACCCCACCTCCATCAGTCACTGCTATACGGTGACATAACCAAGCAATTCTGCATGCTCTGGGTCACCGCTCTCTCCTGTTTGTAAAATTATCATTCTTATTGAAGTTATAGATTTTGATTATTATTATTATTTTTGACAGGCAGTTAGAGAGAGAGAGAGAGAAAGGTCTTCCTTTCCATTGGTTCACCCCCCAAATGGCCGCTACAGTCGGCACGCTGTGCTGATCCGAAGCCAGGAGCCAGGTGCTTCCTCCTGGTCTCCCATGGGGTGCAGGGCCCAAGCACCTGGGCCATCTTCCACTAAACTCCTGGGCCACAGCAGAGAGATGGACTGGAAGAGGAGCAACCGGGACAGAATCCAGCGCCCTGACTGGAACTAGAACCCGGGGTACCAGCGCCACAGGCGGAGCAAATGCCCAGTGAGCCACGGTGCAGGCCGATTTTGATTATTTTTAACGTGGCCGTAAACGTATAATCAAATTGTTACTGGTATGGTATTCTCAGTTTGTTCTTCCTCATGTCGCAGTTAGAGTCCACGTTGATGTTTACAGCATCTCAGTTTGCAAGGTACAGTCTTCAGATGGTGATTGAGTGGGATGAATTCTTGGGCAACCTGGACATGCTAGAGGTACATAAGAGTATCGTGATTCTACTTCATTGATTCTTTACAGAAAGCTGCTATTTCGTGTGTGGTCTGCTAAGTTTTTGCCTGTTAGAATATAGTTTGTGGAACAGAAGGCCAAAGTGGTCTGTGCAGAGCAGTGTGTGTGTGTGTGTGTGTGTGTCTGTGAGAGAGAGAGAGAGAGAGAGAGAGAGAGAGAGAGATTGAGAGAGAGAGAAAATCTATACTGAAATAATTAATCCCAAGCATAAATTATTTGATCCTTTGGGTTTTGGGCTACCATGTGATTTTTTTTAAAGATTTATTTTATTTATATTTATTTATTTGAAATCAGAGTTACCCAGAGAGAGGAGAGGCAAAGAGAGAGAGAGAGAGAGAGAGAGAGAGAGAGAGGTCTTCCTGTTCATTGGTTCACCCCCCAAATGGCCGCTATGGCTGAAGCCGGGAGCCAGGTGCTTCTCCTGGTCTCCCATGGGGTGCAGGGCCCAAGCACTTGGGCCATCCTCCACTGCCTTCCCGGGCCATAGCAGAGAGCTGGACTGGAAGAGGAGCAACCACGACAGAATCCAGCGATACCACGTGTTTTTAAAATAAGGATTTATTTCACCTTGATTTTGAATGGGCTGAGGGTGTTCTTGTTCAGTAATTCATGTCACTTGTTTTAGTTAGTGCAATCTCTAGCTAAACAAATCCTGCATTTGAAGCAAGGTGACTTTTGCAGTCCACACTAATAGTTAGTGTGGACTAACTACAGTCCAGAAAAGAGCTGGGGCTATAAAAACCATCACAGCCCTGAACTCCCTGGATGTCAGACTCTGTGGTTCAAAGGTTGACTTGGTGCCGCACAGGAAGTGCCCCTTTTGCGACAGGGGCAGGTTCACTTTTAGTGGCTCCAAGTTACTAGAGAGGCACTCTGCTCCCAATAACAACAGCTGGAAATCTCCCTGAAGCCTGCTGTTACCCTTGCCTCTGCCTTTTTGAGCTTTCTGTTCATATTTCATAATGAATTTTTAAACAAAGAGCATCATGAATCAAATGTGAGCGTGTGAATGTGCAGTGCATTTGATCTGAATCAGACTCGAGCACCAGGAAGGATTTCTTTCCCTAGCACCTCCCTTTCAAGAACAATGCCCATCATGCGTGCCTTACATTTACCTGGGTTGTTACTGACACAGGAATGTTCTCAGCTCTCCGGAGACTATTGGGGTATTTATCACCATAGCCTGGTTGGTTTATAGATTGGATTTTAAACAATGTTGAAGATACAACTACAGATGGGTTAATTACAAGTATCCATCATGCAAGGACATTAAATACTGCTGATTTTGCCTTTGTAGGGTCATTGTTTCATGTAAAGGCCCAACACTGAGAGAAAGGTGTTTTTGGCAGCTTTTGTGGTCATTGGCAGCTGGGGGTGGGGGTGGGGCAGACTCCCTCAGTGCTGTTGATAAATACTGAAATTGGTCTGGCTAATATCCTAACGGGCAGCATTTGTTTCTCTTCCCTAATGTGTCACACGGCACACATCTTTTATATGAGCTACTCTGTGAACAGCAATTATAAATGCTTAGTGGGGCATTTGAGATTTAACCATTGACACTCTTATTTATGGCGTCATAACCACCCGAGGCTCTTGTCATGAGCTGCCAAGGCTATGGGAGCCTCTTGAGTTCACAAACCCCGACCTTATTTAGACAAGGCCATAGTCAAAGTGGAAGTTCTCTCCTCCCTTCAGAGAAAGGTACCTCCTTCTTTGATGGCCCATTCTTTCTACTGGGATCTCACTCGCGGAGATCTTTCATTTAGGTCCTATTTTTTTTTGCCACAGTGTCTTGGCTTTCCATGCCTGAGAAACTTTCATGGGCTTTTTAGCCAGAGCTGAATGCCTTAAGGGCTTTTTCTGAGGCCAGAGTGTTTCTTAGGGCATCTGCCATTCATGACAAGAGCCTTGGGTGATTACTGATGTCATAAATAAGAGTGTCAATTATTAAATCAACAATGGGGGTCACTGTACACTTGCTCCCCATGTAGGATCTCTGTCTTTAATGTGTTGTACTATGTGAATTAACTGTAAAACTACTACTCAAACATTACTTTATACTTTGTGTATCTGTGTGGGTGCAAACTGTTGAAATCTTTATTTAGTATATGCCAAGTTGATCTTCTGTATATAAAGATAATTGAAAATGAATCTTGATGAAGAATGGGATGGGAGATGGGATGGTTGTGGGTAGGAGGGAGGTTACGAGAGGAAAAGCCGCTATAATCCAAAAGTTGTACTTTTGAAATTTATATTTATTAAATAAAATTTAAAAAAGAAAGAGGAAATTGTGCATATTAATGAGATACAAAAAGCAAGGTAGTGGTTGACACAGGAACCTGAGAAAGAGCAGCATCCACTTACAGCCTGGGAGCTGGTGGCTGATTTGGTTTGAGTTGAACCCCGTTAGAGCAGGTATGCACAGGGAGACAGGATTTGGACTTGCTCTGACTGTTAGAGCTGAGCACTCTAAGATGATCAGAAACTACCCATGAAGTCAGAACTGTTTCCACAGGCCGTTCTCGAGGATAACTCCATATATATTTTGCAAAGCAGGAAAAAAATGTCAAATAATATCAAACAGATAGCAACACTTAGTTACTCCCCAAATTGTTAACTTCCTACCTACAAATCACAGAAAAACACAAGCAGAACTTAAGCAAAAAATTCATATAACAAATTTTTATAAAAATAGTTTTATAAAACATAAGTATATATGGTTTATGAAATTAATAAAGTTTAAGAATATCACTTTCAGAAAATGATGGCTTTTTAGTGGTAGGAAGAGATTCCTAAAACAACTGCATCAAGCTGTCCAATTCAGTGACATTTAAGCAGTTGCAACATTGTATATACGTAACTACTGTCTAGCCCCAGGACAGTTTCATAACTCCAAATGGAGACTCCATTGCGATTCATCAACCACTGTCCATCTCTCCCACTTACTCCAGCCTCTGACTATCAATAATCTTCCCTTCATCTCCATGAGTTTCCCTATTCCCAATATTTCTTATACATGAGATCACACAATGTAGGGTGTTCTGTACCTGGCTTCATTTACTTAGAGTAATATTTCTGAGGTTCATTTGTGTTACAGCATACATTGGTTCTTCCCTTTTTTTTTCTCATAGTAATATGCCATACAGAAATATGACAACTTATTTTATTTTTTTAAAGATTTATTTATTGACTTGAAGGCAGAGTTACAGAGAGGCAGAGACAGAGAGAGAGAGAGAGAGAGGTCTTCCATCCACTGGTTCACTCTCCAGATGGCTGCAACAGCTGGAGCTGAGCTGATCTGAAGCCAGGAGCCAGGAGTTTCCTCTGGGTCTCCCATGCAGGTGCAGGGGCCCAAGCACTTGGGCCATCTTCCACTGCTTTCCCAGGCCAGAGCAGAGAGTTGGATCGAAAGTGGAGCAGCTGGGACTCGAACCAGCACCCATATGGGATGGCGGCGCTGCAGGTGGCAGCTTTACCTGCTACGCCACAGTGCAGGCCCCCACAACTTAGTTTACGCATTGATCCTCTGTTGGGCATTTGGGCTGTTTCTGATGTTGGAAACTGAATTGTGCTGCTCTGAGCATTCATGAAAGACGTTTTCGTCTCTGTTTTCAGTTACTTTGGATTTATACATAGGAGTGGGATTTCTAGTTCATGTGGCAATTCTGTGTTTAATGTTTTAAGAACCACTGAACAATTTTCCATGGTGGCTGAACATTTTACATGCCCAATGACAATGCACGAAGATTCCAGTTTCTCTACTTGCTTGCCAATATTTACTTTGTTTTAATTGACTTATTATTGTAATCATCTTTGTGGATATGAAGTGTCAGCTCTCTGTGGCTTTGATTTGCAGTTCCCTAATGACTAATGGTGTTCAGCATCATTCATGTGTTTGTTGATCCCTTTTGTATCTCCCTTGGAGAAATGTCTATTCAAGACTGTGTTTGTTTTTATTTGATGTCTTGTTCAGTTGTCAGTGTTCTTTATATATTTTATACACTGGACCTGTATCAGATTTATGCTTTGCATATATGAGGGGACTTTAAAAAGTTCACGAGAAACTCATCTTATCTTTAAACTCTTTTTTTTTTCCATGATTATTTGGAAACCCTTTGTATTTCTTATCATTCTGTGGATTTTCATTGTATTCTCTAGATAGTGCTTTTCTTAAAAAATTGCTTAAGCAATACAACTCCATGGATTTAATATATACAAATTTGGGAATATTGTGATTCCTCCCCCCACCTCCCTCCCACTCATACTCCCACCTATATTCCTCCTCCCTCTTCCATTTCCATTCTCATTTTTACCAAGATCAATTTTCAGTTAATATTGTAAGATTAACCCTACACTAAGAGAGTTAACAGAATAGTATTAAGAAAAAAGATAAAAAGAACAAAAACAAACAACAAAAATATTGTTAATGAACTGTCAAGGAAAGGGCTGTTCAAAAGCATCATATCTGAAGATATCAGTTTCGCTCCTCTAGATTACATTTTCTAAAAGATTTATTTTATTTATTTGAAAGACAGAGTTACAGAGAGAGGTAGAGCCAGAGAGAAAGAGACAGACGTCTAATATCTGCTGGTTCACTCCCCAGATGACCACAACAGGCCAGAGCTGAGCTGATCTGGAGCCAGGAGCTTCTTCTGGGTCTCCCATGAGGGTGCAGAGGCCCAAGGACTTGGGCCATCTTCTACTGCCTTCCCAGGCCAGAGCAGAGAGCTGGATCAGAAGTGGAGCAGCCGGGACTTGAACTGGCGCCCATACGGGATGCCAGCCCTGAAGAGAACAGCTTTAATCCACTGCACCACAGCACCAGCCCCCATTAAGTACTCTACTAGTTACCAAGATCAGAGAAAGCATATGGTATTTGTCTTTTTGTGACTGGTTTATTTCACGAAGTGTAATGGTTTCCAGTTGCATCCACTTTGTTGTAAATGATAGGATTTCATTTTTTTTACTGCTGTGTAGTATTCCATGATGTATATATGCCACGATTTCTCTATCCAGTCATCAGTGGATGGATATCTGGGTTGATTCCTTATCTTAGCTATTATAAATTGAGCTGAAATGAACTAGGGGGTACAAATCACTCTTTCAAATGCTGATTTCATTTCCTCTGGGTAAATTCCCAGGAGTGGGATGGCTGGGTCAAATGATAGGTATATATTCAGCTTTTTGAGGTATCCCCATACTGTCTTCCACAGTGGCTACTCCATTTACATTCCCACCAACAATGGGTTAAGGTATCCTTCTCCCCACATCCATGCTAGCGTTTGTTGTTTGTTGATTTCTTTATGAGGGCCATTCCAGCAGAGGGTGCAGTGAAACCTCGTTGTGGTTTTGATTTGCATTTTCCTGATGGATAATGATATTGAGTATTTTTTCATGTGTCTATTGGCCATTTGAATTTCCTCTCTTGAAAAATGTCTGTTCAGGTTCTTTGCCCATTTCTTGACTAGGCTGGTGTGTGTGTGTGTGTGTGTGTGTGTGTTTGTATGTGGTTATTTAGTTTCTTGAGCTCTTTATAGATTCTGGAAGTTAATCTTTTGTCAGTTTCATAGATTTCAAATAATTTCTCCCATTCTGTCGGTTGCCGCTTTGCTGAGTGTTTCTTGTGCAGTGCAGAAACTTCTCAGTTTGATGTATTTCCACTTTTTAATTTGGACTTTGATTGCCTGTGCTTCTGGGGTTTTTTCAAGAAGCCTTTTCCTATGCCAATGTCTTATAGCGATTCCCCAAAGTTCTCTAGTAATTTGAAAGTATCACAATATAAGTTTAGGTCTTTGATACATTTTAAGTGGATTTTTGTGTTAGGTGTAAGGCAAGGGTTGTGTTTCATACTTCTGCATGTGGAGATCCAGTTTTCCCAGCACCATTTGTTGAAGAGACTGTCCTGGCTGCAGGAATTGATGTTAGCTCCTTTGTCAAAGATAAGTTGGTTGTAGATGCATGGATTAATTTCTGGAGTTTCGTTTCCGCTCCATTGGTCTACACATCTGTTTTTGTGCCAGTACCAGGCTGTTTTGATTATAACTGCCCTCTAGTATGTCTTGAGGTCTGGTATTGTGATGTCTCCGGCTTTGTTTTTATTGTTTAGATTGCTTTAGCTATTTGGGGCCTCTTGTGTTTCCACATGAATTTTAGCATCATTTTTTCTAGATGTGAAAAGAGTAGTTTTTCTAAGGTAGACAATGCCCATGAGGAAAATTATATTCTCACTTTAAAACTTTCTTTCCCTTTGGTCTGAAAGGGAGGTTTTTTCTACTTACTGTATACTTCGCTGATGGCGAAGTGAATCTAGCTATGAGATTATTATTTAAGTTCTTATTTTGGCTATGCTATTACAGAAAAATGTTAGCCATCTCTTTTATAAGGTCTAAAGATTAAATTGTGCATCCTACAGATTCCTTCATAATAGAATTAGTTTCCTACCTTGAAAAGAATAGAGAAATGACAGAACAAGTTGGGCTTAGAATAGAGAAATGAGGGAGCAAGTCCTAGATCGCTTGCTGACAATAGCAATATCACATGAATACTTAGCAAACCGTTTCAACCATTAGATAACAACTTAAGAAAACATTTACCAGAAGGTCCAATGCCTTCTATAAATTTTAAGAATCATGTATTTGAAAACACCTCTTAAATATCTAACATGGTGTAGTTTGTTTAGCCAGTAAACTTAAGCACAACCATCTAAAATGTTTTTAGTTTCTTTCTACCAACAAGTCTAAAACATATGATACACAGATTCAGGTCCCACAAATTAAAATGTATCTTTGATTGATTTTAGCAGCTTAAATTTATGGACAATCTTATCTATAAGCCATTTAAAATAAAACTCTTAATAAAATTTCCCCATGTGGACATACAATATGTACACACATATAACATAGCATAATAGACCAATATAGCAATTTTAATAATAGCCTTTAAAATCTTTAACTCTTTTTGTAGATTGCCAATTGATTTGAATTGCTTTTTGTTTTTAGTAACCTCAGTTAACCATACTTTCTCTCAGTTGGTACTGTTAATACATTATTGGCTTCATCTGTTTACAGAGCCATCCCAAAGTACTGAATACAATAAAAGTGGCTGGAAAAAGTCCATAGGAACCTATAGGAGGACAGCTAAACACAGAACCAACAACACTTTAGTTTTATGAGCAGCAGATCATATATAACTGTGGATGACAAAAGACTTTAAGTCGCCATGTTTAAAATTATAAACTCATCAACCAACAAGAGGCACTTGCTTACTTCACAGTATTTTTGAAAGCACCTGTAGGATTTTACAAGTATTTAACCCTTTAAGCCTCTGGGGCTTTCTCATTAAGATAACTATCATGTCTAGTAACACAAGATCATTAGACTTTTTAATTCTCAAACATTTGTATTAATAGCATTTTCCATTATAGAAACTTAAAGTCTGGTACCACATCACATCTTGACAGTACTTCTAATATACTCCAAATAGACTGATTAGTTGGTGTCTCTATAAGATGAGAGACATAGGTCCTTCGATTTTTTCAGTTGGGGCCAAACTGGAAAAACCAAAGTCCAGGATTTACTGGAAATTTTAGAGACCAGATTGTTTGAAACTTTGATTTTTTGAATGCCTGTCAAGAATGCCAAGAAGGCTCAAAATCCAAAATATCTGGTTGAAACAAGATTTCTTAAAATCATGACATAACCTAGACCAAATTTGATCATTGTTACAAGGTGATTATTCAAATTTTTGAAAAAAGCACATATTTTGTGGTATTTTGGTTAGGATCACAATGCACCTACAAATTGCTTTTGGTAGTATGGACATTTTGATGATGTTGATTCTTCCAATCCATGAATTTGGAAAATTTTTCCACATTTCTATGTCTTCTTCTATTTATTTCTTTTTTTAATTTTTATTTTCTAAATTTATTTGCCAGGTAGAGTTATAGACAATGAGATAGAGAGACAGAGAGAAAGGTCTTCCTTCCATTGGTTCACCCCCCAAATGGCCGCTATGGCCGGCACGGCGCTGACCTGAAGCCAGGAGCCAGGTGCTTCCTCCTGGTCTCCTGTGCGGGTGCAGGAGCCCAAGCACTTGGGCCATCCTCCACTGCCCTCCCGGGCCACAGCAGAGAGCTGGACTGGAAGAGGAGCAGCCGGGACAGAATCCGGTACACATGTGGAATGCCGGTGCCACAGGCAAAAGATTAACCAAGTGAGCCTCGGCGCCGGCCCCCTTCTATTTATTTCTTCTTCTTCTTTTTTTTTTTTTTTTGACAGGCAGAGTGGATAGTGAGAGAGAGAGAGACAGAGAGAAAGGTCTTCCTTGGCCGTTGGTTCACCCTCCAATGGCTGCCGCAGCCGGTGTGCTGCGACCGGTGCACCGCGCTGATCCGAAGGCAGGAGCCAGGTGCTTCTCCTGGTCTCCCATGGGGTGCAGGGCCCAAGCACTTGGGCTATCCTCCACTGCACTCCCGGGGCCACAGCATAGAGCTGGCCTGGAAGAGGGGCAACCAGGACAGAATCTGGTGCCCCAACCGGGACTAGAACCCGGTGTGCCGGCGCCGCAAGGCGGAGGATTAGCCTATTGAGCCACGGTGCTGACCCCCCTTCTATTTATTTCTTTAATGTTTTGTAATTTTTCATTGTAGAGATCTTTGATGTCCTTGTTTTAATTTATTCCAAGGTATTTACATGTTTTGTATCTACTGTGAATGGGGTTGATGTTAGAAATTCTTTCTTAGCTATGGCATTGTCTGTGTATACAAAAGCTGTTAATTTTTGTGTGTTGATTTTTTATCATGCTACATTACCAAATTTTTTATGAGTTCTGATATTCTCTTTGTAGAGACTTTTGGGTGGTTCCCTTATATAGAATCATGTCATCAGCAGATAGGGATAGTTTGACTTCTTCCTTCTCTATTTGTATCCCTTTAATTTCTTTTTCTTGCCTGATGGATCTGACTAGAACTTCCAGGATTTATATTAAATAGCAATGGTGAGAGTGGGCATCCTTGTCTGGTTCCAGATCTCAATGTGAATGCCTCCAGTGTTTCCCCATTCAGGAGATTGCTGTCTGTGGGTCTGTTACAAATTGCTTTGATTGTGTTAAGTAATGTTCCTTCTAAACTCAGTTTATTTAAGGTTTTCATCATAAAACGGTGTTGAATTTTGTCAAATGCATTCTCTCAACCTATTGAGATAATCGTATGGTTTTTGGTTTTCAGTTTGTTAATGTGATGAATCACATTTATTGATTTTCAGAAATTGAATCATCCCTGCATACCAGGGATAAATTCCACTTGGTCTGGATGAATGATCTTTCTGATCTGTTGGATTTGATTGGCTAGTATTTTGTTCAGGATTTTTGCATCTATGTTCATCAGGGATATTGGTCTGTAGTTCTCTTTCTCTGTTATCCTTTTCTGGTTTAGGGTTAAGTTGATCCAAGCTTCATGGAAGGAGTTTGGAAGAATTCCCTCCCTTTCAATTGTTTTAAATAACTTGCAAAGAATTGGAGTTAGTTCTTCTTTAATTGTCTGGTAGAGTTCAGCAGTGAAGCCATTGGGACCGGGGCTTTTCTTTGTTGGAAGGTCTTTATTACAGATTCAATCTCTGTTTGTTTATTGGTCTGTTTAGGTGTTCTACATCTTCATGACTCAATTTAGGTAGGTTGTATGTGTCCAGGAGTCCATCCATTTCTTCTAGGTTTCCCTATTTGCTGGCATACAGCTCTTTGTACTGATTGCTGACGATTCTTTTTATTTCTGTGGTGTGTGTTGTAACATTTCCTTTTTCCTCTGGTAGTTTTTTATTTAGTTGGGCCAATGTTATACCAATTTTGCTTATTTTTTCAAAAAATCAGCTCTTCATTTCACTGATCTTTTGTATTTTTTCTTCCAATTCTGTTTATTTCTTCCTTATTTTAATTTACATTTCCTCCTACTAATTTGGAGTCTGATTTGTTTTTTTCTAGGTCCTTGAGATGCATTGACAGCTTTTTTGGTGCCTTTCCAGTTTCTTGATGTAGGCACTGATTCTATAAACTTCCCTCTGAACACTGCTTTTGGTGTATCCCATACGTTTTGATATGAGGGATTGTCATCTTTGTTTGTTTCCAGAATTTTTTTTATTTCTCTTTTGATTTCTTCTGTGATCCACTGTTCATTTAGGAGCATGTTGTTCATTCTCCATGTGTTTGCATATGTTCTTAAGATTCTTGAGTTGTTGGTTTCGAGGTTGGTGGAGAATAGGGTGTATGGTATGATTTTGATTTTTTTGAGTTTGCTGAGACTTGCTTTATGGCCTAGTAGATGGTCTCTCCTAGAGAAAGTTTCATGCACTGCTGAGAAGAATGTGTAGTCTGTGACTGTGGGGTGAAATGTTCTGTAGCTATCAATTGGTCCATTTGGTCCATAGTGTCAATTAGCTCTGTTGTTTCCTTGCTGACTTTCTGTCTAGTTGATCTATCCATTGATGAAAGTGGGGAGTTGAAGTTACCTGTTACTATTGTGTTGGAGTCTATGTCTCCCTTTAGATCCATTAACAGTTCTTTTAAATAGCCAGACTCCATGCAATTGGGTACATATGCACTTATGATAGTCTTGTCATCTTGTTGTATTGATCCCTTAATCATTGCATAGTGATACATTTATGATAGTCTTGTCATCTTGTTGTATTGATCCCTTAGTCATTGCATAGTGTCCTCTGTCTCTTTTAACAGTTTTGTGTTAAAGTCTATTTTGTCTGATATTAAGATGGCTACATCTACCTTTTTTACTTTCTTTTAACAAGGAATATCTTTTTCTATCTTTTCACTTTCAGTCTACGCGTATCTTTGTTGATGAGGTGTGTTTCTTGTAGGCAGCAAAAAGATGTGTCTTGTTTTTTAATCCATCCATCCAGTCTGTGTCTTTTAACTGTAGAGTTGAGGCCATTTACATTCATGGTGACTATTGATAAGGAACTACTTGGCCCTGCCATTTTTCTGTGAATATTCCTGACATTTACTTTGGATTTCCTTTGTACTTATACTGGGGGATTTTCTGTCTTAACATTCATTCATGATGGTGGCTTTCTCTCTGTGTTCCTGTGTGTAGCACATCCTTTAGCACCTTTTATAAGACTGGACAAGTAGTGGCAAATTGTTACAATTTCTATTTGTTATGGAGGGTCTTTAGTTCACCTTCATTCATAAATGAGAGCTTTGCAGGGTACAGTACTTTGGGTTGACAGTTTTTTTTTTTTTTGACAGGCAGAGTGGACAGTGAGAGAGACAGAGAGGAAGGTCTTCTTTTTCCATTGGTTCACCCCCCAGTGGCCACTGTGGATGGTGTGCTGTGGCTGGTGCACCATGCTGATCCGAATCCTGCAGCCAGGTGCTTCTCCTGGTCTCCCATGGGGTGCAGGACCCAAAGACTTGGGCCATCCTCCACTGCACTCCTGGGCCACAGCAGAGAACTGGCCTGGAAGAGGGGCAACCGGGACAGAATCCGGTGCCCCAACCGGGACTAGATCCCTGTGTGCCGGTGCCACAGGCGGAAAATTAGCCTAGTGAGCTGCGGTGCCGGCCAGACAGTTCTTAAGATTTGGACTATATCTTACCATTGTCTTCTAGTCTGTAGTGTTTCTGATGAGAAGTCAGCTGTGAGTCTAATTGGAGATCCTCTGAGAGTAATCTGGTGTTTCTCTTGTACCCGTTTTACAATATTTTCTTTATGCTTTACTGTGGAAAGTTTGACTTCAATGTGTTGTGGTGAAGAGCTTTTCTGGTCTGTCAGGAGTTCTATGTGCTCTCTGTACTTGGACATTCCTTTCTTTCTCCAGATTAGGGAAGTTTTTTTTGTAAATATTTAACTGAATAGGTTTCCTAGTCCCTTCTCTCTTTCCACACATTCAGGCACCCCCAAGGACCTGTATGTTGGGTTGTTTGATAGTATCCCATAGATCTCCAACACTGGTTTTTTTTTTTTTTTTTTTTTTTTTGGTCAAATTGTAAAATTTCCAGTGATTTGTTTTCTAGCTCAGATATTCTTTCTTCTGCCTCACTAACTCTGCTGTTCAGGCTTTCCACTGATTTTTTTTATTTGATCTATTGAATTCTTCCTTTCTAATATTTCATTTTGATTTCTCTTTAAAAATCTTAAGTTCATGGGAAAAAATTTCATTCATATCATGTTTTTTTTTTTTTTAGTTTGAGGATTTGCCACATAATCCTATATTAATTTTTTTGAATTCTGCCTCCAGCATTTCCTCAATCTCTTCATCTTCACATTCTAATACTCAAATATCGTTGTGTTCCTTTGGGGAGGGGAGGTCATAGTGTCTTCCTTATTCTTGTTTCTTGGCTTTTTGCATTTGTTTTTAGGCTTTTGTAAAATGCTGTCTTATTTTTTTATTCCTCTGATGGCTTTTGTCTTTGAGTGATGCCTCTTTGGCTTAGTGGAATGTCTATATTTTCAGTGAATACCAAGAGATTTGTGATGGGTGTGGCCAGGGAGTTCTGGTCAATGCTCTAGAATGGGGCAAGTATCCAAGTTGGGCATGGTAGCTCTCTTCTGGTTAATTGGATGGAGAAGAATGGTCACCTCTGTTGGTGCAACCACCCCTTCTCCTCCAAGCTGAGGAGTTCTCGGGTGTTAACATCAAATGTGTTCAACACTCATCTGCGCTGCTGTATGAACTGCTCATATGATCTGTGTAGTCTTTCCTGTGAGCACCACTCCCTCTGCTATGAGCTGCTCTAGGCAACCGTGGAGCTCTGAGAGTACACTGTAACACTCTGTGATTGTCCAGAACCCAGCTACACCCTGCCTCCTCTCACACAGGCACAGTGTTTTCTCAGTATCAGTACCAGGGCTCTCGAGGAGTGCAATTGGGGCACTCTACCCCGCTAGCCAGTTCTATCTGCAGGGAGACTGGGGTGTTCCCAGAGCCACTGTCCGTATGTGTTACAGCTTGCTGGATTGAATTGGGTCCCCTCAACCAGATTCAAGTCAGTGGGGTACGTGGGTTTTTCCCTCTGGTAAGTTCTGTGGATCAGGTGCACACAAAACCCACCAGCCACAGCCCTGCTTGCTTCACAATTGTGCTGGGCTTGTAGGAGAGTCCGGCCGGTGGCACTTCCTTTCTGTGGGGATGGCTCCCCCTCCCCACCTGTTGCTAGTGGGTGCAACTGGCTTGGTGGGGGCAGCTGGCATGGTGGGGCAACTGGCTGGTGGGGGCAGCTGGCTGGTGGGGGCAGATGGCATGGTGGGGGCGGCTGGCATGGTGGGGGCAGCTGGCATGTTGGGGGCTGGTGGGGGCAGCTGGCTGGTGGGGGCAGCTGGCATGGTGGGGGCGGCTGGCTGGTGGGGGCAGCTGGCATGGTGGGGGCGGCTGGCATGGTGGGGACCGTCCCCATCAGCTATTCTTGAACTGTTGTGATTGCCACAGCTGACTGGGTTGGGGGTGACCCTAGTAGTTGCTGTGTGCATACACAACAGCTAGAGCAGCTGCTACCTGGTTCTGTCCAAAAATGACAGCAGCCCTCCCACTGCTGGCTGCTGGTTGCTGTTGTAGGGGGAGAAGCGAGAGAGA
Source organism: Lepus europaeus (assembly GCF_033115175.1). NCBI lineage: Eukaryota > Metazoa > Chordata > Mammalia > Lagomorpha > Leporidae > Lepus > Lepus europaeus. The sequence goes on along the minus strand of NC_084832.1, from coordinate 4,010,165 downwards.
GAGAGATGCTCTTCTGCCCTGAGGATCCAGGCTGGAGTAAAAAATGGTGGGGTTCACTAAGCTCTCGCTCCAGCTCTATCAACAGCAGCACATGGCTTGTGCAGCCAGATCTCATCTGATTGGTCAGGCTGGCTCTTTTCTCCGGATCCCAGGTGCTGGCTCCTTTGTTGTCTCCTTGCTGTGCATCTGCTCCTTCCACAGGGGTGCTGGCCAATTCTGCTGCTTTCGCAAGACCTTCCACTGCAGTTTCCACTGCAGCCTGCCCTGAGAGTGCACTTTCTCCACTTTTTTTTTTAAAGATTTATTTATTTAAAAGGCAGAGTTACACAGAGAGAGGAGAGGCAAAGAGAGAGAGAGAGAGAGAGGTCTTCCATCCTCTGGTTCACTCCCCCAGATGGCTGCAATGGCTGGAGCTGGGCAGATCCGAAATCAGGAGCCAGGAGCTTCTTCCAGGTCTCCCACGTGGGTGCAGGGACCTAAGCACTTGGGCCATTTTCTACTGCTTTCCCAGGTGCATTAGCAGGGAGCTGGATCAGAAGTGGAGCAACCAGGACTCAAACCAGTGCCCATATGGGACATTGGCACTGCAGGCATTGGCTTTACCCACTGTGCCACAGCACCGGCCCCTCTTCACTTTATTTTATCTTAATTTTGTTTAACCTAAATCAGACTACCCTGTCGCTATTCTGCCATCTTGGAACCACACTAGATATGTCTTTTGGTGTACAATTTTTAATTTAATTTTGTAGAAGTACAGTTTATCTTTTTTTTTAATTCTGTTACTTGTACTTCCTGTGCCCTCAGAAAGCATTGATGAATGCAAGATAATGGGCTTAAGATATTTTCTTCTAAGAGTTTTATAGTTTTAGATTTTTTTTTGTTTTTTAATCCACTTTTGAGTTATTATTTTGTTTGAGGTAATAGTCTATCTTCATTCTTTAGTACGTGGATGTCCAGGTTTCCTAGCATCAATTATTTAAAAGATCTGAATGATCTTGGAACCCTTGTTGTATATATATGTGTAGGTTCAAAGGTTCTGAATTCTCAATTCCATTTCATTGATATATGTGCATATCTGTGTCAAACTGCTTTGATCACTATAGTTTTTCAATAAATACTCATCAGGTAGAATAAATCCTTCTATCTTTTTGTCAAAGTTGTTCTGGCTATTTAGGGTCTCTTGCAGTCCATATGAATTTTAGGGTGAACTTTTTCATTTCTGCAAGAATGGTCATTTGGATTTGGGCAGGAGTAATTTATGACTTTCTGTTAAATAGGAAAACGTCCTGAGAAATGTAGGAGCAGTTGCAATCAAATATCTCCTTTTGTCCATTGGGCAAGTTATATTTTTCCTTACTGATAATAGTTTCAGTAAATCAGTTTAACACAATAGTTTTGCTTATTAACTAGTATTTTAAAATGTTAATGCCTATTATTTAATGACAATATAGCAGAGTTTTCATAATAACATTTTAGTGTGAAATAATACATGTTGAAATTTCACAAAAAAGTATAATTATGAGTTATCAAAAAGTAAACAGTTGTGACTTCCATTAAGGAAAAAAGTAGAAAATTTCTAGTACCCTAGCAATGCAAGGTTGGATTAACATTTGACAGCCAATTGGCTTTGCACATTAACCAAATAAAGGAGAAGCAACCATTTACAATAGATGCATAACTTCTACAAATTAATAAAAATTACTATTAAATGGACTGTACAATATTGAACTGCAAAATTACAATAGGAGTAATTTTTCCTTCCCATGAGTATGCTTTTTCTAAGTAATCATTGATCTATAATTAATATATTATTGATTGAATTCTGTAGCCATTGAATATAAAGTGGTATAACCACATTTAAAAACCGTTGGGTAATTTCTAATAAATTTAAATTTATGCCTGGTTAGCAGTTACTTTGCAGTTCCATCTCTAGGAACGAGATCTATCTTATAAAAATAACTGCATGATTTTTCAAAAAAGATTTATGCATAAACGTTTGTAGCCTTTTTATTCAGAACAAACACTAGAAAAACTCAAATGTTTTATGTAGGAAATTGGATGAACAAAGTATCCTATTTTTATATGAAGGAAGGCTGCACAGCCATAGTGGAAGAAGGCAAACCATTGTTACACACTGCGCTTTGAAGAACATTATACATCATGTTGAGAGAGGCCAGACACTCCGGAAGATACATGCTACATGTTTGCATTATGTGACTCAAGTTTAGCAAAACTTTTTTAGCAAAACTAATTTGTGATGATTCTCTTCAGAACAGTGGTTACTAGAAAGGGTTAGGAGAATACTTTTTTGGGTGATTGAGATACTAGGTCATCCTGAACTAAGTGATGGTTTCACAGGTATTTTTATAGGCAAAGTCTCCCGTGAGTCAGCTGACACAAACTCCAGAGTGTGGCAGAGCAAACTTTGCTCCTATGGAATTTCTGTCTTAAAATGAATAACAAATAATGAATATCTGTGATGACTTTGGGATGCAAAAATATCCAGTTCTCAGTGTTACATTTTTCAGTTTGACTGGAGAGGAAAGCAATGAATGCCTGCATTGCATCCACGCATCCCATCTCCCTTGTGTCTCTCTTGCTGCAGGATACCCATTTTTTCCTCCACTGCTGTCCATCCCTTAGAGAGTGCTGCTCTTTGCCATACACCCTGACAAGGACTTTAGCTAAAGGCCCAGCCCCAGATGTCCCCAGACTTATAAATGGAGAGTCCTGAGAACACTCAGCACAGCCAGCACTCTCCTCCATGAATTCGGGTTGTACCTTGAGTTCAAGTGGGATTGCGTCCTTTACTGCAATACTTGAGTCCGATTTCGGACAGAGCCACTGCCTCGCATCCAAATTAACTGAAAATTAATCTCTCCTGATATTTACTCGAGGAAGAGGGAAGGAAGGGAGAAAGAGAGCTCCCATCTGTTGGTTGCTCCCCCAAATATCGGCTACAGCCAGGGCTGGGCTGAGACTGAAGCCAGGAACCAGAGATGCAATCCAAGTCTCTCACATGAGTGGCAGGAACTTAACTGTTGTAGCCATCCCTGCTGTCTCCCAGAGTGTGCATTTGCAGGAAGCTGAAAATTCAGAGCTGGACTCAAACCCAGGCACTGTTATGTGGGACACAGGTATCTCGGTTGGCACCAAGACTGCTATGCCAAGTGCTTGCTCCAGGAGTTTAACTTGTATGTATCTGTAGATGTGTGTTTTATCTTCAGTGTCTTACTTACAATAAAATATTTTAAACGTAATTTACAAAGAGGACTATATAACTATTATACAGGATTAGTATCTACATATCTACTCCTGAATAATTTTTCTTAGTGCTTGTCAAGTGTACAAACAGTTTACATGACCTAAAAAGATAGTGTATTCTCACCTTTTTCAAAGGATTGGTTATAGAATTCTTATTACTTGTGTCTTTTAGTCCAGATTTTTTAAAGCATAGAATATTTTTGGTTCCTATAATTAAAAAGCAGTATCTTGGTTCTTCTGTTAATATTCGTCTGAGTCATGGCTTCAGTAAAGGTAAATCTATTTTAGGTTAACTAAAGAAGAACAGGGGCTGGCGCCGAGGCACGCTAGGTTAATCCTCTACCTGCAGTGCCAGCATCCCATATGGGTGCCAGATTCTAGTCCCGGTCACTCCTCTTCCAGTCCAGCTCTCTGCTGTAGCCTGGGAGGGCAGTGGAGGATGGCCCAAGTGCTTGGGCCCTGTACCTGCATGGGAGACCAGGAGGAAGCACCTGGCTCCTGGCTTTGGATTGGCATAGCTCCGGCCATAGCAGCCATTTGGAGAGTGAACCAACAGAAGGAAGACCTGTCTCTCTGTCTGTCTCTCTCTCTCTCTCACTGTCTGTAATTCTGTCAAATAAATAAATAAAAATCTTAAAAAAAACAAAGAAGTTAATAAAAAGCTATAATTTGATAGAAATTGATATGCTAAACCTTCTATCGATCTCATCATTTCTTGGTGATGCTGTTCTAAGGAGGAACAGCTCTGGGCTAGGTGTTCGGCACCGTGGGTAAGGTGCTGCGTGGAGCGCTCACATCCCCTGTCAGAGTGCCTCAGTTCTAGTCCAGGCTCAGGCTGCTGTCCAGTGTCCTGCTGATGACCCCCTGGGAGGCACAGGCGACGTTTCCTGTGCTTGGCTCCCTGTTACCCTCAGGGTGACGCAGGTGGAATCCCAAGCTCCAAGCTTCAGTGTGGTCCAGTCCAGACTGGTATAGGCGTTTGGAGACTGAACCAGCAAATGAGAGATCTCTCTCTTTCCATCTCTCTCCGCTGTGTGTGTGTGTGTGTGTGTAAAATTAAATAAATTAGTTTTTAAAAGATCTCCTTAAATAAAAGATAGTCTTCTGGACTTTGTTTACTTTAAATACTGTAAAACAAAAAAGGTTACAGTAAAATACATCACATATGTACCAATTAGAATTGTGAATTAACGAGGATTGTCATAGTCTGTTACAGGCACCCCATTCTCTGCCATCAGGCCTCTGACTTTTTTTTTGACAGGCAGAGTTAGAGAGAGAGAGAGAGAGAGAGAGAGAGAGAGAGAGAGAGAGAGAAAGGTCTTCTTTCCGTTGGTTTACCCCCCAAATGGCCGCTACGGCCGGCGCACTGCGCTGATCCGAAGCCAGGAGCCAGGTGCTTCTCCTGGTCTCCCATGTGGGTGCAGGGCCCAAGGACTTGGGCCATCCTCCACTGCACTCCCAGGCCACAGCAGAGAGCTGGCCTGGAAGAGGAGCAACTGGGACAGAATCCGGTGCCCCAACTGGGACTAGAACCTGGTGTGCCGGTGCCGCAGGTGGAGGATTAGCCTAGTGAGCCGCGGTGCTGGCAGGGCAATGGGTTTTCGAAAGCTACTGCCATCTAAGGAGGTTAAAACATGCATCCAGTTCTTTGAACCTCCACCTATAAAGCTTAGAGGAGTCTGCATGCTCTCCGTCAGAGCAGAATTTGGCCTACAGATCTCGTGTGTGACTTCAGGTTAGATTGGAAACAAGGACGTTTGCTCTGAGACTCTGGTTCCCGCCTAAGACTCCCAGCCTGCCTGGAACAGCCAGGTCAAGGTTTCACAGGTGAAAACCTTACATATGTTAATATATCAATGTTGATGCCTACATCTCTATATTCATATTTATATACCTCTATCTATACCTACCTGTCTATCTGTACCTATATCTGTCTATTTCCATATCTCTATCTTTGTCTTTATCTCTCTACCCATCTCTGTTTTTCCAGAGAGAGAGAGAGAGAGACCACAAAGACGTGAGCTACACTCCCAGGGCCCCAGCTATTCCAGCCTGAGTCTTTCAGCCCAGGCCCCACACGTGTGATGGAAGAAGCATTCCAAATAACCCATCTTACCCGACCCCACCCCCACCGACATGGGTGATCTTGACAGATAACATGTTAAAGGAACCCTGACAAGTCTCAGATATGCGAGCAAAAGGAAACACTGACATTATTTAGTTAGTGTCTGGCAGAATTTGGTTACACAGCAGTAGCTGTGCGGTAACCTACTGTCCCCTGTCTAAACTGAAAGTTCTTTCCTTGTTGCCTCCTAATTCAGAACTTTCACATAAACATCGGAAAGGGTGGGTGACTTTGCCATCAGTTACCTTGAACCTGAGGAATGCCTGCTGTGCACCTGTCCTTGGAGTGTCGCCTTTGGTCCCCGCGTTATCCCGACTTGAGCACCAATGAACATCAGGGTTTTGTTATAACAAATATAAACCAACTCGTGCTTAAGGAAGGACATACATTGTAAGAATGAGGAAGCATTTCACAAAATTAGAGTACAAAAATGCACACTACAGTTTCCCCGTGGGCTGGACATGAAACCAAGGAGCTGGAAAGTGGTTAGAAACTGTACCTCACTTTCCTTCTGGGCTCTGTGTCTTTCAGGGAGTACTCCCCCTCTCTCTGCTCACTCCTCCTTCCTCATGCTGGTTTGCATTTGAGCTCTCATCGCTACCTCCAAGAGATGCTCTGCTCACCCTCTGTGTCCAGTGCCCATCACCAAGTATCTGCTCTCTGATCCCAGCTGTGAAAGTCCTCCATGCTCCATGTGGGCCAGACGCCCACTGCTGTTTGGAGAATAAAGATGGCGTGTGCCTGCCAGGACCCTTCACTGACAGTTGAAGGTTTAATGTTCAGAAAAGCTGGGTGGATGGCTGTTGGCTGCAGTTATGTCAAGAAGGGATGAGTAAACAAGGCTGGAGGTTGGATTTCTGTTCTCCCATTGGGACGTATCCTTGGGTCATCCCCATGGTGACTGTATCACCATTGTTCCCAAGGATGTGCGAGCTTTTGTGATCCTGTGAATTTTCCTCAAATCTCATATCACAGAATCCCAAAGACTGTATATTGGAGATAAATCCCCTCAGTTAATGAAAATATGATAAAATAAAGATGCCATAGAATCACCTAAGGTAAAAGGAAAGGCATGGTGAGCCTGGGGTGGTGGGGAAGTGAATTCCATAAAGGCATTTTCCAGACGGGACCGCACATGCTTCAAAGGCAAATGGGAGAGAAAACCGGGGGAACCGGCAGATCGCATTTGAGAGTTCTCTTGCTTCACGCTCCGTATTTTCACTTTCTGAAAATGTTTCCTCAGAGGGTGCCTGTGCCTCCCTTAAGCTTTCTTTCTGTCCCTGAGGTCAGCCAGGTGGTGATCCTCCATAGCATGTGTAGCGTGTCTTGTTTTCCATGATCGTGCTGCACTGTTACCCCGGTCTAACAGGTGAGAAGACTGAACACAGAGAAACCCAGGAGCAGAGCAAGCATGTCCGCTGCACTGGGAGCGTGGCCTTGTCTCTGGGTCATGGTCAAATGCATCAGTGGTCAGATATTCCTCTCCCCCTTAGCTTTGAAAAGACTGTGCATGTGTGTGCATGTGTACCCTTTAATTCAAGCAAATCACATTTTAGTAACTGTCACAAACATTGATTGAACTTTTTTCTTTTTATCTTTTGTTTTATCTTAAGATGTGACAGAATTTCAGATTAGTAGTCCTCTCAGCTCTGCACCTCATTTTTAAACTCATAAAATTATTTTTTAAAAAAAAACTTAAAGTAACTTTTAAAATTTCTCATAGAAAAAGAGCACTTTAAATTTACACAGCAAAAATTGGCAGAAGAAATACATTTAGAGAGGGAATAAAAAGGGAACCATGTATTTATACCGTGGGTATTCTGGTTTTACTGTTCCTGCATGAAGGTCTGGGGAAATATGCAGTTAAATTTATGTTGGCATAGAGCTGTCGCTGTGAGTCTGTTCTGGAACATTTAGAGAGCCATGATTAAGCAGGCTGCTCCTGAGTCCCACCCCCGCAATTTCTACCACAATATATACGGGAGAAACCCCGTAGACATGGTGAGCTTGAGAATAGTATTTTTGAATTTCTTATCATCTTAAAGAACCTTAGGAATTTAATCTTTAGCAAAAAAAAATCATTCATCCTAATGTGAGATAATTCTTTCTTATTTGCAGTGGAAGATACACATTTCAGTAGTTCTTTTATCATTTTTACGTTATCCATAGAAGTGACTACTTGTGCTGGGATTACAGAGAAAGGACCACGGAAAATCTTCCTTCCTTAAGAGCAATAAGAACGCTGGCGCAAAATCATGATAATGATTAAAATAAGTAAATAAAACTAAAAACCGCTTGAGATAAACCATAGGGTTGCAGGAATCTGAGGAGCGTTTAGTCATAGAAACAGTTGAGTCTCAGTAGGAACACTGAGCTTTGTGGGATTTTAACTTATCTACTTGCACCCCCTTCTCTACAACTCTGTGGCAGCCTTGAAAACCAGTAGCCTTGCCGTCCTGGTAACCATGAAAGCCAGCACCGTGGAAGCCACTGGAGGGTGGCTTGGAGCTCCCCACATAGCTCCCTCCCCAGGAGAAGTGTCGTTGTCTGAACTGTCTGGCAAATCCCTGGAAACTCCCATTCTCGTGGCTTGGTTTTATTGATTGATCCATCCATCCATCCATCCATCCAGACCCAGAATAAGCTCACCACAAACCTCAGACACGCAGCATTTGTTGAAAACAACCAGCAGTAAATGCTTAGCATTGCATCTGTCTGAAGCTGCAGCAGCAACTGGGATAAACAAGAAGCTGGCCGAGATACATACAAGGAAAAGCTGGGGCATGAGAGGTCTACAGGGAGCTCTGAACAGCTGCCACACGTTCTTTGGGCTCTAGGAGGCCATGCACATGTCCAGGGCCGTGGGCATTGTCAGGAAACACCCAAAGAGACTCTAAATTCCCACCCAGGACTGACCCTATGGCTTTGCAGGAGCAGGAGATGTAGAGTAAGGAAAAGACGTAATCTGTCCGAGCACCCAATGAATGCCCTACACATTACCAAGGGCTCTTCAGCAAAGGGCCGGAGAGTTACTGCTCCAAGCCATGGGAGAAAATCAGTTCTGTTACCAGCTTTCCACCAACATAACTGAGCAAATGTTTTACTGGCCACATGTGACAAAGAATATAGACATAGCAGTTTTCGATCTGGAAAAAAATAAGTAATGGAGCAAAGAGCAGTTAGGATAGGGAACACGAAGAAGCTCTCTGGAGGAGAGGGAACTGACTTCCAGCATCTCCATGTTTGATTATTTCTGGTGCCCGCCTGTAGACCACAAGTTATGAGCGGTGCAAAGACGCAAGAGTGTGGGCTCCACATATAAAGAGATGAAAGTGCTGAGAGGTGGACAGCAGAAACTGTCCCTGAAAGAGCCGAGCCATTAGATTTCCTAGAGAGAGACTTTAAATAAACATCTAAAATATGTCCCAATGACTAAAGTAAACCATGTCTAAATAACTAAAGTTTGAGAATCAAATCTTATCACATGGAGAAGAAAAACGGGGGCCAGCACTGTGGCATGGTGGGTGGAGTTGCCACCTGCAGTGCTGGCATATATGGGCACCAGTCCGAGTCCTGGCTGCTCCACCTCTGATCCAGCTCTCTGCTGTGGCCTGGGAAAGCGGTAGAAGATGGCCCCAGTCCTTGGGCCCCTGCACCTGTGTGCAACCCAATGGGACAAATACTATAATACAAGTTTGAGCAGAAATGAAAGAAGTATAAAGATAAATTAATGAAACAAAAAGTCAGTTTTTTAGAACTGTCAGTCAACACAGTTAAAAAGCATTTAGTGAAAGTGAAATTTAACCCCTTTCAGAAGAGCCAGACTACTGAAATCAACAATTAAAGGTGATATATCTTTACAAAACTTATAGAAGTGAAATGCATTAAAAGGTAATGCTATTATAATTGCACGTCAGCTCAGGCCATAATTGAATCGAGATTATCTCGTTCCCTTGTTACTTGCCAGTTGTTAAGGTGATTATTATCTGAGAAAATAAAAATTATCCAACAATTCTACCATTTTAATATCTAACAAACTATCAACTGAGTTATATTACTGATAGACATACCAGAATATAGGATTAAGAGAAACAACAGACCGTGAATCTAAAACTCACAGGTGATAAAGTTTTATATTTTATTGCACAGTAACTTAGAACAATGTGCATAAAAAAAGAGTGACAAGACAAAACTTTTCACTAGAGAGCTGAAACCTAGATGAAAGCCAAATGAAAACTGTAGAGCTAAGAACTAATGTGGCTGGAATTAAAAATGGAATTGATGGGTTTAATGGTTGATTGCACACAGTCCTGGAAAGGGTCCCCTGTTGTGCTAGGACAGCAGAAAATATTTGGGAAAGAGCACAAGACATGTCAGGTTCATAGTGAGAATGGAAACCAAATCCATGTCTGTATAGTTCACAAAAGAGGAAAGGAATTGAGTAGATTAATGGTTAGTAATTTTCCAAAACAGATTCAAAATATCCATGCACTGATTCTGGAAACATTATGAATCCCTCACTTGTCTTCTATCTCCTACCCCCACTAATACTTGCTAGATTACAAACTGTATTGTCAGTTTTTTTTCTGCTATACCCTCAACTTCTAAAATATAGCACTTAGCACACTGAAAACCACAAGATCTGTGTTTCGTTAGTCCCAAGTGCACAACTGGGCTGGAACTGGGAGTCTGGGCCGGTCGGGCAGTGAGGACCTTACACTTGAGGCTTACAGTTTCCAGACTGTAGTCAGATCCAGTTTTGCCCAGGTTTGATAGGAAAGCAGAAATCTTAAACCCATCACCCAAATAATAGGAAATTTACCTGGTCAAAGCGAGGCGGGTCCGTGTGGCTAAATGGGCTCAGCTACCCCTGATTCCACAGAGAGGCTGGCTGGTTGGTTTAGAGTTTTCTCGCTATGTCTACACAGCTAGGGCAGCCAGCCTTCAGGGGTCACTTTTCTTCCTTTTTAAAACTTTATTTATTTATTTATTTATTTATTTAAAAGGTAGAACAACAGAGACAGAGGGAGATCTTCTATTCACTGCTTCAATTTCCAAATACCTGTAACAAACAGCCAGGCATGGGCCAGGCCAAAGCCAGGAGCAAGGAATTCCACCTGGATCTCACACATGGGTGGCAGGGGACCAAGCACTTAGTCTACCTTCTGTTGCCTTCCCAGGTGCTTTAGCCGATCGGAAGCAGAGTTGGATCGGAAGCAGAGCAGCCAGGACTCAAACCAGCATTCTGATGTGGGCTGCTGCCATTGCAAGCAGCATCTTAATGCGCTGTGGCTCTGGGCCAGCCCCTGTGCATCTGCTTTCCCTACAGCATGGCTGGTAGCATCCTGGAACATACATTCATGTATGTGGCCTTGATCCAAGTCAGACCCAACTCGCCTGCGTAGGCTATCAGGCAGCCCCTCTCTGTCAGTGTCAAGACCCTGATTAGCCCCTCTTAGGAACTATTACGGCTGGGTTGGCATCCAGCTCACAGACCCCTGGACACTGACTTCCATTGCTGCCTGCCCCTCTCTGTGTTATGAGCATTGAAGATTGTGGACGCAGGGCCACGTCCTTGTTGGAGTTTGAGCATCTGGGGACAGGACCACATGTGTATTTTCACGAAGTTCTGCTCACTGCTCTGATGCAGAATGAGGCTCCGGTGGATCTGAGGTGTCCCCGCCCTCTGAAGCCGTGGCCGTCTTCCTAGATCCCGGTCGGTCGGAGAGGCTGGACTCAGTGTGTGTCTGGGAGGATACATTGTGTGTTCTGAGGGATGCTGGGGCACACACAGAGCAGCGCAGGCTAGCAGCTCCATGGCCAGTAAACAGGAACGGCTCCTCCGTCACAACTTTGCCATTGGTGATCCTGTGCTCACAATGAGCTATGCAGGGATAATTTCCTGAGATTATAAAAATCCTAGCCTTTAAAATAGTTTTATATTGTGCCCACAGCTACTGAAGCAGATATGGTGAGGTGGGACTGGGGCAGCGTCCTAAAAGGGAGGAACAATCTCCCAATGGTCAAGTGTTGGCTCTTGGGAGAGAAACTCCCAGGTGTGGCGATGGCTGATAAGCATGCAGGGTGTGGAATTGTTACAGTTTCATGGGGGAGGGGTAAGGGCAGTAATGAAAAATATGGCGAGAAGAGCTGAACCAGGAAAACCTGTTTTACACAATCGTCAAGGCTGGGAGCAGCCTTGCTGTGCAAACGGACTTTGCTGTTGTATTGATAACTCAATGTCTGTATTCCTGCTGTCTGCTTATCTTCCTTACTGTTGTATTAATGGGATAAGGGGTTTCTGAAAGGACTATCAACTCCTCTAAATTCTCACCTATCCATTTCTACAAATCTTAACATTGATCGTTCTATTCTCATTTCAAGAAAGATACTTGGTTTTTTGCTGTTCATTGGAAATAAAAGCCTTCAGAAAAGGTGCTCAAATAAAACAAATAACTCAAAGATATTCTCCAACCAAGTTTACTGACTACTAATATTTTCTTATAGGACTCAGCCTTCCCTTTCTCTAGAAAATGTATTCGGCAAGGCTGACAACTGACACAAAATTCAGAACCCACATTGTTTGACTTTCCCTTTGTTGATTTTAAGTGTCACTTCTTTGTGAGGACAGAGTTGATATCATCATGGGATTGAGTGACAGATCTAGGTGGCCACACAGTTCACTGCCCACACCAGCTAATACCATCTCCAAAGCACTTTACTGTGATATTTCATCAGCACGCGTAGATCATGGAGTTATCTTGAAATGTCAAATGCTGCTTACCAGGTGTACTGTTATATTTGGCTATTGTTGGTGGGAACCAGCTCATAGGCCCCAAGGCTCCTTAGCAAACGTTTAAGGTGCATTTTAGTCCATGCTTTTGCTCTGACAACTGAAGATCTACAGACTGAAACTTTGGCTTTAAGAATCAAGGCCACCCTGTGTGCCCCATGCTTCGCAGAGCTCTGCCATGGCCTGAGGGGACCAGAGGTGCACAGGCAGGACACCCTCAACGGAAGCCTCCACTTCTCTCCTGCTCCGTGCCCAGAGGGCTGTTGGTCCAAGACTGTTCCCTCACATTTGGTCACAACAGAAAGATGTGGCGAGTGAGGTTGTTTCAGTGGACTGGCAATGAATCGTGTTGTTTCAAGAGTGCCAGGGACTCAGACCTTTCTGGAGAGAGCATTCTCACCTGAATTTGAGCAGTTTCCTGGGAGATTGCTGCCTTAGAGGGCGTTGGAATGCATCTTGATTCCTGGTGTGATTTCAAGATTTGGGGTTAAGAGCACAGACCTTGAATGGGTGTCAGCTCAGTGGCTGAGACCCCTGAGTCTCACGTCACGGTGCCTGGTTCCAGTTCCTGGCTCCTGCTCCTGATTCCTGCCTCTACCGATGCAGACCCTGAGAGGCAGCTGTGATGGCTAAAGTAACCGGGTTCCTGCCACCATTATGGGAAACCTGGATTCAATTCCCCCAGCTTCAGCCTGGACCCAGCTCTGGCCCCTGCAGGCTTTAGTGGATGGGAGATCTCTGCCTGTCCATGTATGTGACCTCCTGACCCTCTCAGGTAGATAGGAAACAAAAATACTGCAGTCTCTGGAGTGCTGCTGCTGGGCTTGGGTTCTGATCCCTGGCTCTGAGTGCCACCTGGTCTGCCAGTGCCTCCGTTTCTGCATTAGTAAAACAGTGCTCATTGTAGTACCGGTGCCGTAACAACATAGAGAAACATTAAGGTCTTATATGTAAAGTACTTACAGTAGTGTTAGACCAGGACTTCTCTAACAACTATCCAATGTGTGTTAGTTTTATAAAGAAATGCCCCATTTTAAATCAGAACTCTTCATTATAATTGGACTATTATACAGGTGACATCTTAATACCTAGGTACCTTTGCAGTTCAACTTTTCAAATTTTTCTACCAGACTCTTTGTTTTAAATTCTCAGCAGAATCATGGAGTTTAATTCGCGCTACCATTTGTGCATACAGGGATGTGCTTTTTCTTATTTTATCAGTAGTTGATTCTGGTCTTCACCCATGGTAACCAGGGGACAGTACTGTGAGTACTCAGTCTGTGGCACCCACTGGTCCAGTCTGGTGAACAGCCCATCTCTGTGTAGAATAAAGAGAAGGCTGTGAAAGACCTAAATCTGGGAATCCAACGTGCTCGGGTGGTCACCCAAAGACCCAAACTCCAGCCCAGTAGATGCAAGAGCAAGAGGATTTTTATTAGGCGTTTGCGCAAATGGGCTCCCCAGCACCACAGGCAGTTGAGAGAGTGAGAGAGCCCCAAGGAGGGGTTACAGGCACTTTTTAAAGACAGTAGCCACCTGATTAACATATGTATGTGGGGCGTTTGGTGATTAGCTATTTTGAAGGGCAACAGGCATGCAAACTCTTGTCGCGATTTTTAGCGAGGGAAGGGGTAAGTTTATACAATGGTCACTAAGTTACAGAACCTTATTGCAACTCTTCTCGGACTCCTGTAAGCGTTATCGCATGAGACAGTTACACAGAGCAGCTTTTTAAGGGTATTCTGCAGGCGGGTGGAGACACAGTTATTTTAAGGAATGTCTACCGCCAGTAGTTAAACTTTTTAACCCTTTAGTATAATATTATTTTAATATTTACTTTTAGCAGGGGTCTTACAGCTGCAGCTGCCCCGCCTCCTTCCTGTCTGTGGTGGGGTCTGGGGTCCACCTGGATCACCTGGACGCCAGGAGCAGCTTGCTCCCCTGTGCTTCTGTGGCAGGAGGGCCCCCCGGGTTCTCACTGTGGGGCAGAGCTCCCCCGACTCCTGGTTGCTCACCACGAGTGCCAGAGCTGCCCTTCCCAGCTCCAGAGAGCCAGCTGTGAGTCAGCTGTGAAACCATTAATGTCTGTGCTAAAAACTCAGGGTGCAAGCTTACAGCATAGTAGATTGTATTGAAAATGAAGGCCATCGGTATTCACTTCCCGTGCCCCCATTCTTCTGTGCCTGCTTCGTTTTGCCTTTGTGCACCTGTTGCTAACAAGTTAGCTGCTCATCCTTCAACGGGATGTCACTACATTTGCATTGCTTGCATTCTACACTTAAATTCAACATATTTTTATTTATTTATTTGAAAGTCAGAGTTACACAGAGAGAGGAGAGGCAGAGAGAGAGAGAGGTCTTCCATCCATTGGGTTACTCTCCAATTGGCCTCAAAGGCTGGAGCTGCGCCGATCTGAGGCCAGGAGCCAGGAGCTTCCTCCAGGTCTCCCATGTGGGTGCAGGGGCCCAAGCACTTAGGCCATCTTCCACTGCCCTCCCGGGCCACAGCAGAGAGCTGGATGGGAAGTGGAGCAGCCAGGTCTTGAACCGGTGCCCATATGGGATGCCTGCACTGCAGGCGGTGGCTTCACCCGCCAGGCCACAGCGCAGGCCCCAAATTCAACATTTGGAGCCAACATTTGGCAGAGGTTAAGGTGTGGCTTGGATGTCCACATCCCATCTGGACATGGATTGAATCCCAGCTACTCCACCCCGATCCAACTTGTTGCTGAAGCGCACCCTGTGAAGCAGCAGCTGATGGCTCAGGTAGACTTGGGTTCCTGTCACCCAGATGGGAGACCTGGATGGAGTTCCTGCCCCCGGGGTTCAGGGCAGCCCAGCCTACTCTGCCTGTTGCTTGTATTTGTGGAGTGAACCAGCATATGGAAAATCTCCGTCTCCCTGTCTCTCTGCCTTTCAAGCAAAATGAAAATAAGTAAGATATTTTTTTTCAAAAAAAAGCCCTATTTAAAAAAATGAAATTTAGTAGTCTGAAAGTTTAAATAAAATTTAGAATAAACCTTAAAATATGAATGCTGTGTTTTATTATGGAGTTTGATGGTTGTGGTGATTCTACTGTCAGAAGTCTGGTGGTAAAGTTACCGAGCGCCTGGGGGTGTCTGAATTAATTCTTGCAATACCTCATGACGTGTCTCCTGCAGCTGCCCATTGTTTTACTTACAGAAAACCGAGGCATAAAATTCGGAAACTTTCTCTGCAGGGCCATGCATCTGTTTACTCCCAAACCAGAGAATAGGAATCCCCAGTTCCTAGTACATGGAACTCATTGCCTGGATGCGCAGTGCAGTCTGACCACACCTGCTGATGTTCTGGCATAGCATCATCGACCTCACGTTCTGTTGTAACGCCGCGCTGTTGCAAGTGCTGCTCTTGTAATGCACTCTGCAGATAGTATGTGATTGAAGGTGTGGAATTTCATTTGCTAAAAGGAAAAAAAAATAGGGAAAAAGTGCTCTTTATATTCTGAGAAAACCATTGGAAAACATGTGTAATGAACTTGCTTTTATCTTGGATGGGATTTTACCAGTTAAGGGTAACAAGTATTTGTGGGAGCATGGATACCTTCATAGATTCTACATCTGCATAGGGAGAGGCAGAGCAAGGGGGTTCGTGGAAATGCAGGTGGGAGCAAAGGAGGCAAGGGCCTCACCCTGCTCAGCTTGTCTCATTCCAGAGACAAAAGAACAGAGCATCTCATGTCAGGTGTAGTTGATCCTAGAAGTTTGCACACTTTGAGAATTATTTTGTGACTATCAAACCTTAACAGAATCCAGGCTCTGAAAGGAGTTCAGTCTTTGAAGAGAGACCATTCTCAAAAGAGAATCCCTTGGTCAATGAATGGACATGACTGTGCTTCTCCATGAAGTCCTCTCTGGGAAGGGACAGGGGAAAACAGGTTGTATGAACAATGAAGCCAGGTCAGGCTTTGCTCTTGTTTAGAGAGAAGGGGAGGGTTTTGACTTCTCTGATGACAGGTGCTTGGATTTAGGGAACGGATTCATGGAATTCAGGACTGAGTGCCCCTCTCACCATATCACCTCCAGTGCTGGATGGGTGTCTCTGGCTCCCAAGGTGGAGGCATGCCCACTGCACCTGCCACCAGCAACTACAGACTTCCTGGACAGGAAGCCTTATAGGAGGGACTGTGTCTGCCAAGACTCAGAATGCTTGTGCAGTATGCAGTTAGAAGGGGGAGATGGTAGGAGACTAGACGCTGGAACTCATACAATGGTTGGGGTGCCACAGAAAACAAGCTACCTTCAGGTAACCAGAATTTCATGGAAAGACGGTGTGCCCCCATGAAGTACATGCTTGTATCTGAGCCATTTTATACAGTTCTGTTATAATCAAATCGAAGGATGACAGTTGCTTTAATGATGAGTGCCTGTGAAAGTGCACTAACGATGTCTTATTAAAACCACGATACTGCCGTTAACAGTAGCGCCCGAGGGAACTGGTGAACCTTTCTGAGGGGCTGTCTCCCAGCTCCACTCTGTAACACAACCAGCCTCTCAGAGCCATGTGTCGTTTCATGTACTAATAAACACACTGTTGCCATTCAGGTTCGAACACGGGTCACTGTTCAGCATGAATTTGCCTTGTTAACGGTTTGGCGTTTTTTCTGTTCGACACTGCTAACTTGGATGCCCGTGGCTTTGCCCATGGTGCTTTGTGAGCATGGCGGAAACTGCTGAAAACTCAGATGCTAACGGAAGCTTAAGATGGAAATTGTAAACTTTCATTCCTTTAAAAATTCAGTGGCCTCATGCCCACATGAGCCTCGTGTAGCAATTTCTTTCTTTTTTATTCAGCAAAGGATGCCAAATCTGTACACGTCAAAATACTCTCAACTAGAAAAGTCTGTTCCACTTTCTCGTTTATTTGCATGGCTGGAATAGCTAATTCTGTGGCCCACGAGAAATGCTTTCAACCAGGAGACATGAAGTGACCTCAGAGGGTGATCGCTCCCTCCCGCTGCCTTCAGGGCAGCTCACAGCCTGGATACCAAGGAGATGCTGCGGATCATGGTTCTGGGTGTGGGAGACAGATCAGCTGTAACTCCATTCCTCTCTGTTTTTTCTCAGTGCTCCGGCTCCTGAAGGAAGGGGCGGACCCGCACACTCTCCTGTCCTCGGGCGGATCCTTACTCCACCTGGTAAGAACTGAAATGTGTGGTGCAGATTCCCAGCGACACCTGGAGAAGGGGCCCCTCATGGCTGACAACACGCTCACAAAACACGCTTCTGACAGAGGACCAGAAAATGATGTGTTTCGGGTTGCTAGACTCGGGTACTCGGCTGTGTCCATGACCAATTCTGCACTGCACTTTGTAAATGTCCTAAAACAGAGGGAGGTAGAGTCACGTCCCTGAAGAAAGTGCTTTTCAGGATGAACAGAATCCAACAAATGAGTGAAATACTGTTGGCTCATTCATACTGTGGTAGGCATCGTCCTCTCTCCCTCCATCAGTCTCCTTTACTGCACTAATGACATTTTACTCTACGGTGAATGACCTGGCTCATAAAACCTACCTTATATTCTTCTTCTGAAAAATACTCATGTGTTTATTTAAAAGGCAGAGTATTGGATAGAGAGGGAGAGACAGAATGAGATAGAGTAAGGCAGAGGTTTCATTCACTGTTTCACTCCCCCAAATACCTGCAAAAGCCAGGTCACAGACAGGCTGAAGCCAGGGACCAGGAGCTCCATGTGGGGCTCCCATGGAGAGGGCAGGAACCCAGCTCCCTGGGCCTTCATCTGCTGCTTGCCAGGCACAACAGCAGGAAGTTGGATCGGAAGTGTGGGGTAGCCTGGATTGGAACCGGGCACTATGATGTGGGATGCAGATGTCCCCAGTGGTGGCTTAACCTGCTTCTCCACCAGCCCTGTACCTTATATTCTTTTGAGAGAGATGATTCAGTGAGTAAACAAATGAAGAACTCCTAATCAAATACATAAACATTATATTGTGTTCACATGCAAACATTTTTGCTGGTTCAGTTAGAGAAAATGTATGTAAAAGAAAAAAATCAAGTTATTTTATTTAGTGATCTTCATAAATAATTTAAAAATGAGAAACTAACTTTGAAAAACACCAGAATTATCAGCAGAGAGGAGTCTAACTTGTTTATCAGGTCAACAAGAAATGCTGCTTGCCTTCACCTTGTAGCACAGAGTAGAGAGGGAGCCACATCTCCATCATCCAGAGGTCCTGGGGCAGCCCTGGATGTCCACCTCGAGTGCACGTGGAATCCTGGGGGAGCTGTGGAATGCAAGCTCCAGACTCCACGCCCAAGGTGTCCTCAGAGATTCGGACTTGGGTTTTCCGGGATGCAGTTTGGCCATGGGCAGTTTCCAAGCCTCCTCCCTGAGTGGCTCTGATTTGTTGTCAAAGGAAGCAGCAGCTGGAGGCAGGCCTGTGTCCTGTCTGCAGATCCTGGTGAAGGTGCAGGTGTCCCATGTGGGCGTGGCTTGGTTTGATTCTCGGCTCTGGCTCCTGATGGCTGCTTCCTGCTGCTGCAGATCTTGGAGGCAGGAGAGATGGCTGTGGTATGTGGGTCCCTGACACGCATGTAGGAGACCGGAATTGCATTCCTAGCTTTGGCCCGGCCCAATCTTGGGGGTGCTGTAGGCATTTGGAGAGTAAGACAATGGATGGGAGGTTGTGTCTGTCTATCTCCCCCTCGTCTACCTCTCTGCCTCTCAAATAACTTACAGAAATGTTGTAAAAATAGAGAGAGAGAGGGAGAAAAAGGGAGGGGGAAGGATAGGGAGAATGAGAGAGAGAGAGAGACAGACACTGGTGCCTACTAAAGTCTCAAGAAATCTGGAATACAACTAATGTTATCAACCAAGAGAACAGAAAAAGAACTTAAAACATAGATAAGAGTTTGCACATTAATATAGATCATTTCTCTGCAGCACTGGAGAGTGGTTTTCGGTTAAACCTTGCCTTTTCTGGAGTGTTTCAGCTACGAGACATGTCCATTTCCTACTTAGATCCTTACAGGACTTAGAAAGCACATTTACGGAGTGCTGCTCGTTGATCCTTACCTACTAGATGTAATTCTAGGCTGCCCTAGCTGGGGATATCCTGCTAAGAGCCTTGCATTGACTAAAATTCCCTTTCTGGTCATATCATGAATCATCGGGAGGTTGAGTGATCAGCATGTTTGTGTCTGGTAGTGAAGTCAGAACTTTTCCACGCACAAGTCAGGGTAGGTTGTTGGTATTTCAAGGAGAGTGTTGTATCTTTATAATTGTGTGTGTGTGTGTGTATGAGAGAGAGTGAGAGAGAGAGAGGGAGGGAGGGAGGGAGAAAGTAGAAGAGAGAAGAGAAGAGGCTGGGGAGGGGAGGAAGCCCGCAGAGACGGGTAGGCCAGCGTGTCTGTGACTTCTGACAAGCACATAATCCTACCGAGTGGCAAGTCAGCAGGTGCTTCCTTTCCCTTAAAGATGAGGCCTGAAGGCTGCCGTGTGGCACGACCTGGGCAGCCCCCGCCCTGTCCTACTCCTCCGTCCCTCCAGCTCCCACGCTGTCTGCCTGGTGTCTTTGCCTGAGTCTTACTCTGTCCTGGCACGGCAGCCAGACCCTGTCGCTCTGCCACCCAACATTCCCTGATCACTTCATGTCCCTCTCAGAGAAACAGCCGAACTCCTGCCACTGTGACCGGTTCCCAGTCCCCGCACTCCGGAGACCTTGTCTCCAGTCGCTCCTCCCTGTCCACGTGGCCATTTTGCTGCTCCTTAAACGTGCAGCCTGGGGACCTGCACGTGTCTCCTGCTTATTCTCTTGGCACCTGCCTCTCCCCGTGGCCACATGCCTGCCTGGTCACTTGCTGTGAGTCTCTGTGCACATATCTCACCCAACAGCCTCCCTCAGCGTGCCCTATAGAAAACAGGCACCCACGGCTGTCACTCACAGTCACCTCTGCTCCATCCCTTTGCCTGTTTTCCTGTGATTTGTAATACAGTTGCCACTAACGAGACTACAGGTTCACATGACTGTTGGATGCCAGTCCCATGAGAGCAAGAGCAAGAGATTGGCGTGTTTCCATTACTGTTCCACCCATAATTCCCAGGTGAGACCCTGGCATGTAGAAGATGCTCAGTAGTATATGTTTAATGACTATATATAATATTTATATTATTATTATATATTACATTATATATTTAATTAATATTAGTGCTTATCAGGATACATATTGGAGGAACAAAGGTGCAAAAAATGCATTCTGTGCCCACATTGAGTTTGGTTTCCTAAGGGAGACGGAAAAGTATTGAGTGCAGCAGCCCTGGGAGCAGAGGAAGTAGGGGAGGGCAAGAGTGAGACCCCAGAGCCGCCTTTGGGGTCAGTGACAAAGCCTTTGCTCGCTCTCCTGTCAAACCTACCCTTTTATCCGGCTCACAAGAGATGGTTGCTTCTTCATAGATCTCGACACAGTGAGTGGTAATTCACGGTGTGTGGACCTTTCCCTCTGTGCTACACTGGGATTTCAAATACCAGGCGCCTTTCTAGTCTCAGCAGGTGATGCGCAGGAAGCGCTCAGTGCGCAGTTAGGGGTGGGACGGTAGTTACTTGAGAGCCTGGTGGACAGGTACACATATTTAGAGGTGGTCGAGTCAGAAGAGAAGCAGAGTGAAAGTGATCAGGTAGAAGGGAGACACAGGATGCCATCTCCTAACACATGTCGATTGCAGTTTGTGTCACATCACGGCTGTGAGTCAGAGACAAAGCTAGGGTGGATCTGAAAGACGAGAGGAAACCGAATGCCAGCAAGCGAGCCAGGGCTCAGTGCTGAGCCTTCTCTTCCCAGGGTTACTGAGTAAATAAAAACAAATGAAAAATTACAGGTTGCCAGGAAGATAAAATTACAGGGTTTCCAAATGCCTTAGGTACTGGAAAGGGCAATTTAGTCATCTAGAATGTCAGGTGTGAGATGAGTCTCTGTTTACCCTACCTTTCGGGCAGCCCTGTGATTACCCCACAGATTCGGGCACCCCTGTTATGCAGCCTGAAGCCCTAATTACTGATCCTCAGCCCCACATTTCTGAGCGAAAGGCATTCATGCTTGTGGGGCCTTGGGGTGCCCTGCTGGGATGGTGAGAGTCCCTGAGCTGTGAATATTTTGCAGTTCTTTGTAAAAGGTGCTGTCTATAGAGCGAGCCTCCCTACAACGTTGTGCAGGGTCTTTATCTGCCGCCCTTAGTACATGAGCAGTTGAGAGGACCCAGAAGGGAAGCAGTCCTCTGACGTGGGATCTGATGAGCCTTTTCTTTGACTGAAGAACTCCTGTTTTGACGTCAAGATAGCCGTTTAAACAATGGAATTCACGCACCGTTAAAATATAGAGTTACAGCAGATACAGAAATATATCCAAGGTGAATCAGTAATACCAAAGGTGGGTTAGAGAAAGTGCGCACAGTACAGTCCGATGGAGGATAGGCAGGCAGACAGACGGATGGAAGAACACCCTTCCCAATAGTCAATGCCTTATCTTAAGGCAGGATAGAACTTTTGTTAAAAATGACTCTCTTGAGGATGCGACAAAGTCTTTTTTTTTACTGTTTTCTTTTGTATATTACTTAACATTTAAAATAATAAAACATGCATGTTTCATGTAATGAAAGAAACTAATAAAATACTAAGGATTATGTGTTTATTTGAGGCTTAAATTTTAAATACTTTAATGAATTTGCTGCTTTTATAAGAAAATCTGTTGCTCAAGACCAAGATGGTCTTTGAACTTCACTATAAATTTCTCTGATATCTCAAGTGTGGCCAGAAGTAGAGATAATTAGCAGCTGACTGCAATGCAAGTGATTCGGCAGCTAATATCTCCAAAACTGAACTTCCGTATTTTGTAAAGAGGCAGCCTATCGGGACTCCAGAGGAAGTACTTAGAGAAATGTCTTCGTCTTTCCAAGGTCTCAGTGTTAAAGAGCAGAAACGGCTGGTGTGCAGAGGCTTCCTCAATGATACCCCATTCACCAGCCCAGAGCATCTCGGGATTGATTGTGTAGCTCAACCCCTTCTTTGCTTTCTCAGTGGAAAAAACATTGCACCAGGAAAATCCATCCTAGCAGAAGGCAACATACCCTCTCCAGGGGCTGTTCCTGCGGTGTTTCCTAGGGGACAGGTCATGGGAGCCCCTTATGTGATAGTGCAGCAAGACGTAGAGAGGCAAAAAAGGGGACAGGAGGAGGAGAATGGGAGATGCCAGTGAGAGAGACAGCTCTGGTGTCTCAGGGAGCGTGACTGCAGGGCGCTCAGGATGCTGGAAGACAGGCAACAGAGTGGCTGTGGGCTGGGAACAGGAGTGGCTGTGGACTGGCGGTGGGGAACACAAAATGCAATGACAAAGAGTGGGAATAGGAATTGCAGTGGCCATGGGCTAGTCCCAGGAGACAGAGTGTCCGTGGGCTAGGAACATGAAATTCAGTGGCTGTGGGCTGGAAACAGAGTGGCCATGTGCTGGGAACAGGAAACACACTCAACAGGAAATGGAGTGACCATGGGCTGGGAACAAGGACTCTTCAGTGTTCCCAAGTATGTGATTTAAGTTTCAAATTCCTGATGAATTTGCTTTTTGAAATCCAGCGTCGCTTTGGTCTTTGAGAGCTGCAGCATCCAGAACTGGGAAGTCCACGGTGCAGGATTTTAGATCATTAGGAAGACATCTGGCTGACCTTGAGGGCGGCTACAACCTGGACCTGCACTTTGAGTGTTTTCAGTGTGACTGCCTGCATACAGGACCTGGCTGTGAAAGGACAAGGGGAGGGCAAATTGTGACGATGCTTGAGATCTTCCAGAAACTGAAGGGCTGGATATCGCTTTTGAGTGCTAGCATCACCCAGGCCTGATTACTCCAACATCAGATGGTGAAAAAATGGCATGGTGGAGTTACCAACCAGATTGTATTGTTGTCATTTTTCTTTGTCTCTAAAGCAAGGGAGCCCAGGTTATTAAGAACAGAACCCTTTCTTGTCAGAGTAAACCCAGATAAGCAAGAAGTTTCATGCAGACTCCTTATGGAAATGTACAATCGAGGGCTGGCACTGTGGCTCACTAGGTTAATCCTCTGCTTGCGGTGCCAGCATCCCATATGGGTGCCAAGTTCTAGTCCTGGTTGCCCCTTTTCCAGTCCAGCTCTCTGCTGTGGCCCGGGAGGGCTGTGGAGGATGGCCCTAGTGCTTGGGCCCTGCACCCGCATGGGAGACCAGGAAGAAGCATCTGGCTCCTGGCTTCGGATTGGCGCGGCACCAGCCATAGGAGCCATTTGGGGGGTGAACCAACAGAAGGAAGACCTTTCTCTCTGTCTCTCTCTCTCTCTCTCTCTCTCACTGTCTATAAGTCTACCTGTCAAATAAATTTTTAAAAAAAGGAAATGTACGACCAAGCAACTTGAAAACCACTGGTACAGAATGCTTTCCAACAGAAACGTTAGTGTTGCACCAAGCCAGGTGTCCCTTCAGGCACCAGCCTGAACTCACCTGCTCAGGAGGACTTCCTCAGACAGTGCTGACAGTTACATCGCTATCTAGATGTGCCCAGCTGCTCATCATTCCACACGTGGCTACTTCATCCCTTCTGCACATTTCTTATGCTGGCTCCTGATTGCTCTGCCATGATGTTCAGTCGCCTGCTGGCCTCAGCTCTGACTTGGCTGCATTGCCCCCTCACATGTTAGCTGCTGACTTCGATATGGCTCCTAGTTTATAATCTCTGCCCTCCGGCTTAGCATGGCCCTGGGCGCAGGGCAGGTTCTCAGCAGGTGCGTATTTAATACATGGATGTGTGAGTGTCTGAACCCCAGCCCCGGGATTCTTCAGCATGAGCTCTGTGTTCCCTCTCTGATTGTCTCGCCCTTGTCCTGCTGTCAGCTGTGCTGTAGGTGAAAGAGAATTCCCAGTCACTATGAAGGCTGACTTTTATGAGGATGTTAGAATTCCTGAATGTTTATTAATAGTACATTGGAATCTCGGCCGGCGCCGCGGCTCACTGGGCTAATCTTCCTGCACACCGGGTTCTAGTCCTGGTCGGGGCACCAATCCTGTCCGGTTGCCCCTCTTCCAGGCCAGCTCTCTGCTGTGGCCAGGGAGTGCAGTGGAGGATGGCCCGAGTGCTTGGGCCCTGCACCCCATGGGAGACCAGGAGAAGCACCTGGCTCCTGCCATCGGATCAGCGCGGTGCGCCGGCCGCAGTGCACTACCGCGGCGGCCATTGGAGGGTGAACCAACGGCAAAAGGAAGACCTTTCTCTCTGTCTCTCTCTCACTGTCCACTCTGCCTGTCAACAATTAAAAAAAATAGTACATTGGAATCTCTTTAGTCATGGCCTACCTCCTACTTAGAGTCTGCATCAATTGACCGGAACTGACAGCTATTCAGACTTCAGGTGGAAATGCTATGTACAGTTCAAGTCAAAGTATTCTGAAGAGTTACCCATGGGAAGGTGTCTGGAGAATAATGTTTTTTTAAAAGATTTATTGTATTTATTTGACAGGCAGAGTTACAGAGAGAGGTAGAGACAGAGAGAGAGGTCTTCCATCCACTGGTTCACTCCCCAGATGGCTGCAACAGCTGGAGCTGTGCCGATCCAAAGCCAGGAGCCAGGAGCTTCCTCTGGGTCTCCCACATGGGTACAGGGTCCCAAGAACTTGGGCCATCCTCTACTGCTTTTCCAGGCCACAGCAGAGAGCTGGATTGGAAGAGGAGCAGCCGGGACTAGAACCTGCGCCCACATGGGATGCCGGCACTTCAGGCCAGGGGGTTAACCCGCTGCGCCTCAGCACCGGCCCCTGGAGAATAATGTTTTTTAGAGAGAAGACATGCAAAAAGCCAAAGGGACACTAAGATGACTGTGCCCTTTGATGTGATGTCTAGGCTGTGATCCTGTAGAGACCCCAGCATAGACTGAACAGGGCAGTCTCTTGTATCCATGTTGAATACAAAGGACCACATGGAAATTAGAGTGATGTCAAAATTTTGTGAAATCAAGACAAATTTGAATTAACTTTGCTGGTGAGATAAATCTGTCCTTGTCTCTGTCTCTCACTATAGAATGTGTTTCAGCTACTGAGAACCCACATGGGACAAGAAAATGGACTGCCGCTAATCCAGAGTGTGCAAATCACATCCTCTACCTTCTTCCCACTTACCAAAAATTTCACATATAAAGAGAAATCTCTCTACATGGAGATAGATATAAAGATATAGCTGTAACTATAATTTAGGAGAACTATACTTAGTACGTGATATTCACTCCATAAATGATCCTGGTATCAAATTGAATGATATACCAGAAACTCTTGTCAAGACTTCTTGCCATGATCATTATGTAATCAAATGAAGTGAAAAGCAATTTTCCATCTTAAAATATGTAGACAGAGAAAATGAATGTTACAGTAGATCCAGCCCTCATTTAAAAAAAGTAACTTCTGTACATGAACCATGAAATTTGATGAGTGAACTTTGAATATTTGAATTGATTGTTAAAATTTCTGAGGGATAGATTTCAGGGGTATTCGTGACATTCTCATCAGCCAACCAGCAGACTAAAACACAAGGCACCCCTGATGCCCAGACAGAGGGAAAAGACAACAGATTTTAAGGTTAAAATTGTCTTTGTCATTTGGTTTTGGGGGTCTGCCGGGCGCCATGGCAGGCAGAGGATGGAGACGAGAGCCTGAGCATAGAACAGGTGGTGTCAGAGTTCAGGGGAGCCTGGCAGCCTTGGGCTCAGTCACATTCTTGGTGCCTTCAGTTGTCACCAGAAATCGGCTGAAGTGATGCCATAGATTTGCTACTGAAGTAAATCCATTCTAGGGAGAATCTGGTTTACTTTCTAACAATATTATTGTAAGAACATTGTGGCAGGGTTGCTAAACCATTGTAATCTTTTCAGACAAGTGTGATTAGAAGGTATTTATTGCTGTCAAATTATTATTCATAGTCCTCTGAAATGTGAATCTGAAAATCACATCACTTGACAGAGTTGATGTCACCTTCAACATTGTAACTAATTAACTCTTTTGGTGAAAGACACTAGAGATCCAAACCTCAGGTATCTTTGAGTTACAGATGTGGATCCCCAGGGGCAGGGTTGGGGGTATCCTGACAGGCAAGGGAGGAGGTCAAATGGCTGTGGATTGTGCACAGAGCCATCAAAAAGATAAAGGGAATAGAAAAGGAATTACTTGCATATGAATTTCCTAAAATAAATAGGATCTGGGACTCACATTCTAAAACCAATTTATTGAACTGTAATGCTCTGGTCCTCCTTCTCTGTCATAGTCAGACCTGTCAGGGCCCTGAGACTGACTGTTTTGACTGCTGTCAAATGAGCATCAGATTCACAAGTACCTGAGTTCAAACCTGGAAGCTATTTCACCACGTTGCCTGTCTGCCATCACTCCAGTTCCTTCATTGCATCCTATGAATGAAATCTAGTAACCTCCTCCCTTGGGAACTCACGTGGTGGTTTTGCATTATGCTATTGAGACTCACAGCCTATGGGAGATGATCTGACTATTCAGCTACTATGTTACAATTGTGAAGCACAATCCATATGTTACCGGGGAACAGCAGGGTTCTTGTCTTTGCGCGAGAAAGAATTCAGGTGTGAGAGAGAGTAGTGGAAAGTAAAGTAACAAAGTTTATTAGGGTAGGGACATCCATAAGAACAGATGGGCACCTCTCCAGACAGGACCTGGGAGAGAGTGCCCAGTCACTAGGACTGGGGGAAGAGCGAGGTTACCTGATTGAGTGGAGAGTACACCTGGGCAGGCAGGCGGGCGGCTCAGCAGAGAGGCAGAGGGCTGAGTGCGCAGTCCGGGTGAGGCCGGGGGTTTTTAAGGAGATGGGGCTCTGTCTTCACACATCTCCTCCTGAAACAAAGGATTTTATGGCTGTAAATATTAAGAAGCTCCTATCTGAGTTTTCCCCTGAAGGTATCACCAGGAGGAAGCCTAGCTGGTGCCGTCCTGGGTTCAGAGGAAGGGTGAGCAAGACCCCCCTGGAGAATGGGGATCCAGAGCAGGGTATTTGAAACGTAGATACTGGGCTGCATCTGGGAGATTGTGGAAGATTTGCCAGGCAGAAGGGGCGGGGACCCCCACCTGGCAGGTTATCAGGTAGAAGGGGGCAGGGCAGGATGCGAATACGGGGCTGCCCCTGAAACGTTACCGGGATGACTTTGAGATGCAGATGCATATGCTGGACATAGATGTCTTTTCTTTTAGGCCTTTGTCACACACACATAAGCTCATATCTGACTTCCTACCTAACACATACAGCATTGTTTAATGGTTTTAACATCCTGCTTTGATTATTCTAACATGTTTATCACTTCTGGATTGGTTTCTACTGATCACATTTTCTCCTTGTTTTAAGTGCTGTGTGTAGGCTTCTATGCATACTTCATAAGGATTTTATTTTTATTTGAAAGGCAGAGCGAAAAGAGAGAGAGTCAGATAGAGACAAAAAGAGTTCCCATTGACTGGTTCTCTCCCCAAATGCTCACCACAGCTAGGACTAGACCAAACTGGGTCCAGGAGCTAGGGACTCAGTCCAGGTTTCTCCGGTGTATAGCTGGGACACAAGTACTTGAACCATCACCACTGCCTCCCAGAGTTTGCATTGGCAGGAATCAAGCCCATGTACCCCAGTATGGGACGGAGGCCTCCTAGCCAGCATCTAAACCACTAAACTAAATGTCTACCCCATAGCTGGTAACTTTTTATTGGAACCTAGACAATAAATTTTGCCTTGTTGAGTGATGATTTTTTTTTTTTTTTTGACAGGCAGAGTTAGACAGTGAGAGAGAGACAGAGAGAAAGGTCCTCCTTTCCGTTGGTTCATCCCCCAAATGGCTGCCACGGCCAGAGCGCTGCGGCCGGTGTGCTGCGCCAATCCGAAGCCAGAAGCCAGGTGCCTCCCCCAGGTCTCCCATGTACGTATAGGGCCCAAGCACCTGGGCCATCCTCCACTGGCTTCCCGGGCCACAGCAGAGAGCTGGGCTGGAATAGGAGCAACCGGGACAGAATCAGTGCCCCAACCAGGACTAGCACCCGGAGTGCCGGCGCTGCAGGCAGAGGATTAGCCAAGTGAGCTGCGGCGCAGGCCGAGTGATGAATTTTTAAACATCCTTATATTAATCATGGTTTCTTTTGGAGGCTGTTAAGTTATTTGACAACAGTTTGATCCTTTCAGGATTTAAGGTCCTGTTTAGCTGGGAACAGAGCAGCGTTTAGAGTGTGACTGATAGTTCCCTTCCACTGAAATAAGACTGGTGCTCTATCCAATGCCCCAACAACAACAAGGCCAGTGGTGGAAGCTGGCACTTGTTACAACTGTGAAGTCGGAGCTGGCATTGTGGCATAGTGGGTAAAGCTACAGCCTGCAATGCTAGTATCCCAGATGGGTTCTGGTTCCAGTCCTGGCTGATCTTCTTCCAGTCCAGCTCCCTGTGAATGGCCTTGGAAAAGCAGAGGACAGCCCATGTGTCTAGGCCCCTTCTATACATGGGAGACCTGTAAGAAGCTCCTGACTTCTGGATTCAGCCTGGCCCCGCCCTGAGGATGAAACTAGCGGGAGGAAGATATGTCTCTGTCTCTGCCTCTCTCTGTGGCACTCCGAGTTTCAAAATAAAGAAGTAAATCTTTAAAAAGAAAAAGAGCTGTAAAGTTGTTAAGTGTTTTCTCTGCGGCTCTGTTTTCTCGGCCACTTGCCTCTGTAAACGTCACCAGCTTGGTCTCCAGATGTCTTATATGAGTAGGCCTTGGTCAAACATGGGTCTTCCTGTGTTGCTACTTGGGAACTCATGCAAGTTAGGAAGCTGGAATAGTAAATAGTAGGGCCCATCTTGGCTTCCCCTCTTTCAGAGGTCATAGATGCTGTCTTGTGGCTTCACTGAGTTAAGCAGGAAAGTCAAGGACTTTGTATTCAGAAGTGGAAGCTCCACAAGGATTTGTTTTCAATTTACCAGCCAATGAGCTGTGGCTGAATCTGTGTGACGGTGCTTCTGGTAGGAGTGGCGACTGGGATTTCTCTGGGAATGAAACTCTGTTCAAAGCATCCAAATCCTATAAAAAGCATATATCTTACATCCCATAAATTGTACTGGCTTATTAATAGTGCTCCTGAATGCTTAGTCCATGTCCCTGGTATCAAATCAAAAAATAAGGACAAGGGTTGGGGTAAAGGAAAGAGAAGGTTGAATTCTGTTGACAGATGAAGGCATAGAAGACCTCCAAGTCTCAACAACCACCCTCCTGAGTGAGGGTGCGTTAGGGGTTTTAGAGAGGAGCTAGGGGTAAGGGGAACACAGCACAGGGGCAGCCACATGTTGGCCTGTGGCCTGGGGATAAGGGCCTGGCTGGAGTCACAGTGGTTATCTGGTCCAGTTACACGTTAGGCTCATGTCCAAGTTCCTGGTTGGTCAGCAACCAGGTCAGCTTTCTTCTTCAGGGCATGGTTATGATGGCCAAGTGGGCTTCAGTCAACCAGGGGGCAACATGCAAGAGGTAGGACATTCTGTCTCAGAACTGAAATTCCCCTGCCCAGACCTGGGCTTCCTTAAGTAAATGGAACCCTGGAGACAACACTGGCCAAGGTGTCATCTGTTGGAGAAGCCAATGGCCCCATGGGTCTGGTGATGAGGATCTTGGGAAGCCAGCCATGCCACTCCCTCAGTCCAGGGAGGTAATCTAAGATGGCTGCTAGGAGCATGGGCCTGATGGGATTTTGCACCTGCATTCAAGGTGCTGATGGGGGATTTGGTTTCAATAAGTACCTTTATTTTTCTAACATTACCAATATGCATTTGGTGTTAATGTAATGCATAGACATAAATATGGAAGTCTGGTAAAAACACTAGATGATTTGCAGAGCCTAGTGCAAAATGACTACTTGGGACTTTTCAAAATTTATTACAAATTCAAGGACCCACTCAAGCACCACTGCACAGATTGTACACTCACGAAACCAGCGCTGACTTTTATACGTCATATTGATTATTTATGTTTCACCTATAAATAGAAAAATAAGACCAATTTCAGCTTCTGAATAGTTTGTAGATTATGGAGTATCTATAAAATACAATATTATAAACTCATGAATATGCCAGAAAACCTAAATTTCGACGATTTTCTTGTCTGATATGGCATGTGGAATGCCTAGTGGTCTTAGGCCACACGTCTGAAGGCCACATGTGGGAATGGTGAGACAAGAGAATTGGTACATTTGAAGTCTTGTTTCTTGGGTAGACTTTGTTCTTTCTGTAAAGACAGACAAGACATGCTTTAAAGTAGAAGAAACATGAAGTCAAGTCAGTGTTTTGGAGATAATCGTTATAAATGGGTCAGGATTTTCTGCTAATCCCATCTGCTAATGAGAAGACCAGTGACTTGTCTGTAGTACCTTCTTCATATGATCCAATGGCTCCTTTTCTTCTGCCCTGTCTGTCGACTCTGTCTCCCGAGTCTGGCAGATGCCCTTGGCCTTCCAGGCTAGTTGGGGACCAAGAATGTGTTCGCTCCCAGTTTGGAGTCTCCTCTCAGCTTTCAGAAGTGTCACTGAAGTTTTATGTCCAAGAAGACTTGGAAGAACCTGTATTGCAGGTGCTTGAAATTTTGTTCTCTTTCCTTCTTTCAGTGTGCTCGGTATGACAACGCCTTCATTGCAGAGATCCTCATCGACAGAGGAGTCAACGTCAACCACCAGGATGAAGACTTCTGGACACCAATGCACATAGCCTGTGCCTGCGACAACCCCGACGTGGTCCTGCTGCTGGTGTTAGTGAGTAAACTATCCCATCATCCTCAGGGGTGGTTGAGTAGCATGGGCACAGCTGCATATTTAACTAATACGATTTCGTCCTATGTAAGCACTTCAGTTGAGAAAAAATGTGTCTATGTCATCATTTATTCACCTAGAACACAAGATAATTAGAGACTAGGTTGTGAGTCACGCAGTTCATGAAGCAAGTTGTGGGGAAGCCGTGCCAAGCTTGGCTGTGGTGGTCTTTCTTTAGGAATTTCTTTGCTATGACTTGGGTTTAACTGGAATTGTTTGATAATTCCACTTTCCAGTTCACTCTCACTTGTTAAAGTTTTAGCCAAAGAGACGTGCAATCATAAGGAGATATGACTTACAGTGAATTTCTTTTTCTAGGCAATGTTTGCTTATGTGAAAGTGAAAACTTTAAATATGGAAACCATGGGAGTCCATTATAATGGTGTTTGGTTGCATCTTAAATCCTGACTTTGATCCTTACACATTATTTTTGAATTGACATTTTTCTCCAAATTAATTCCTATGCACAAAGATTTTAATAAGTTATGCAGAATTTTCACAATAGGATAAGAATAAGAAGGACTTGAATTTAGCCCCTTTTAGTAATACAAATTGTCTAAGTGCCTGGCATTTCACATACATTATTCCATTTAAGCTGTGAAAATTTTACATACAAGCAAATTGATGCCCACATACTTGAAGCAATTTTTCATTAGTACAAGACAAACTGCAGATTTGCACTCAAATTTAATGACGAAATTCCTTTTTTTCACTGGCCATGCCACTGGCATCAGCTTCCTGAGCTGCCATCACAGACCACCACATACTGATGCTGAACACAAGACAATTTTGTTATCTCACAACTCTGGAAACTAGAAAGCTAACTGAGGTGTAGGCAGGACCTTGCCACCACAGCAAATTCTGGAAAGGATTCCTTCCTTGCACCTCTGTAGTACTCCTTGGCTTATAGAAGTTTCCCTCCAACCTCTGCCTCCTCCAGCATTTCTGTGCCCAGTCTCCCTCTCACTCCTCTTATTTTACTTTTTTAAGATTTTTTTTTTGAAAATCATAGTTGCAGAGAAAGAGGGAGAGACAGAGAGATCTTCCATCCATCCCCTGGTTCACTCCCCAGTTGGCCACAACAGTCATGGCTGGACCAAGCCAAAGCCAGAGGCCAGAGTTTCATCAGGTCTCCCACATGGTGAGAGGAACCCAAGCACTTGAACCATCTCCTGCTGCTTTTCCCAAGCCATTAACAGGGCGCTGGATCAGAAGTAGAGTAGCTGGACTTGATCCAGTGCCCACGTGGGATAGCATTGTTGCTGGCAGTGGCTTTACCTCCTAGCTACAGCACTGCCCTGTCTCATTCCTTTTAAAAAGACCCCAGTCATTGGATTTAGAGAACTGTTTTCTGCCAGTGCAATATGGCCTCTTCTTAACTTGATTTCTTACGCAAAGAACTTATTCCCAGAGAAGGTCATGCTCGTAGGTAGCAGCATTAGCCCCTGAGGATATCTCTTGTGGGAAACAATTAAATAAACTACACTGCAGAAGCTTTTAAGGATTAGAGGCCATGGGCTGGGGCTTCCTTCATCTTTCAAGATGCTTAAATTCATCCAGTTTTCTGAGTTGTCCCTCAAGAATACGGATACTTCTTTTCACAGTTGAAATGTATGTCACCGATGATGCTTTATTCTGCCAAATCCTGGAAGAGGGAGGCTACATTAAATAGATTAGGAAAGTGAGGGAGCTATAAACATCACTGAGCTATAGGTGACACTCATGGAAACTTGGTGGACTGGTCCTCCGCATGAAGATTGGACAGCGTCTTTATGTTGTAGGAAGAGGGCCTAAGAGCCATTCACAATAAAAACCCTCACAGAGATCTCCCTCACCATGTTAGTGGTCACTTGTGAAAGGACCAACTGTAGAACCCGTGGGAAGGCTCAGAATTCACGGAACACAGGCTGAGTTCTTTAGAAAGGGGCCTTAGCCTTGGTAGCTTTTGGATGCATTACTTTTGATAGTTCAATGACAGGAAGACTTGGAAAAATAGCTGCTTTAATTATATGATAATGGGATGAAAGATTCAGTTTCTGACTTGGTGGTTTTCCTATGTTCTGATTTATTTTTTCTCTGCCTCTTGGTCTATTCAGAAACTTTCTCCATGTCCACTTCCATTTATTTTCTCCAATTATTATTAATTACACTAAGTGTTTGCCAAAAGAGGCTCTTTGTTATTTCTCTTGCATGAGAATTGGTCATATTTATTCTCAAGAATCAAAAGTCATGTGCTTTGCTTGAAATTTTAAAACCCTTCATGTTTCCTTAATGCAAATTACTGGGCAGAGACTCGACCTTCACGAGTTCAGACAGGTTTATCTCAGTTCCCTTTCCAGCAAGATTCCGTTGCTCTACTCGAAGACCTCAACTTCTTATTTATGATGGAATAGGGCAAGCGGGTTTATTGCACATAGTGAATCTTCCACTGAGTCCAGGTCTAGGCATCTCATTATACTCAAAAGTGAAGGTCACAAAACATCCCAGAATCAATGCACCAAATTATGACCAATAAAAAACACATAAACAAAAACAGAGCTCAGTTCATGATAGCTTCACAATGTCGAGGTGCAAAGTTGTACATACTTGCAAACCTCTCCCCTGACCTACGCAGAGAGTAGAAATCTCAGAACCATCACTGAGGGTAGAGGTAGCAAACAATGAGACCACCCTGAGGGTGGGGAAAGGCACAGGTTTATAACCAGACGTCGGGTTTCAGCAGGCCACGAGAATTAGTACCTATGAGTCAATAATACAAGATAGTCTGTAATGGGTCCCTGTTGTGTGCCTGGCTGGCCCCACGCATCATTTCCCATCAGCTTTCACAAGAAAATTGATGCTCAGATAAATTAAGCACCTTGCCATGGGCCAAGAGACTAGCTATATATTCGCACTCCAGTTCAGCGTCCAAAGCCTGTCCTGTTTTTTGCTGAGCCACGCTGCCTGTGCAGCATCGGGCTTCCTGAGATGCCACACAAATGACTGTGGATTTGGTGCACAAATGGGGAAGTGTATGTCAGTCTTGTTCCTGTTGAGGTGAAACCACCAACTTGCAAGGGAAATCAGTGAACAGTGACATTCGTCTCACTCTCCAGAGTAAATGCTTAGAGAAAATCTAAGGATTTAAAGGATCAAATCATTTTACTAACTGGAAACACCCTCCAATCATTGTCAGACTCAGCCTCCTTTCGTTGGGAAGAGCCTTATTCTCCTTTTCCGTGCGTTTCCCCTCCTGTGTTTTTGATATTTGCTCATTTATTTGCGGGGATTGTAGGCACGTTACCTGTGAATATTGTACTTGTTTAAATAATGATCTATTTTTCCTCTTCGTTCT
The DNA here is from genome assembly GCF_033115175.1 of Lepus europaeus. NCBI lineage: Eukaryota > Metazoa > Chordata > Mammalia > Lagomorpha > Leporidae > Lepus > Lepus europaeus. The sequence continues at coordinate 3,975,774 of NC_084832.1, read as the reverse complement.
CCTGAGACACAGTTTCT